>NC_052020.1:8603986-8903986 GCF_015832195.1 Motacilla alba alba | reverse complement strand
GATCCCACATGGACGCTGGCAGCAGGGGAGGATTGGTTGGAGGAGATTTCAGGCGTGGAAGCTGCAGCGGGGCCACGGGTGCAGATCAAAAGGGAAGGGAGACAAGGAGGGCATTTTTGATGGGTGAGCACCTGGATTCTGCTTCCCAGAGAGTCCGATAAGGGCAAAATTCCTGCTCGGTTCGGAGTCTGCCCTTTCTGGAAAAATTGTTCTCCCCCTTGGAGCCTTCCTGGAGGCAGCAAGGTGAGGTGTGGAAGTGCTTTGTGCCAGTCCCAATCTCTGCTACCCACTGGAGATCCCTTCTTCTCCTTTTGGCTATTCCTTAGGCTATTCTTCCCACAGCCTGTCCCACGTTTCTGTCTTATGCCAAGGGTATTTATTGTTGCATATTTAAGTGTTTTGAAAGGACCTGGGCTTTGATGCGCTGTGTTGGGCTGCTGCTGTCTGCTAATTAATTACTGGAATGCACAGCAGTGTCAGAGCCCACCTACAAGGCTCCCTGATTGAAAAATTAGGATTCTCATCTTGTCCCCCACCAAAAAAAATTTAAAAAAAATCAGATTCAGGCTTCTGCTGCTGCACATTGCACCTGCTGGAGTGGATTTTGCCCTGTCTCCCAGCTGTGGCTCCCTGGTTTCTGAGGGAAGCGAGCTCGTCTGGGTGTTGACACAGATGTGTGTCTAGACAGCCAATTTCAGGAGCTGTCCAGGGCTTATTGACTCAGCCTGCTGCTGATGGGCTTGTTTGAAACCAGGTAATGGATGGGATGAGACAGATCCCCAAAGAAACCAGGCTAATGGGTGCTTGGTCATGAAAGGAGAGGCTGTGACATGGAAAAGCTGCCTGAGTGCTGTGAAGTTTGCCTGGCAGAGCCCTTCAGCACAGGGCAGGCTTATTTCAAGTTATTATCCCTTAATTCCTGGCTGGTGCAACATCTCTCCAGGTGGGGAGAAAGCAGCTCTGAAGGGAGGAGGTAGCTGCAAGGCCTTTGAGTTCACATTGCACCTCCTCTGTCTAACGAGCCTCCATCTATCCATCAATATTCCCAGTGCTGAGCAGATGGAAAATTCATCTCTGCCCAGCCTGGCACAGCTGAGTGATGTGGTGAAAAGGAGCTTTCCTTCATTAGAGGCAGTTCTGCTCCCTCGGGGGTAAAAGCATTGTTGAGGAAAGTTGAGTGACTAAAATTTAATTCTTTTATTTAATGTTAAAACCTTGAGTGCACCGAGGTCCCTGGGCAGTCAAAGGGCTAAAAGGTTTGACTCAGGCTGGTATCAGTGCTTAGAGAATGGGGACAGGACTCATTAACACCCATTTTTTTGTCCCTGGCACATCCTATCAGAAGTCAAGCCTGGCTGGAGGGGATGAGAGAGAAGCAAACCATGGTGGGCAGCCACATCCAGGACTCCAAGGTAGACAAACACTTCAGGGAGCTCTGGAGGGGAGGAAAAGGAGCAGAACCCGGGCAGGGATGGATGGCACGAGGGGGAAGAGCAGCCCTGAGCTCTGTACATGGCTTAGACACAGCTCACCCTGAGCCCTCACTCCCTGATTTCTGCACCCTTCCCTTCTGTCAAGGGATAACGTCCATTAGCAGGTGTTGGTATCTGACACAGCTGCTGATCAGAGCCTTTGCTCTCCCCAAAAGGGGAAGCTGTGTAACTTAATCTTTGCTTCTTCCAAAGAAGCACAACAGAGTGGATACCGCTTATATCCAAGCTTTTGTCAAGGTCCTTTCCGTGAGGAAAGTGTGCCCAGTACAGACCAGTATGAACACAGTGCCACCAGTTGCAGCACCACTGATGACTTGCACTGAACAGCGGGGTCCTTTCCGGAGCACGTGCGGATAAAAACAGGGATCAGAGCTATCTGTGCTCTTGTGGGCAGTTCCCAGGGATGCCCAGCAAGCCTGATAAAAAAAGGATCCTTACTTGTTTCGGGGAACGCCCTGGGAGCAGAGGCAAAGAAGAGGACGTCGATCAGGTCGGAGGCTGGGCCACCCCGGTACTGCTTGAGCGCAGTTAGAGCTCTGCCAAAGAAGGGAAGATCCAGGTTACAGGCACAGCAGGAATTCTTTGCGGACTCCCAAGTGCCCAGAGACGGGCTGTGGGTAAGGACCACGCTATTCCAAAGCTGAACAATGCCACCCCACAAGACTAATCCCACACAACTCCTGCATCTCCCAACCCTTGCACACACATCCCTGTGCTGGTCAGGCTTCCACTTCCCACTGTCCCTGTTTGGTACAGCCAAACATGCTTTTTTGGGGTGTTTATCCAGCAAGGAGCTGTTCACTCCTCCTGCCAGGATGGAAAAGGCTCCACACAGAACCCAGAGTGTTGCAGAGACGATGGAACGGGACCAAAACACAGCCTGGAGAGGGAAAGGGAAGAGCAGGACCAGCCAGCAGGTGGGTAAACTGAGGCTGTTGTGAGGCTCTAGAATGACAAATCCGGACTGGAAAGGCTCTTCCAGACCAAACTTGGCACTCCTCATGCTGCTGGGCAGACTGAGCCGGGGTGAGCCCCCACCTTTTGAGCCTGTTGTAGGTGATGTCGTTGGCCAGCTTGAGCAGGCGGAAGGAGCGCTCGTGGTCCATGGCCAGCTCCCCATCCCGGGGCTCCTCCAGGGCCACCGTCACTGCCTTGGGGGTGACACGTGTCACCACGCCCGTGCACAGCGGGTCCCCCTGCCCAGCCGACTCATAGAGCCCCACGATGTCCCCTGCAAAGATTGGAAGGGAGAGAGTGAGGTCGGGCAAATGTGTCACTGTCCAGGGAAGCTGTGGTTGCCTCATCCCTGGAAGTGTCCCAGGCCAGGCTGGATGGGGCTTGGAGCACCCTGGGCTAGGGAAAGGTGTCCCTGCCCATGGCAGGGGGTGGCACTGGATGGGCTTTAAGGTCCTTTCCAAGCCAAACCATTCCGGGACTGTATGATCTCTTTGGATAGACAGGAGTGTCACTGACCAGGCCCAAAGCTGTTGGAGGGCAGCTCGGTGTCCGAGTCCCGCTTCCTGGGCTGGAATGTCACCAGGAGACGCCCGTAGAGGCCGGTTCTCTGGCTGCTGACCTGGAGCTTGAGCAAGCAGACGCCTCTCCGCTGCAATTCCTTCAGGGAGACGCTCTCCTGCCATGCCCTGGGAACCACACGCAGGTGAGGGGTGAGGCTGAGGGTCACAGCCCCAGGGGACAGAGTGGAATGACCTTATCCTGGCTCCTGGCACCTCCATCCTCAGGGCTGGCTAAGAGGCTGTAGCCCAGCAAGGGTGACTCGGTCCCGTGGGGGCGAGCCCAGCAGGATTCCCATGGATTCCCCTGTGGGGTGGCTGGTTAGAACGGGGGGACTCCAGCAGCGTTCCCACTGGTGACAGAAGGGTCCCAGGGGAGGATCTCTCAGGGTTTCCATAGGTGACAGCGGGTCCCAGCTGAGGGTCCCTCAGTGTTCCCCAGGGTGACAGCGGGTCCCAGCTGAGGGTCCCTCAGCGTTCCCCAGGGTGACAGCGGGTCCCAGCTGAGGGTCCCTCAGCGTTCCCCAGGGTGACAGCGGGTCCCAGCTGAGGGTCCCTCAGTGTTCCCCAGGGTGACAGCGGGTCCCAGCTGAGGGTCCCTCAGTGTTCCCCAGGGGTGACAGCGGGTCCCAGCTGAGGGTCCCTCAGTGCTCCCCAGGGGTGACAACGCTCCCGTTCCCCACCCCAGCCGCACGTGTGGCCGGCTGTGGCCGCCCCGTAACCCGCGGGGGGCCGCTGCCGTGTCCCCGGCGGTCGGTGCCGGTGCCGTGTGTGCCGCACCTGCTCTGGGCCAGCTCGGCCTCCCGCTCGTCCCGCAGCAGCCCCAGGTGCCGCTCCGCCGCCTCGGCCGCCATGGCCCCTCGGCCGCGCGGGCCCCGCCCCCCGCGCGCGCCAGGCCCCGCCCACCCCGCGCGCCAGGCCCCGCCCCCGCGGTTCCGCGTCCGGCGCGAGGTCACCGCGATGGCGGCGGCGCGAGCGCGGCGGGCGGGAGGTGAGCGCGGAACGGGAACGGGAACCGGGAACCGGGAACGGGCAGGAACTATCTCTGCCCCTGCCGCTGGGAGGGAACGCTAGGGGGAAGGAAAGGAAGGAGCTCTGCCTGCTGCTGCTGGGAAGTGGGGAAGGAAAAAGAAGAAGGAGCTCAGATTGCTGCTGGAAAGGAAGAATGGATGGACGGACGGATGGACAGACGGACTGGGCTATTGCAGCTGCCTGGGGGGGAAAGAAGGAAGGAAAGGAAAATGCTCTGTCTGCTGCTGGGATGGAGGCAGGGAAGGAGAGGAAGGAGCTCTGCCTGCTGCTGCTGCTGGGAAGTGGGGAAGGAAGTAAAGGAAGGAGCTCTGATTGCTGCTGGAAAGGAAGAATGGATGGATGGACGGATGGACAGATGGACTGGGCTGTTGCTGCTGCTGTGGGGGAAAGAAGGAAGGAAAGAAGGAAAGGAAAATGCTCTGTCTGCTACTGGGATGGAGGAGAGGAAGGAGCTCTGATTGCTGCTGGAAAGGAAGAATGGATGGATGGACGGACTGGGCTATTGCTGCTGCTGGGGGGAAAGGAAGGAAAGAAGGAAAGGAAAATGCTCTGTCTGCTGCTGGGATGGAAGCAGGGAAGGAGAGGAAGGAGCTCTGCCTGCTGCTGGGAAGTGGGGAAGGAAGAAGAAGAAGGAGCTCTGATTGCTGCTGGAAAGGAAGAATGGATGGATGGACGGATGGACGGACGGACTGGGCTATTGCTGCTGCTGGGGGGGGAAGGAAGGGAAGAAGGAAAGGAAAATGCTCTGCTGGGATGGAGGCAGGGAAGGAGAGGAAGGAGCTCTGCCTGCTCCTGCTGGGAAGGAAGGAAGGAAGAGGCTCTGCCAGCCGCTGGGAGGAAAGGAAGGATGGAAGGGCTGTGCTCTGCCTGCTGCTGGCATGGGAGGAGGGAAGGAAGGGGGCTGGCAGTAGTCAGGGTCCCCACTGCTGCCTCCTGGCCCCTCGGTGTCCCTGCCCAGCACCTGCAGGATGGGCCCTGGAGCTCTTCCCAGAGGTGGAAGGGACCCGGGTCTTTCCCAGCATCAGCCTCTGAGCAGCCCGAGAGTCAGGGAGTGTTAACAAAAGGGAGAATGAGCTTTACACAGTTCTCTCCACCTTGGCATAAACCCTTCAGCAAAATCCAGTGGATAGGAGGGAGCGGGGACTTTATCAGTCTCCTTCCCAGGCTGGGAAGGGGGTGCCCACGGAGGTGCTGGAGTCCCCATCCCTGGAGGTGTCCCAGGAATGCCTGGACATGGCACTCCGTGCTCTGGGGTGGGTGACAGTGTGGTGGCCAGTGACAGGTTGGACTCTATGGTCTAGGAGGGCTTTTCCAGCCTGAATGATTCTGGAATTCTGCAGAAGCCCAGCAGCTGCTGCCTGTGATTAATTCTCTTTTTTCTCCCTTTCAGCCTCGCTGCTTTCGGCTGCGGTGCGGCACCGGAGTTCCCAGAGCTCATCCCCACAGCCAGGGTAATGTCACACATCCATCACTTTGCCTCTTCCCCCTGGAATGCTGGCCTGCTTCCAGGCTGGGAGAGCAGCTGGTTTTCCTCTGGGAGGGAGACTTGGTCACTCCCCAGTGTTTTGGACTCTGCCTGCCTTCAGTCCCCTTTCCCAGAAGGATGCTTCCCTTCATTTTTTGGGGTTTTTTTTTCTCCCATCCCTGAAAACGCTCAAGGCCTGGTGGAACAGGGCTTGGAGCAACCTGGTCTGGTGGAAATTGTCCCTGCCTTGGGTTGTGACTGGATGAGCTTTAACATCCCTTCCAAGGCAAACCATGCAGGAATCCTGTGACTCCTCTTCCAATGGCACCTTCAGGCTTTGCTTTTTCCAGCCCTTTGGCACCTCTTGTTGTGCCTTTATTCCATTCCCCGTGCTGGGATCTCCTGCGGGACTGAGGAGCTGCTGCTGCCTGTGACCAGGAGGGGACACTGCAGGAGCAGAGAGCTCCTGCCGGGGAGGATGGCAGGATGTACTGTTCCCTCTTCCTGCTCATCCTCGAGGATCAGAGATCTCGGATCCCTGCCTGGGTGATGCAGCACCCTAAATCCTCACTAAAGCCCCTGAGGCCTCGGTGCCTGTGGTTGTGTACACAGAGGTGCTTGGAGTTCCTATTGAATTAAAGCCCTTTGGGATGTTTGCCTCGGGGTTACAGAGTAAATCAATTATTGCAAAGGATTTTGAGTCCATTTTGCTTTTTTCCACCACGTCTCATGTTTATTCCTGAATGTTCTATGCATTTGGTGCATCCCATGCTGCTTAGGCAAAGTGTGGATTTCTGCATGCAGGAAAACCTGGACTGCCCACTGCTGAGGGGGATGGTATTTGCTTTTTATTTTGGGATGGCGTTGACAAAATCCACTAAATTTTCAGATTTCGGAAACCACCACCTTTCATGTTCATCTCGTGGAGTTTTCCAAGGCAAATCTCCCTCCTCTTTATATCTAAGATTGCTTTTGTGCTATTGTAGATTCTTTCCTAACTGTTAACTGCAATCTGATGCCTTTTTGGTGGGGTGTTTGTGAGTAATATCCTGTTCTGCTCCATCTCCTTTCTCCTTCCTCCCTCTCCCTGTTCTCCATCTCTTGGCAGTATCTGTTTGCTGCAGTGAATTTTACCTTGTCCTTCACAGACTTGTTGCCAAAACTTCCCTGACTTCACCCCCGTGGCCTGAAGTGAAACTTCCAGATCCTGTGGAAGAAGCCAAGTATCATGCAGGTAAAGGTGTCAAATCTGGTCTTCCAGCACTGCTGCCTCGAGGCCTGATTGAGCAGAAACGTCTTCAGCTGGAAGTTTGTGTTCTTCACTTCTTTTTTTTAATTTTAAATTTCACTTCTCACGTGTTTTAGCGTCGCTGGAATTGTGCTCCAGCTGCTCTCCAGGTTTGGGAGATTTGGGTAAAACGTGCTTTCTCCTTAGTTTAGGGCAGAGGAGCCTTGCCTGATGCGATGTGTGGCATGAAACACTGTATTAAAACAATTAAAGCATGAGAGAAGCGTTTTGGGCAGGAGGAACGAGTTCTTTTCCATTCACTGGCTAAATCGACGCCAGCAGGAGCAGTTGGATGGTGGGCACACGGAGAACTGCTGTGTTTTGGTGCATGAAACAGAGCACCCAGCCAGCAGGAGCAGTTGGATGGTGGGCACAGGACAGACCTGCAGAGGTGGGACGCAGCGTGACAGAACGCTGGGGGTCGTGTCCCTGTCCCCTCAGCTTGTCAGGACTGCTGGGTGACAGGAAATGGCCTCAAGCTGGGAAGAGGCAAGTTGGACATCAGGAGGAATTTTTTCCTGGAAGGGGTTTGCCCAGGGAGGTTTGGAGTCTCCACCCCTGGGGTTGTGCAAGGAATGACCAGACGTGGCACTCGCTGCTCTGGGCTGGGTGACGAGGTTGACAAGAAGAGTTGAGCTCACCTCCCTGCAGATGTCCCCCATCACGTGGCTGGAGCGTGTCCCTGGGCTGAGGGGTGTGCTTTGGAGAGAGCCTCCTGCTCCACATCTCCTGCTGGCCTGTTGTGATCCTGCTTTTTCTCTGCTCCGTGATGAAAAGTCAAGTATCGATAATCGCTCAGGTGACAGATGGGTGCCTGTCCCTGTGTGAGAAATAACCCAGCAGTGAACCACAAACTGCTCCCATGCCATTGCCTCCCGCTGCTGCCGAGCATTGCATCCTTGGCTCCTGGCTGTGCTCATCCAAAGGGAACAGCAGCAGGAGCTCTCCAGTTCTGCCTCCTGCCTCCTGCTGGCCATGGAAACAGCCCCGGATATTTTAGGATGGGTCTCTCCACATGGTGCTGAGATCCAAGCCAGCAATCACTTGATGTTTCCTGGCACTTGGAGGTGTTGGAAGAGTTATCAACAACTCTTTGTGCTGGTGGGAATTGCAGCAGCTCCTGCCCTGCAAATAATTTGTGTTCCTACCTGTACCTTGAAGTTTGAATCCCGGGGCTTGAAGCTTGGACCTTTTCCAAGCATTCCTGTAAGGATTGGGTTGGGTTTGCCTGGCTGCTGGATTCCTGTCTGTCCCAAAGGGATATTCTGTTTGCATTCCAAGAAAAAAAAAAAAAACAAAACAAAAATGATTCAGCCACTTTTTAATGTGTTTTTCTGAGCAGCTCGGGAGGGTGGGAAGCTGCTGTTTGGCAGATGGATGGTGTCAGGGAGCAACACCTTTCAGTGTTCCCATAAAAACCGGGGTTGGATTCACTGCCCAGGAGGCTGATCACAGGGAATGGAGTTTGTCCATGTGCAGGACCTGGTCTCTGGGGTCTGTCCTGCTCCTGGCACCACTCTGCATGCACGTGGGAAGAGGTTTTTCTGGGACAGAGCGAGGGACAGCTCTCTCTTGTCCTTGCTGCAGGTACAAGTTCTGGGGCCAGGCTTTCCCTGGTACTCTGCCAAGCTCTTCCCGATGTTCCTCTGTGCCTTAGGCACCGCTCAGAGCCCTAGGCTGTTTGCATATGACTTGGAAATGGAGGGAATTTCCACCAAACACGGGGTGCATGCACAAGAGCTCTTTTCTGGAATGCTTTTTATCCAAGTACAGTGTATTTTGGGCTGCCTGAGGAATGGGCTGAGAGTCAGCAGTGTAGAGAAGCTGCACAGTGTATACAAGATGTTTACTTCTGCGTGGCTTTGCCAGCACCTAAAATACAAATAAATCATTAATTTGAAGAAAGGGAGGCTCACACATCTGGGAAGCAACGCTGCTGTTGATCCTTGCTTAAAGATTCCCAGGAGATAAGAGTGCTGGGGGGAGAGCAGGGTGGCTGGGTGAGTTTTCCCAGCCCTTCCCAGCTCTCAGGCTGTGCTGCCCTGATCCTGGCCCGCTGTTTGCCAGCAGAAGTGGTGCGGAAGGTGAACGGGCTGATCTCGGCGGGGCACTACGGGCGCCTCTTCGCCGTCGTGCACTTTGCCAGCAAGCAGTGGAAAATCACCAGCGAGGACCTCATCATGATGGACAATGTGCTGGAGGCTGAGTGTGGAGACCGGATCCGCATGGAAAAGGTGAAAAAAGCAGAGCAGATTCCCTGCAAACGTTGCTGGAGGCAAAACCCATCGCCGGTTTTATCGCCGCGTCCCAAAGTGCTCCCGGGGGTCTCCCACCTCCGTTCCAGCCCTTTGTTTTGTTCCAATTCCCTTAGTTTTGTTCCAGTTTCAGATATTATTGTGATTTCTGTTCAACAGGGCTGGAGTGAGTCTTGCCAGACTCTGTGGGGAGACAGATTTTTGTTGTTCTAACTCCTTCCAAAAAAAGAAAATGACAGTTGTTGTTTCCAGAGCCGGCAGCAAAAGCCTGTGTTTGCCTTGAGACTCCAGCACCCTGGATCACAGAATCATTTAGGCTGGAAAAGACCTCTAAGATCATCGAGTCCAACCTCTTAAATCCTTGCAGGTCTCCCAGAGGGATTGTAAACTCCTCAGGGCCCTGCAAGATCCTTATCGTGCAGGGCCGGGTGGAGGCAGAGGGATGGGGCACAGAGGGGAGAATTGCCAAGATCCAATTAATATCTTTATCCTCAGCCTCGGACAAGCAGCAGGGACTTGCAGAGGCTCATTAATCCAGACTGAAGGGAAATATTGTGCAGTGGGATTCTGTTGGCTTCACCTTCGTGTTGTTTGTTAGAGCTAAGCAAGTAATTAGGGAGAGCAGTGGAGTTGTTGTGCGTGTCCATCGCTCTGAAGCCCAGTTTTGAAGCAGCTTTTTAGGGATATCCTCAGCTGTGTCCCACATCCCTGTGTGCAGCAGAGAGGGGGGATTGCTGTGGTGTAGCTAGCTCACAATGCAAAGATCTAGATGGGAGTGAAAGGAGAAAATTTGCCCGAACACCAGAACCCTTCAGTTTTTTGTTTGGTTTTTTTTTCTGTCTAAAACAAAAGCCAGGACTTCTCATGATCATTTCTGTGTGGTTTTTAAGTTCTGCCAGAGGATTTGCGAGGCAGCCCTGGGAGAAATGGCTCTGGATGTGGCACTTGGGGGACATGGCTTAGGGAAGATTATGGTAGTGCTGGGGGTTTGATGGTTGGACTCCATGACCTTGAAGGTTTCCTCCAATTCGATGATTTCAGTGAAATGCAGCCTCTTCCTGCTGTATCCTCTCTTATCCTGCCTGTTCCTTTAGATGTGGCTGAAATGTCCCAAAACAGCAGGGGCTGGTGAACCCCCAGATGTTCATTTCTTTATTCCCCATCTGGAGGCCTTACTGAGGAGAACGAGGGAATCGTTTCTCCACTGGGATTTGTAGCAATTGCTGTAAAAATCCAGCAGTTTAGGAGCTGCCATTTGTCCAGATCCCACACGAGGCAGGTTATTCTTCTTCCCTGATTGCTTTTCATATTTTTTTTATGGCTGCTGGTAAGCCAGGACAGAGAGGTTCAGTGTGTTCTGATCATGGAGAAAGATACTTCTGCAGCCTGTTTGAGTGGGAAGAGCTCTCGGGAAGAGTAATGGCTCTGTCTGCAGCCTGTTAGCAGCTTTCCTCACTACCCCTCCAGTTAGTGTCAGGTTTGAAATGTGGGAAGGCCTGCTTTGAAGCAGTTTGACTCCTTTATGGCTGTAGAATTTGAAAGGCCTTGTTTGCATTTCTGCCAGGACAATGAGCAGTGATTTGTGCCTGATTTATTTCCCCCAGGTTTTGCTGGTTGGTGCCGATGACTTCACGCTGGTTGGAAGGCCGCTGCTGGGGTAAGATGCTTCATAAAGGAATTATATGACATTTTTGTACTTAATGGTGGCTTCAGGGCTCTGCAGTCCCCAAAACTGGGATTTATCAGCACTGACTTTGATCCAAGCCTCGTGGCTTTTGAAAGAATCAGCAGTAAAACAGCTCATCAGCCTCTGCTGAGTCTCCCCCACCCCAGTGCTGGGAGGGCAGCAGGTCTCAGTTCTGGATCTTTTCCTCCTTGCACAAACTAGCAGGACATGTTGCTCTTCAACATCTCTCCCCTCTTACCCTGATTTTGGTGGTAGTCATCTTGAAATAAGCCAGAAATCCTTTTCCTTGGTCCCTTGAGTTGGGTTTTTAACCCTTTTCCCTTTGCCATTGACTTACTCCATCAAGCCTTAACCCTAATTTCAGTGCT
This sequence comes from Motacilla alba alba, assembly GCF_015832195.1. Taxonomy (NCBI): domain Eukaryota; kingdom Metazoa; phylum Chordata; class Aves; order Passeriformes; family Motacillidae; genus Motacilla; species Motacilla alba. The sequence continues at coordinate 8,892,884 of NC_052020.1, read as the reverse complement.
CCTCATTTTTCCCTTCTTCTTAATCACATAATCCAGCAGGCACAGAACTTGGGAGAAGTTGATCCCTTGGCACTGCCTCCATCCCACTGCTGTAGGACTTGTTGTGCTGAGCCCCTGGTTCCTCAGCCTCCTCCTTCCCAAAAGGAAGGGCCAGGCGTTACTGCTGGTGCTGTTTGGGAATTATTTGTGCGGTGATAACATGGCTTGAGTAGCACTGGTGGTACCTGCCTCGGGTCCCTGTGTTGGACAGGATTTTGGGAGCTGCCAGTCCTTGTAGCAGCACTGGAAGTGGATCTGGAATTCCAGATCATCAGGACTCTCTGTTGCTGCCAGATACTGCCTGTGGGGAAGGCTTTAGGAAGGGGAAATATCATTTTTTAGGACTAGAAAGGGACTTTTAGTTTTGGGATGTGCCATGTCGGGCAGCTGAGGAGCAGCTTCCTTGCCCAGCTGATCCAGGAGCCCTGGGGTGGTTGTTGGCAGCTCTTTTGTGCTGGATCTGGCAGGGCACAGCCGGGAGCTGGAGGACAGGGAGAAAACCAGCTGTTGGCTCCTGCAAGGTGCTTTGAGGGTGTGGGAAGTGTTGGCAGCTGCTTGAGGCAGACCAGGCTGCACATCTGGCCTGGCCTGCAGGGCCTGTGGCTGAAGGGAGTCACTGGGAGGAGGAAGAGGCTGGCCAGGGAGAGAGTGAAGGCTGAGGGGGAGATGCCATCACCCTCCGAGCTGCAGGGAACCACCCAAATCCCAGCTCTCCCATATGGGATGAGGAAAAGGAGAAGGAGGGGAAGGGGAATGGGTGTCACCAGCAACGTGCACTGCAGGCCTCTCACACAGTCCCCTACCCCACAGACATTTTGGGGAGGAGAGGAGAGGCTGGATGAGAAGAGAGGCAGTTCTGTGTTCCTGTTGCTGTCTAAATAAACACCCAGCGAGCGCTCGCAGCCCGGGACGCTTCACCGGAGCCGCTTCCTGTGGGCTCCCAAACACGTCCTGTTTGGGACAGCTGGACAGGCTTTGTTCCTCTGATACCTCACAGGATGACACTTGTTGAAATCCTAACACACCCCATGTGCATGCTGGAGGCTATTCTGGGAGCTTCTGGCTGGCTCCTGCCCTGGAATCCATTGGGCTCCGTGTTTGTCCAAGTCGCTGCCAGCCCCGGCTGGCACAAGGGCTGGAGCCAACCCTTGGGCACGAGTGCAGGGAAAGTTTGGCTTATTTCTAGACAAAACAGAGCTGATGGGAATTTTCCCTCTAGGAAAGCTCGCTGTTTCTCCTGCTACCTGCCCCTTTTTGCAGTGGAAGTGCCAAAGGCTTTGGAGCTGCGCAGCTGGGCTGGGATTCAGTCCTGGCAGCTGGAGCTGTGAGCCAAGAGTTAGCATCCTCTGGGCTTGGAGCTTGCCTGGATCTTTTTTTGCTGCCTCTTGACAGCACCTTTCAGCCCAGCTCAGATCCATGAGGCTCCAGCCTGAGTTTTTCTCACCTCCTGCAAAAATCCAATCCGTGGAACATTTTGCTGCTGGAGGCAGCAGGCCCAGCTGTGTCGGGCTCTGGGAAATGTGTGACCCCCTTCTTCTTTTTATGGACATTCCAGTCATACCTAAAACGTTTGATAGAGATTTTTTATTTTTGTTTTTTCCTTGGGCTCTGTTTTGCTGAGAACTTGTCCTGCCCACGAGCTCTTCTCCAGCAAGTTGGTTTCTGTTGTGCTTCAGCCTCCTGCCAGCAGTTCCTAGAGCTGAGTCCCACAGAGAACCCATCAGGGCCTTGAATCCAGAAAGTTCAGTCCCAGATTAGTGGTAAACCACGGCTGGAGTGCAGTTTGCTTTCTGGTTTCTCCTCCCTCAGGGTCGCAGGGTTTGTGTGTGGTTCAGTGGTGCTGGATCTGGAGCAAATCCTGGAGCTGGGATGTCGGGGTCACACAGTGGTTTCTTCAAATCTGTATTATTTTAAATCTCTTTGCTTCTGGGCTGGTCACTAACCGCAGATAAATCAGTATCCTCCGGGATACAATCTCTGATTTAATCACACCCCCAGGGTGGATTTTAAGAGATGGTGGCTGTCTGAAGCCTTTGGCCTCCCAGTGACCTTGCTGGAACAATTTCAGCTGGATGGGCTTCCCCCTCTGCCCCCCTCAAGTGCAGACAGAGCCGTTTGTCAGCAAAATGGTCTTTAAATGTCTTCCTGTGGCAAACTTAACGAGCTTTTAATGGAATTCTGGAGTGCTGTGCTTGGAAGAGCAGCTCCTCCTCCTTCCCTGTGGCTGCTGACTAAAAACCCCCTATGCACAGCTCCTGTCTGGATCCTGCCTGGGGCTTCTCACCTTCTGAGACCCTTGAAGCATCTCAAGGTTGATTACAGTTGTTATAGCAAAACTTAGTCATTTTCTGTGATTTTCCCCAAAAGTGTGTTCCCACAGCAGCAGCAGCAGCTTTATGGCAAGCCTTGCTAAACGCTGGCTACAGTGGAAAATTGCTTAGGGTTCATTAAAACAATTAATTAAAAAAAATATTGGGAAAGTTGCAGCGTTTCCAACAAGGTGAGATTTTCTTCCAGCTGTCTGTGATGCTTTAGAGGGGGAGGAAGGATTTCTTGCTGACCAGGAGCAGGAATGGGCCCATCCTGTGCCAAAACCAAAGCAGGGCACATGAGATCACCTGGAGGTGCCAGGGGAATTTGTCTTGCCTCAGTCTTACAAGTTCCTGCAGGTCCCTGATGATGGAATGATGGTCCCTGCTCTGATGGAATGATCTCATCCCTCACATGACAGGGAAGTTGTGACCTGTCACACCTCCTGAGCCAGCTACAGCACCTGGAGGCTTTTGGCTGTGCCTGGGCAGGTGGCCCTCCTCCCACGGAGGATCTGGAATTCCCAGGATGTGTTTATCCCTTTGTCTCTTCTCCCAGAAACCTGCTGCCCAGGAGCAAGACATTGTGAGAATCAGAGAAACAGAAACTTCCAGAGACACTGAAAAATTTGATCTACAGCCTTAAAAGAAGCTTAGATTGATGTGAAAATACAAACCAAAACATCATCAACTTATATCTCTGTAGTTGTAGGTGAAAATATACCTTAAGTAAGTGAGAAACTGTACTGATAAGACAGTGAAGAGTTTATTAATAAAGGGTGTAGTTGTTAAAAGTTATAATAAAAATGTGTGCCTGTGAGTTAGAAACCCGTTGGATAAAAGTATCCAGTGCAGTGCAGCAGAAGTAAGTGAAGGTGATACCTTAGAAAAGTAAAATAAACCCTGTGGCAGCTGTCTGTTGAGTTGGGAAGTTCATACATTACCTTGTAACAAAGAAACTTGTGGCTGCTCTTGAGCTATGGCCAAATGCTCACTCCTCTGAAATCTCACAGCCTCTGAGATTGGTGCTGATCCGAGCAATAAATCACTGTTAGCCTGAAAACAGCCCCTTCATTCCTAGCAGTGGCAGTGACAGGGTGTAAATAACTAAAACCTGGTGCTCCTACCCCTCCTTTTGAAGGAAGGACCTGGTCCGTGTGGAGGCCACGGTGATCGAGAAGACGGAGTCGTGGCCCAAGGTCAACATGCGCTTCTGGAGGAGGCACAACTTCCAGAGGAAGAAAAGTAAGGGGGAAAGGACGCGTTTCCTTCCCTGCTGCCTGTGGGAGGGGAGGTATCCCAGCACAAGGACCTGAGGAAGGGGCTCATTCTCCATGTGCCCAGAGCCCCTCTCCCAGGTGCGCCCACAGAGGGTTTAATATTCCCTCAGTGTTCCCTAAACTTCCTGGGCAGGAAAGCAGTTCCAGTCTCTCCCCAAAGCCTTGAACATTGGATGTGTCATCACAGCTCCCAGCAAGTCCAAACAGGGTCCTGCTCAGGTTTTGAGTGCCAAATGACTCTTTCTTCTCTGAGAGAGGGAGGAATTATGGCTATTTTTATATGGGATGGATGGTAAAGCCTTGACCAGGCTGCCCTCTGGGACTTGCTGCCCTTGGCATCCCCATGGAATGCTGCTGTCTGCCAGCAGGAGCTCTGGCACTAGGTGGGCACCAGGTTTATGCTGTTACCTGATCCGTTTTTTTCCCCCTTTTCCCTTTTTTTTCAGTCATTGCAAACCCCCAGACTGTCCTCAGGATCAACACCATCGAAATCTACCCCTGCTTGTCCTGACTGGGGAGGTGTTCTGGGAATCATTGCTGCTCCAGGCAGTTGTGGAAATAAAAGTGCCTCAGCACTGGGAAGTTCTGGACTTCTTCTTGTGGTGGGAAATGGAAATCTCTATGTGCTTTCATTTTAAAATAATGAAATATTTTTTAAACTGTTGCTTCATCCTTGCTGGTGTTTATTTGCCAGGAGTTTTAAACTACCCAGGATCCATTGCTGGTTGTCCAGCCTTTTCATGCCTAATGGATTTTTTTTTTTTTGCCTCCACACCTCCTGAATTTTAGGAATTCTGGTCATGTAATTCCTGGCACTGTGTGGCTCCAGGGAATATCCTGGGGTTCAGCCTGGCTCTCAGCCCCTGGGACAGAAGAGAGCAGTGAAACCAGGTGACTGCAGGGTCTCAAATCTACTCCCAAATCGTGCCAAGGGGTGAAAATCCTTCTTAACCATTAGCACTGGGAAGTGGAGCTGAAAAATTCCCCTCTTGAAGGTGAGCAGCCATAAACTGTGTGTGTGTGCAACACCATCAAAATAAGACACTGGTGGCTCAGGAGGGATTTTGTGCCTGTTTCAGAGCTGAGTTTTGACCTGCTGAGTGTATTCCATGTCTAGATCCTGGTCTTTCCCCTCTTCTGTGGCTGCACATGGAGCACTGTCCTTTCCTGAGCAGCACATACCAGGCCAGGTGGATCCAGCTGAGGTCTGCTGGTGTTCCTGGGCTGGATATCCACCAGGAGGAGAGCTTCCTGAAGTTTCCTGGAGTTTCTTGTACTGTGGGGTTCCTAATAGCCACCATGGGAAGGGATAACGGGCCCTGCTCACCTTGTCACTTCCCTAGGGAGTACCTTGCTTCAAATTGGGAATAAAACCACATTTGGGTGTCCCTTGCACTCCCACCATGGCTCCTCCTGGCACAAAGGTTGCCAGAGCCCTGTGCTGAGGGAAATGGGGGGTTTTGTTCCATCTGGAGCTGGCCCTGGCTGTCCAGTCTCACAATTCCTTTGGGGGGATCACTTCAGGCACCGCTGTGGTGGCTGTGGCTGCTGGAAAAGGATCCAGGTGTGCCAGGGTTGAGCTGCTTCTTCAGCCCCTGCAGACAGCTGGACCTGCAGGGGTGGCCTCAACCCTCCCGATTTCAGATCCTCTGGCACAAACAGCCCTTGGGAATGCTGCTCTTTCCCTCCTGCTGAGGTTAAACACACGCAGCTTTTAGCAGCTGACGGAGCGTGGAGGCAGGGACAGCCTGGATCATCTCATCCTCATTCCCAACCTCTTCCGAACTGAAATGGTGGGGAAAACCCTCCAAAAACCATCTCCCACCTCTTCCCCTTCTCCCACAGGTGATTGCAGTTCCATGCTGGGGCCAGCAGATCCCAGCAGCAGGCAGAGCGTGCCGTGGGGCTGGCACGGGGACCGCAGCCTCCGGATGCAGGCTGTTCCCGGTGCACAGCGGAAGCGGCGCTGCCAGCCCAAGGAATTGGACTGGAAACCCTCAGTCCCTCTGTGTTTGAGTGCTGGGGCTAAGAAACAGCATGTCTTGGCTTTCAGGGGATGTAGCAGGAATGTTCTGTCCTTCCCAAATAGGAAGAAACACTTGGAAATAACACGGGATTCTGGGCTCAACAATACGGAGGGCAGAGGCTGCTGTGGAGTCAAAGGAAAAGCAAAGGGCTTAAGTTCTGTAAGTCTGATCCCCCAAAAAGCCCTTGGGAATGTAGTTCTGATCCAAGTGAGATACTACCCAAAATTAGGGTGGTTTCACAGCATTTTGGGGGGACAAAAATTGAGGAAGGGAAAATCCAACCAGTATCAGGAAGTTTTTGGTTTAAAAAAGTTTATCATGCAAAATAGGCGGGTTTTGTTGGAATTATTTATTCAGACTGAGGTAAAAAGGGATTATTTTAATGCTTTCTTCGGGAGAATTTGAATCAAAAGCTTTTTTGTCATTCCAAGTGGAAGCAGGAATGCCCAGCTCTCAGGGATGAAGTCACAGGTCTCCACGGGGCTTCACGTGTCAGGGGTTGATCCTTGTCACCCTTCCTGGTGCTAAACAGCACTGAAATAGTTGAAGAGCAGGAATTTCTCAACAAAATAGGTTGAGAAAACTTAAGGATTTTTTTTCCTTGAGTACCGGTTCATGGTGGAAATTTCTCTGCCAGGACCAAACGGATCTGGCTGGGATTTGAGATGCTCTGCCCGGAGCTGAAGATCCACGTGGGTCAGACAAGAAGCAGGCCTGGGCTCCGGCCACCCCAGTGGCGTCTGTCCCCCCCCCCGGCAGGGAGGCTGGAGAGCCGAGCAGAGGGCATGTGCTGGGAATTGGGAGTGAATTCCAGCGCTGATCCCTGCCCGCTGGCCACAAAGCCGCTGCCTGTGCAGCTCCTGCTGTGCTTTCCAAGAATGCCGGCAGGGCTGGGCGGCAGCAGGACAGCCGGCTCCGCAGCCCTGACATTTCCCATCATAAGGGAGCGTTGTTTTCTCGCCAGCTGCGAGGTTTGCTCAGCAATGGCTGGCGGGAAGGATTCGGGAGGTGCCCTTGCTGCTCTGTCAGCTCCCCGTGGCATCCCCTGTTTGGGGCAGGAACGCCAAGTGCATCCATGCTCCTCCTGGATCCTGGGTGTGTTTCCCCCGAGACCCCTCCTTGCCTCTCCGGGAGAGGCTGAATCCCTGATTTCTGTGTGCCATGCACTGAGCCCAGCCCTGACCTCCTCTGCCCTTTCAAGAGTTTCCTATGGCACTGGAATTCTTTTGTGGCTCCAGGTTTTCCCCCCCTCCCCCTTAGCTCCAGCTGCTTTTAGGAGCTCTTTGGAGCGAGGTTTCCATCATTTCAAAGGCTGGTGCTGTTCCAAACCCCTCCAGCGCTCTGGTGTTGCAGCTTCGAGGGGCTTGGGCTTGTGTTTCACATAAAATCCTTCTTGTGGTCGAAGGTAAAACAGCCCCACCCTGCTCATCCCACAGGATCGCTTTTTGCAGCGTTTCTGGAGGTTTAAGTTACCTCCACGATGGGATTTGTGTTCCTTCCCTCAGCACAGTGCTCTGTGTTCTAAAATCGGCTTCCCAAGCAAAGCCTTTCCCGCAGCGGGAAGCTTCCTGCCATGAGGAGCTCTTTGTGGAGTCTGATGGAGCCCAACACACGGGGTCTGTGGCTGCGTCCTCCTTCCCAACAGCCAGCTCCTGCGGGAAAACAAAGTGCAGGACACTCTCTCTGGAAGCCACGGGGCAGCACAGGGATTTAGCAGCTCCGTCAGGACATTTGGATGGCACGCTCTGCCAGCCGTGAGCTGCCGGTGTTTATCCAGTGGCAAAGCTCTCGGGATGTGTTGTTCAGGCCCTGGGGCGGGAGGGAAGTGCTGTTAATTTGCCCCTTCCCTGTGTTTTTTATCCCTCGCAGCTTTGGGAAGGAGCCTTTGAGCTCTGACGTGGAGCCAGATTTGTTTTCTCGGCGTGATCCAGCCGCGTGTCGGAATCCGCTTCAGCGGCAGGCAGGAACAGGACATCAGGAAACTCTGTTTGCTTGGATTTCTCTTGCACTGAAGGTTTTATTATCTCCTGTGACCTAAAAAACAGCTTTTTATTTAAAAAAAAGAAAGGGAACGTGTTCCCAGTGGGTCCGTGTTGATGCAAATCCCACACGAAGGAGTCCAGCAGTGGCCGGCATGCCTGGACATGGGGCCTTTCATCTGTTTTCCCTCTCCGTGTTTATAGCAAATGGAGAAGCAGCTGGGATCTGTGTCCCCCCTGTGCCTTGGATGTGAAAGCACAGGTTTCACAGCAGGATTGGTGTCAGAAGGAACAGAGTGAATCAAGGGAGGTGAGGGGCTGAAGGCTGGGAGGACTCTTGGGTGTGCTGGGTTTGCTGCAGCAACCCAAAATATGTTTATGGACAGGGCAGTGTGGCTTTGGTTAAATCCTTGGAGAACATTCCCGGATGGAGCTGCACACGGGAATGTCTGTGCAGTAATTAACCAGTGGCAATTTAATGTGGTGGGTGAGCTGGAAAAGGGTTTGAGCTCTTCAAATGGAGGCTTGGGAGAGGAGCTAAGCCTCGGGGAACCAAAGTTTGAGATACCTCAGTCATTTTTGAGCTGGAGTTGGCTCCTGCACGGATCTGTTGGCATTCCATGCCTTTGGATCATCTCATGGAGAGAAAAGGGACCGGTGTTACTTTATCTTCCTTTCCTAAGTAAGAAAACACCATTGCCCAGTTACAAAAGCCTCAAAGTTCAGTTTCTGGGCAGCTCTGGAAACAGCTGACAATCCAGTAGGGAAGTGGTTTGGACCATGGAACGGGATCCCCCCGATCCGAGGCCGCGGCCTGAGGGGGATTTGGCTCTTTGCTCTAGGCCAGCTTTTCACTTCAGCTGATTTTCTGTGTGCAGGGCTGTGATTCATGGGAGCCTCTGGCTCGGTTCCCAGAGCAGGCTCCTTGTGTCTTGGAGGACCAGCGAGTATGGAGGAGCCTGACCACAAATATTTCACCAGGCCTCAATATCTCCCGCACCTTTCCCACCCGGCTCAGCTGTGGAGCGCCGGAGGTGGATCATGCGGCGATCACCGGTGATAAAGTCCCGTTTCCACTGCCAAATATTCCCTGGCAAACGTGGGACGTGGTGCCGAGTGCTCCTGTGGGAACATGCATGTGGTTTCCACCACGCCAAGGAGAGCTGTGCCTGAGGAGCAGGAGTTTCTCCCAGCTGTGCTGTCAGGGACACAAACTGCCCAGCTCTGGGACTCACACTGAGCCTTTTCCTGAAGAATCCAGGGATATATTTCTCTGGAGCAGCTGGTATTGGATTGGAAGGTCATGGTGGGAAGGGAGCTGATTTTCCCAAGGTGACACTGGAAGTCTGTGGCATGAGTGCAGCTGTGCTTCCATTTTAATTCCATCCTTCTTGTCCCTCTGTTCCCTCATCCCCAAGAATCCATGTGCTGCTAAGACACTCGGAATTAAGGCAAGTGTGAGTGCCCCACTGCCAGGGCGGTGCTGCCAAGGTGCTGCACCTGAGGCGAGCACAGCAGCAACCTGGAGCAGCAGGAATTGTCACTCTGCACTCCCCCAGCCAGTTCCTGCCTTCCAAACTGCAAGGGTCGATTTTCCATGAAATTTGCCCGTTTGTTGTCACGCAACTCACAGGAAAAGGGTTTTCTCCGTGGCTTCTCCCTCGTTTGCCTGGAATCAGGCCATGTATTAAAACTGGTCTTAGAGAGGATCAGGCAAGAAGAGGACTTGATTGCAGACATCTCATTTCCGTAGGAAATGGGGCTAAAAATAGGGAAGGAATGTAAAGGAGACTTCTTTTTCTCGACACCCCCCCCGTTCCCCAGCTGGGAATCAGCTTTTGTCCCAAAATCTCCTTATTGCCTCGCTGTTGTTTTCTGGGCCCCAGATGTAGCCATGAGCCTGATTTTTGCCTTTGGAGAAGCCGGAGCAGAGCTGTTTCCAGGGGCTGATGCACAAGGAAGACACACGTGATGGCAAGATGGGTTTCTGGGAGAGGCCTGCTGGCTCTCCAGGCTCTCCACCACAGTCCCTGTGTTATCCAGGGGCCTCCCTCCAGCCCTGATCCCGCTGGCAGCAGCTGTGGTCCCGATAACCCTGTGGCTGGTTGAGTGCTGATGTCCCTGTAGGCACCAGGACGTTCCCTTTGGACACCTGATAGGGGCTATAAATACCAGGTGGGCTCATGTTCCCTCAAGCACCGAGTGGGCTGTGCTAAGTCACCCCAGATGGTCAGGCTGAGAGATCCCTGTGCCAGAGAAATTACTGCAGCCTTTGGAAAAGGGACCAAGTCCCTGATGTGGGCGTTCGAAGGCTCCACGCCCTGGTCCCTTCTCCCAGCTTCTTTTTTTGCAGCACTGGCATCACCTGGGATATGTGTTGACGGGTCAGAAGCATTCTGGGGTCTGATGGAGAGAGTCAAGATGCTGCTCAAGGTGTTGCCAGGCTTGTCCCTTCTTCCCAGGATGCTCAAGGCACATCCGTGCCAGCTCCAGGTACTGCTCTAAGCTGTCACACATTCCCTGCACACCTGGGTACGCCCTCACGCTGCTGCCTGGCGGTGCTGCTGCCCCCAAACACACGAAGTTCAGTTCCAGGCCTGGCGTGGAGTCCTTGCTTTTTGGATATCCAGGGGGATTTCGTGGCTGGTTTGTGCTGAGCCAGGATTCACTCCTCGCCCTGCTCGTGGGACAAGGGGGAAGGCCGGGGCTAAGTCAGCTCCTCTTGTCTTCACCAACTTGTCTGGTGCACAAACACGGGGACAATCACGACTTCAGGCAGCGGTTTGGGGGCAGGCAGCACTCTGGCTGTGTTGCTCTGGCTGGGGAGGTGTTGCACCACTTCCCTCTTTCCTCACTCCTACAGACTCAGGGAATGCCAGGAAGGTTTGGGATGGAAGGGACCTCACAGCCCATCCAGTGCCACCTCCTGCCATGCACAGGGACACCTTCCATAGCCCAGGTGGCTCCGAGCCCCGTCCCACCGTGCCATTGCCCCTTTGCGGGGAGCAGCTTTCCCGATCCGGGAGGCGCTGCCCGGCGCTGCTGCGTGCGGGGAAACTGAGGCACACCTCCCGAACGGGACGGGATGACGACCGCCTCTGCGGGCCGAGGAGGAGGAAGAGGAGGAGGAGGAGGAGGGCATCAGCGGGCCCGCCCGGGGCTGAGCCCAGCCCGGCCCCCGGGGCGGAGCCGGCGGAGCAGCGCCCGGCGGAGCGGCGGATCCCGGGGCAGCCCCGGCCCGGCTCCGGGATGAGCTTCCCGCGGCCCCTGCGCCGCTCCGTGAGCCTCAGCCCGGCCCGCACCCTGCGCCTCGTCGTGCTGGGACAGAGCGCCGTGGGCAAGACAGGTAGGACGGGGCTCCCCGCTATCCCCCCTGTGTCCCTCGCTATCCCCCGCATCCCTCTGGCATCCCCCAGCCCCTCTCTGGCGTCTTCCTGCATCCCTCTGCTATGCCCTGGCATCCCCCCGCTCTCCTCCTTCCCGGCCAGGGGGACCAACCTTCCCATGTCCCTTAGGAAGCCGGGACGAGGGACATTCTCCCGGTGCCCCCCCAACCCGTGGGGTTTAAGGGCACTGACTTTCCTTCCCCTCGAGTTTCCCACACGGACGCTTTGCACCGGAGCTCGAGGGGTCCCCGGCTGCGTGGGGACCCGGGGTGGACATCACTGACCGGGAGAACTTTCCTAAAAGCTGGGCTCGGGATGGGGTTTTCCCGGGTGTGAGGAGTTCGCTGCTCATTCCCAGCGCCCACAGCAGCTGTGCGGAGCCTCCTCCGCAGCGCCGGGCTGTTTTCTCTCTGGAAAAATCCCTTTCCCTGTGCCTTGTTCGGTGCTCTCTGTGCCTCCTGAAGTGTGGGTTTGGGATACTGTGCTGGGAGCTCCCTCCTTCACCCCATTCCTTCCTGGGGGATCACCCTTCCCTGCTTCCCACTCCTCCATCCCGAGCTGGGAGCACTTGGGGGCAAAGGTGTCCCCTGTGGCACCCGGAGTGCCGGGGCTGGGGTCAGAGGCAGGGAAAGATGTGGATCTGCGTTGCGGTGATCCATGATCCATGCAAAGCCTGGTAGGACACAACTATGCTGCTGTGCCCTCGGGGACAGGGAATGTCCTGCCCCTCTGGAAAAGGGAAGGCACCGCAGCAGCGGCACCTGTGCCGGGCTGTCGGAGCCGCGGGAATTGTGTTTCCATGGACTGAGCCGGCATTAACGAAAAATCCTCATTCCCTGATTAAACTGAAGGAAGCAACTCCCAATTCTCCCTGAGCACTGCTGGAGCACGGGATGGGGCTCAGGGGCTCAGCTCTGGGGTACCCAGAGCCCCGGAGGCGTTTAGCCCCGATGGAGCAGATGGTTTTATGGGGCGTACGGAGCCCTTGGCTCGCCCTTATCCCAAACACGTGTGTGTCCCTGCTGCTGGCCATCCCACCCGGCACGCCGCAGATTCCTGGCAGCTTTGGGCCCCTCCTGTGGGCAGGTGTGGGGTTTTTGTTTCTCCTCCTTAGGGTGGGATCGTGCCGAGGGTCTTTAGAAGTTCCTCCGGTTAGGGTTGGCTGTCAGTGTGTGTTCCTTGCAGCGGGGTTTGTGACAGTGGGACAGTGACACAGGCCATGGAGTTGGGGCACAGGGGGGTAATCGATCCGTGGTTCGTGCAGGGGAGAGCTGGAGCCTGCCAGGAACAGGGAGCAGCCCCCGGGAACGGCAGGCACGCAGCCCCCCTGAGCGTGTCCCTCCCCATCTGTGTCCCCTGGGCGCTGTTCCACACGTCCTCCCCTGCCAGGGGACATCGTGTCACCTTCCCCGGGGGCTGTGCCCCAGCTGCCGGGTCCTGCTGCCCAGCAGCCCCTGCTCTGGGGATGAGGACACCTGCCCAGCTGGCAGGTGCCATCCCAGGTGATGGATGGAGCGTGGGAGAGGTGAGGAAGGAGCCAAGAGCAGCAGCATCATTGCTTCGGCTCCTGTGGGGAGGACAGGGGAGGCAGCTGTGTCCCCAAGGTGGGGGTGACATCTCTCCTGGCCAGGGTGTGAAGCAGGGGAGGCTGAAGGTGGATTTCATCCCCGAGCTGCCAAGCTCCCATCCTGGCAGGGCCCCGCTCATCCCCAGGATGAGCTGCTGCAGCCATGGGATACGGAGGCAGCTTGGGAGAGTTGAGGGGTGGGAACAACCAAAGGGCAAATCCCATGTGGGCAGCTGCAAAAGGGAAAAATAACCCTTGATTCTCAGCAGGAGTTTGGGTTTTTTTTTTTTTGAGCAGTTTGGAAACCTTCAGCTCCCAGATTCTCCGAGCAGGGGTGAGTTCGGGTGCAGCCGTGTGGTTTAAGGATCAGGGCTGTGTGAATCAGCAGCGGGGGCTGGAAATCCAGCCCAGCTGGGGCTTGTGCTGTCCTCTGCTGCTGCTGCCCTGCGTAAACTCTGCCATAATCCAGAGCAGAGCTCTGCCTGCAGCACGTGGAGCGAAGATGGATCGGCGCTGGGGCCGCTGCGGAGCGGCACAAACAGGGCAGCACGTGGGCACGCGCCCGGTGCTATCCCGAGGTGCCCAGCCTGCTTCCGTGGCAGGTAAATCGCCCCTTGAGCCCCCACCCCACATTTAAAGCACAATTAACCCTTTCAGCTCCAAGGAAAGCCCTTCCCGAGGTGACTGATGTTCAGGATGGGGAGAAAAAGCTCCTTATAAGGCTGGGTGGCCGCGGCCGCTCCGCCTGTGGCCGCTTCCCCCACTGGCAGCTCCCCTCGTGTTCCTGCGCTCCAGCCAATTTTTAATCAATCTAATTGGCTCCTCGTCTCATCCCACACCATGTGCTCCAGCTTTGGGTGGCTGCCTGACATATGACACACAATCAGGTGCTTTCTAGAGACCGAGCCTGCCTCGTCCTACTCCCCCCCAATAACTCCGTCGCCTCTTTGAAGGTGCCTGTAGGTGCCTCCTGCAGGATCCCTGGTTATCTCCTCAGAGCAGTTTGACTAAATTACCTGCTTTTTTCTTCAAATCCCTTCCCTGCTGTGCAGGTTTCAAACCCAGAGACAGACTGGGGGGGGGGGGGGGGGGGGGGGGGGGGTGAGAGGATGATGATGTCCCCAAAGAGGAACCAAACAGGTGTGAGAGGCAGGAGAAGTTCCTGCATCCCTCTTTCCCTTTCTGTGGTTATTTAAGCCTGGCCCATGTAGGGTGCCACATTCCTGGGATAAACACACAGATCCTGATCAGCTTGGTGTGGGTCTGTGAGGGCAGGACACCAGCAACATCTGCTGGTGGGCAGCTGGGACAAACTGACCCTGGGTTGCAAGGGAAAGGGAGCTCCGAGTGTTGCTCCAGCTTGGTGTTGGCTTTTCATTTCCCTTTTTGTTTCTGGAGGGGTTTTCACCACATCCTGGTTCTGGTGAGGTTTATCCTCCTGTCACACTCCTGGTCTGTTTTCCCTTCTTCCTCTCCCTCATGGCTCTGTGCTCCTGCCTAGCTCTTTTGGGGTTTCCCCCCCCCCTGTTTTTTTCCCATTCCACTAATTTCACTTTCCACTCCTGTTGCCTTTCCAAGCCAGCTCTCAGCCTCTCCACCAACCTTTCACTCCCATCTCCATTATCATCATTAACACCTCGAAGAGCTCAAGCACCACTTCCACCCTCCACTCCTGCACTCTCTTCACCCTCCCAGCCATGGCTTTGTCCAGAAATTCCCTCTCCAGGCACCAGCACTGCATTTCCAAAGCAGCTTCCTGGAAAAGATGTTAGGGCCAAAGGCTTTGCCTCGCCGGGCTCTGGTGCAGGGAGATGTGTAATCAGATGAGAGGGTTTAATTGCTTGAGCTGTGGCTGCTCCTGCTGCTCCTTTGCCCTTGCAAGGAGGAAAAATTAGTCCAGAGGACTGACAAGGGTTCGTTGTGTTTTTGTTTTATTTTTTCCCAGCGCTGACCGTACGATTCATCACCAGGAGATTCATTGGAGACTATGACCCAACCCTAGGTAGGAAAACTCCTTTTCCTTGGGGCTGTCACCATGGCAGAGCCAACTCTGCCCCCAAATTCACCATATTCCCTCTTCTTCCTCCTCAACCAGACAGGCAGCCCGTGGACATCCTGACATCTCCCTGGGCCCTGCATGCCTTTTCCCCTTTCTGGTGTTATTTAGGAAAAATCTGTTGGGATGAGCTTTTGGATTTCACAGGGAAGTGCTGCAGGCTCAGTCATGGGGTTGTGGAACCATGTAGAATCACAGGATCACAGAATCATTTAGGCTGGCAAAGACTTCTGAGAGTCCAACCACCAAACCAGCAGTTCCTCCTCAGTTCCTCTAATTCCTTCCCAATTTGCTGAGAGGTGGCTTTTAAAGGACAGGAGGCATCTAAGCCCCTGGAGCCTGTGCTCTCCTGAATTCTAGAATTTTGGGTTTGTGGGTTTGGTTTTTTTTTTTTGCATTTGTGTTGTTTTTTCAGAATTGAAGCTATGTCCCTGCTGGAATGTCCCAGAAATATCCCCTCCTCCCTCTCTCCTGTGGGGCCCCTCTCCCTCCCTTGTCGCTCCCACACTTTGGTCACCGCTGCCCTCTCGGCCACCCGGGTGACCGAAGCCACCTGGGCTGTGGCTGCTCCCTGGGGGTTCTCTCACACACCTTCCCTGTGTGTCCTGCCCAGAAATGATCTACAGGCACGTGGCTGTCATCGACGGGGAGATGGTGCACTTCGAGATCCTCGACACAGCCGGACAGGTGAGCTCAGCCGGGAAAACAACACGGAGCAGAGCAGCCTGCCAGGGAAGGCAGCCCCTGCTCTTCCCCTGGCCTAATTCCTGGTGTCTGGAACATCATGGTGGTTACCTCAGGAAAAGGGTGTTTTGGTGAATTTATGTCTAACCTCAGTTACAGTGTGATATATTCCTCCATTCCCATTCCCTTCAGGTAAATATTTCCCCATTCGCATGCGGGGCACAGCTGTGCTTCCTGTGCCAGTGCAACTCAAGGGAGCACTGATTCCCCCTATATCCATGCCAGGACAGGATGGAGGCCGTCCCCACCTGCCACACTGCCTAAGCCACCCCATCCCTGCCCCGGGCTGCCGGTGCTGCTGTCTCTTTTCCCTCCTACAGCTCCAGAGGTGTTTCCTGGTGCTGCTTTTATCTCTCCAAGGGGTTCCCCTTCAAGGAAGGGGATTCATTATATTCCATTTCTCTTCATGCACCCACATTCTCCTGTGGGGGGGTGAAAATGAGCCCCATCAAAGAGCTGGTCCAGGAAAGCAATGTGGGGCTGCTCCTTCTCAGCCTTCACGGGGACGGCACCCTCGGGGGGGTCACCGGGGTTGCATCCAGCGGCGCCGGCATTCCGGCGGTGCTCATGGGAGCCTGCGTGCCCCGGCAGGAGGAGGACTCGCTGCAGATCGAGGAGAAGATCAAGTGGGGCGACGGCTT
This sequence comes from Motacilla alba alba, assembly GCF_015832195.1. Classification (NCBI taxonomy): domain Eukaryota; kingdom Metazoa; phylum Chordata; class Aves; order Passeriformes; family Motacillidae; genus Motacilla; species Motacilla alba. The sequence continues at coordinate 8,876,856 of NC_052020.1, read as the reverse complement.
CGCCGTGGTGTACTCGGTGACCGACCGCTGCAGCTTCGACGAGGTGATGCGGCTCTGCTTCCTCATCAACCACCTGCACGCCAGCCCCAAGCGCAGCGGCGGCGCCGAGCAGCCGCCCGTGGTCATCGTGGGCAACAAGAAGGACCTGCAGTTCGACAGGATGGTGTCCACCGAGGATGGGGAGAACCTCTCCAAAGCCCTCAAGATTCCCTTCTACGAGATCTCCACCCGGGACAGCTACGAGGAGCCGGTGGCGGTGTTCAGCAGCCTCTACCAGGAGCTGCTCAGGCAGGGGCACTTCTCGCCGGGCTCCTTCAAGAGGAGGACAGTGTCCAAGCTCATGGAGAAGATTCCCAAAATGCAGGCCAGCTCCACCCTGAACTCCGCGGGCCGGAGCCTGAGCTTTAACTCCTTCAGGGACTACATTCCCGAGTGAGTGCCCGGCTCCAGCCCGGCACGGGGCGGCTGCTGGGGCTGCACCGGCTCTCTGGAGGGGAAGGGCACGAGTGGAGAGGGTGGCACTGGGGTACAAAAGCCTGCGGGTTCTTCCTACAGGGGACTTTGTGCCAGCAGGGAAGGTTTTCTTCATCCATCTGATCCCTTTGTTCCCTCCTCCCCCTCTGGCGTAGCTGAGGTGACTCCAGTGGTGTCGGGGCAACCCTTGGAGGGAGGCTCAGCCGTGTTCTGGTGGGGCTCAGACCCAGCACAGGCACGTCTGGGGGGTCCTTTCCCCTTCCCTGAGCTGGCTGGGTGTATCTGCACCCCAAATCCAGCAGCACCCACCAGGCTGGGTGACCCCGAGGGCCGTGCTGGCTCCCGGGCTGGCAGCGGCCATTCCCTGGGGATGCAGCCTGCTTCCTCAGCGTGGCTGGTGAGTAAAACCCCTGGATCCTCCAACCCTTCCAGCCCTTCCAGGCTGTGCTCAGTAGCATGGACACAACGGAGCCAGTTCCAGAAGCTGCTTGCAGGTCCCCCTCTGTCTGCTCATCAGCTGCCCTGTTCCCAGAGGGAAAACCACCGTGGCCTGAGGAGTTGTTGTTTTGCACAGGGATGGGGCAGGAAAGGTGTGGGAAGGAGCTGGGCTCCTGGCTCATACTCCTTCCCTCCCTCTGGGTGTTGGGGCTGTGTGGCTGGTCAGGGTGGCTGTGCTGGGACCCTGTGGTGTCACTCCCCTGTCCCCTCTGTTGTGACCGACCCCGTTGTCTGCTGCCGTGTCCTGTGACAATAAAAGCTGAGCTCCCAACTCCTGTGGCACTCCCAGGATAGGTTATTTTAGGGAGCTTAAGGAAAGGGGTGCATGGTGTGGGATCACCCTTAAATTAGGGCTGGCCATCCCTCTTATCCTCCCCCTGAGCCCTGGCACCATGTGCCCTCCTGGCTCCCTCCACCCCTAAAAGGATTCCCTGGAGGATCACAGCCTGGGATCACTTATCCCACCTCCCCAGTCTGCTCCAGAACCCCCCCAGGCACCCTTTGCCCTCCTGCAGCTCCCAGAGGTGTTTCCTGGTGCTGCTTGTGTCTATCCAAGGGCTTTCAAGGATTCATTGCGTTCCACTTCTCTTCATGCACCCACATTCTCCTGTTGGGGGGGAAAATGAGCCCCGTCAAAGAGCTGGGCCGGGAAAGCAATTTGGGGCTGCTCCTTCTCAGCACCTCGATTAAAATCCCAATTTCATTGAATTAAATTTAATTTAGTGAATGAAAATTCGCTCAGGGCTCTGTGTATGGGCAGAGCCCAAATGGGGCTAAAACGCCTCCCGGGGCTGGACAAGGGGGGGCGTTTGTTTATTTTTAGGGGGTTTATGGCATTCCCAAGGGAGTTGAACACTGGGAGCTGGGTTGGGGGCTTGTTTTCCAGTAGCTGGGGGTGGGTGTTGCTGCCCTGCTGGAGAAGAGCCAGTTTGGGAAGTGCTGGGACGGGCAGAGAAGAGCTCAGGAGGGATTAAACTCCACTGGGACGCTGAGCACACACTTGAGCCTGACAAATGAAGGATTTGGGTGCTCTCATTCCACGTTGCTCCGTTCCCAAATATCCCCAAGGCTGGTCCAAGGGGATGGATTTCGCTGCTGGCTGGAGCCGGGCACGGCGGAATCCCGCAATATTCAGCAGGAATTATCCCAAGTGATGGATGAGACAGGAGCAGCTGATGAGCAGGAAGCCAGGCCAGCCCTGGAACAGCATCCCCAGCACTGCTGGCAGTGGAGGAGCACTCGGATCGCTGTCCTGGAGTAACCCCGGCCCTTTTCTACATCCCAAGGAATCCAGAAGGCTCCGTGTGGTCGCTGCCGCCGCCCCTCACCAGGGCTCCTGGCCCTGCCTGCTATAATTAGCACCAAACCTCGTTAGGAGAGGCAGGGGCAGCTCTTCAGGACTGGTAATTGCTAATTACTGGAAGCCTCTAATGGCTCTCCAGGGGCAGTTTCCTCTCCCTTATAAAGGAAGGTCCTGAGGATGCAGTATTCACTGGGGTGGGGAGAGGTTTTTGAGGGGGTGAATTCTGAGGGGGCATAAACCCTAAATTCCTGTGGTGAGAGGTCTGCAGGGGCTGGGCAGGGGAGAAGGAGGAGGAGGTGGAAGAATAGAAACAAGAAGAAAAAGAAGAGGAAGAAGATGAGGAAGAAGGGGAAGGTGTGAGCCTCGCTTGGAGCAGAGCCTGGAGTTTCAGAGCCCTGGGCAGGTGAGTCCAAGGCAGGTCCATGGAAAGGAGGTACCCAGAGCCTCCTTGGAGGCACCTGTAGTTCTGTGGGGATGTGGGACCTGCAGCCTCCTTGTAGGAATGTGCCCCCTATGGACAGAGTGACAGAACCTTCCTCTGTCCCCCAAAAAGGAAAGAGCCCAGAAGTTTCTCCCGGTGATCAGGTAGAAAAGTCACTGATAGGACCTTGGGGACTTCACCTCAAGTTTGGGGACAGCTAATTGGCCATGAGCCAAAAGGTCCCGCCTGGGCCATTGAGTAGAAAAGGACAGAACAAAGAAGCCAAATGGCTTTTGTGAGGGGTCTTTACCAGGAGCACAAGCTTGTGGCACCTGGATCGCTTTGAGTTTGTTATTTTGCCTTTATTAAACCTTTTTTGTTCCTGACGCTGTCACATCAGCCTCCTGCTCCTTTTATGCCTCCTGATGGAAGCTGAGCTATTCTGGGGTGTAGTGTTGGGGTGTTGAGAGCTCATCAGATCAGCTCAAACCCCCGGGCAAAAACGTTATACCTCCTCACTGCCCAGCAGGACACTGCCCCTGAACAACACTCGAGGGGGGTTTGGGAATGGAAGCTGGGAGTGAGGGCTGGGGTTTGGCTTGCCTTGGAGCCCTCCCAAAAACCACAACTGTCCTTGGGGAGCACCAGGCCTCAGGGCTGCTGCTAAGAACTCCCCCAGGGAACAGCAATGGATGGAGCTGGGGCATCCCGTGCTGATCCCCTGGGTGGATGTTCCTGTGTGTGGCTGGGAAGTGCCACCTCTCTGGGGACAGGTGAGTGTCCTGCGGGTTGTCCTGCACCTTTGCAGGCTGTGATGGCTCAGCTCCACGGAGAGAAGCTGAAGAATTTTGGTCTCATTCATTATCCAAACAGCATCTCCAGGGCCAGGATTGAATTTGGCAGCAGGCGGGCTGCAAATCTGCTCACCAGATTTCTGGGAAGCTTGGGAGAGGCAGATGGAGCAGGAAGGTCCTTTCCAAGAGCTGCCTCGCTGTGCTCACCCCCAGCAGGTCCCTGGCACGCCAAGCCCCTCAATTATCCCCCTTTGTCCCCTCTGCCAAGGGCTTTCCTGGAAAACCAAAATCGTGGGCTGAGGTTGTGGGGTGCAGCTGCTCTCCCTTCACAGCCACGGCTTTTATCATCAGCTGTGCCTTGTTTTAATTAAAAAAAAATAGAGGTTTGGGGCTTTCTGGAGGCTTCTCGTGGAGGAGCAGCACACGGAGCTGGCCTCACCACAGCCCTGCTCCTGGGAGCCGTGGGGACAGTGGAATTGCCAGCAGCCCTTTCCAAGCAGGTGCTGCCTTTGGAGATCCCAAATCAGCAGCCTCACCCCGCTCTGAGGGATTTGAGCTCAGAGCAGGAACATTGAGGGTGTCTGGGTGCTTAAATTCCCTGGATTTAAGGTACCTGGGCTGGGTTTGGAGGTGCGGGGGGGTGAGTGCCCCATGAAGGGGGTTTCCCTCAGCACAGGGGGCTCCTCCTGCCCAGATTAAAAAATTTACAGAATATTGTGCATCAGGAACTTGGGGTTGGTGTCCCCAAAATATCAGGCTTTGCCTGAAGGGAAAAGGGGGATAAGGGGCACAGGGGGGCTGTTTCCATCCCAAAACTGGCAGCTGGAGCTGGCGACTTTCCAGCTGGAAAATTATCCATCCACGGATTATTTCAGGTGCTCCAGGCCCCAAATCTGCTGCTTGGCATGAGCCCCTCCTGAAAAGCCAGATGGGCTGTGGGTGGACTCAAGGAGCTCCCAAATCCAGGCACTGCTGGTTCAGGGCACACAGCTGGGATGGGAAGGGACAATGGTTGCTTCCAAGGGTTGCTGCTGTTTATAAGGCCACGTTGTCAGTGCGAGTCCTGCTGCTCCTTTTTTCCTTTATCAAGAGCTGTGAAGTTCATGCAAATCTGGGATTGCTTTCCAGGAGGAAATCTGGGCTGAGATTTTGGGAATTTAGGAAGAAAAACACTCTGTTAGCTGCTTTTTTTTTTTTTTTTCCTTCTTTTTAAACTGAGCTCAGCTCCAACAAGGAGCCCAAAGCTCTCTAAGGCACGGAGAATTCCAGCACAGCCAAAGGCTTTTGCTGGCCCTGAAAGGCAAGGCTGGGAACTGCAAGGGGAAGGAAAACTCAAGGAGAACACCCACCGTGGCACATTGGCTGGTTTATTCCCAGAATGGACTCTGAAGGTATCTTTTCCCTTTGGATAAACTCTGGGAGGGCAGGAAGGTGGGATATCCATGTCCATCCGTGCTGCCAGCTTCGGGGGATCCGCTCTGGCTCATCACTGTGTCTCCCAGCTTAGCCCTATCGTGGATAAATGGATAAAAATGAGGGTTTGGTGTAGGCTTTTGAGGTACTGTGGGATCCATCCCCACACGGAGAGTTTTGGGGTGAGGCTGCTCCCCACTGGGGAAAATGGAGGAGAAATGCCAAGTCTGGAGACACTTTGCTGCTCCTACCAGTTCTCATTTGCTCATGGCCAACCCATACAGCTTTCCTGTATTTTTTTTTTTAATAATAATATTTAAGAAACCCCAAACCAGAAACCTCAGGAGGGTCTGGCTGGGAAGCTGTGGCTGTAATTGCTGGTGCTTCAAGGCTGTAGGAAAATATTGATGGAAAGGGCTGTGCCTTCCCAAGTGCAGCCCCACAAAAGCGGAGAATCCCTGCGGCTCTCTCTGCTCTCCCTTTTCCCAGCCAGCTGCCAGGTGATGACAGAACTCTGGAAAGCAGTGTGATCCACAGGGTATGAGGGATGGAAGCCTCTCTTGGGGGATAGTGATCCTAAATCCCAGCGGGAATAACCCTTAGTCCCAGTTTTCTGGGTGCTTCACCAAAAAGCTCAGGTTCTCAAACTCTGGTTATGGATGCTGGCGAGTTAAATGTGCTCCCAGCCTCCCACTCCCTCCCTTCCCTGCGCATTGTCCACATCCCACACAGCCCAGCAAACCTGGAGCCTTGGCAAATCCCTCAATCCTGCAACGGTTTGGGTTGGAAGGGCCCTAAAGCCCCTCCAGTTCCAGCTCCCTGCCATGGGAAGGGACACCCGCCACCACATCAAGGTCCTCCAGCAGCCCTGGAGCTTGGAAAGCCCCATTGGACATAAAAAAGCAACCTCAAGGTCTTTTCAATCCCGAAAAGTCATGAAGAGGGAAAAGATGCTCCATTCTGCATAGGAGGAGATTTTAAAATGTTTAAAAAACCCCTCTGGAAGCAGAGGGGCAGGACATCCTTCTGGAATCCAGGGATCCACCCCGAAATATTTTTTTTTCCCTGTGGCCAGTCGAGGCTAAGTGGTTTTTGTTGGCAGCAGGAGGAAGATGAAGGGAGGTTTCACTCTGCTCGTGGGAGCCAGTTCATGCTGAGATTTGTGATGGGCAGGAAAACTCACAGACCCATTCCTCCTCCCAAAACCCAGGAGTTCTGGGAGGGTGGGAGCAGGCTCGGCCCAAACCCCCGGCCACAGAGCTGGGGGGCTCCAAACTTTGCCAAATATTGAGTTGTTAAAAGCTCCAGCGGGATTTTTCTCTGGGATTTGAGCTGCTTTTTAAGAAAAGGTTTTTCAAACCACCCCCATTTCCTGCTATCCCACCTGGGCACAGCCCCCTGGCCCTGCTTTATCCCACTGCACCCGCGCCATCCCGGGCTTTCCCTAATCCCACCTTGGGGGGCCTCTCTGCCATTCCATGGGTGTGTTTTAATCTTGTGCCATGTGACAGAGCTTTGCCTTCAGCTGCTGCAGCCAAACAACCTCATCAGCAGCCCCCCTCCCAGCCCATTTTGTGGTGGGAAAGAGGGAATTGCCAATCCTTGGGCAGCTTTTGGGCACTGCTGCCGTGTCCCTTTCTCCCCCTTGGACAGAGCATTTAACCTTCCTGGTGTGCCAGGATCCCAGACCATCCCAAAGATCCCTTTTTTTCCCTCCTCTGCCCTGTTTCTGCAGGTTCTGCAGCCAAAGTGGGCTCTCCCTGAGGCCCATGGATCTGTAAAGCCTCACAGGTAATTCCATCGGCTCCGGCGATGCCGTGGGTGAGCAGCTCTGAATCACCACAGGGTTTATTCACCGCTCCTTGTCCCCCCTTTCCAGGTCATGGGGAGTGTTGGGCCCCTCAAGCGCCTCTAACACCCCTGATGGAAGGAACACTCCTCCTTCCCTTTTTTCCCCCCAGTTTTTCCCTTTATTTTACGTAGATTTGGGGTCCCATGAGTCCATCACCTCCAGCTTTGCTATATCCTCTCCTGACTCCATTTCCAGGGGATGCCCAGCCCATTTGAGGTGGACATCACAGTCTCCTGGCTCATATCTGAGCTTTCTTCATCCTTTCTCTTTGTCCTGGACCCACCTCCTCTCCCACTCTGGAGCTCCTTCTTGTCCTGATGTAATCCACCCTTTTTCCCTCCATCCAACACTGGATATCGCCCCAGAGAGGAAAGGCCCCATCCAGGGGCTTATCTGGGCCACAGATGAGAGTTTTCCTGGTGGATTTGGCTGTCCTGGGACTCTGCTGAAGTCTGGGGGTGAGCAGAACTTTGGCCTTGGGGTTGCTGGGGTTTTGCCTGGATGCAGGATGGGGAAACACTTTTAAATCCCAAGTTTTTTATATCTGGGCAGCCAACAGGTTGCAATATCACTTGGAAAATCTGGGTATTCCCTGATCACTTGTAGGTATGCTGAGATGACTGTGAATGGGGACTGGAGCATGGAAAAGTCAATGGAAATCTCAGATTTCCAGAGTTTTTGCACTGGTGGGGATTGCAAGTGTCCTGGGAAGTGGCTTCCCTGTGGTTTTGGTTGCAGGCAGCACCCTAGCTGCAGCCCTGGAGTTAATCTAAGGGAGAGTTCAGTGGCTCATGTGAAGCAGGAACAGGGATAAAATCCCTCCAAACTGGATAATAACAGCAACAAAAGCCAAAGCAGGAGAACCAGGAGGCTCAGCACTCCCAGGGCTCCACAGGTGTGGAGTAAAGACTCAACCAGAGCCACCTCAGCAAGCTGACAAAGAAAAAAAAACGCTTCAAAATTATTCCTCTATAGACAAAAAGCCTTTAAAAATGAATATTTTTAATATCCTGTCCCTGCTGGGGATGCAGCCACCTGTGGCTACGTGCGGGCTGCAGGGGAGCGGGAGGGAGGGAGGGAGGGAGCTTGGCTTAAGTAACGCTCCCGGGTTCGTCTGGATCAAGTTCCTTCAGCTCCACGGGTCTCAGACACGGCCAGGAGGGAAAACTGCCCTGGGAAAGAGGAGGGACAACCTGCTCGTGGTGGGAAAACCGCTGGGGAAAACATCGAGGACACCTCGGGGGCTGTGACAGCATCTCCGAACCTGCCTTTAGGTAAGGGGGTGACGGAGGGTGTTGGGGTGGCTGTGCTGTGCCAGGGGAGGTGGCACTGTTCCCAGCCTGCCATCAGCAGTGGGATGGGGCCTGAGATACAGGGACAAGCCAGTGCCACGCCACGAAGCTGTCCCCACAGTGACCCCTCGTCTGGAGGAACAGTAGTGCCCGTTCCCTTGGGCTCAGCCAGTGCCCACACCCTGCCCACGGACGGCTTTGCTCTGTGCATCATCCAAACGCTTTTCCAGGGAAGACAGAGAGGAGACAGAAGGAGGATGTTGCGTCCCCTCCTTTCTCGACCCACTCTGGGATGTTTTCCTGCACCCCTGGCTATTTGCTGCTGCTTCCAAAAGGAGCAGGGAAGCGATGCCAAACCCCACGGAGCAGCGGAGGCTGGAGCACAGCCCCGATTCCCATTGTCCGTGGCCCCATCTCCTCCCGGGCTCTGGGCCACGCGTGACACCTCCTCCTCCTCCTCCTCCTCCTCCTCGGTGTCACTGGGTGCTGCTGGCTGTGCCAAGGGGCTGAGCCCCTGGCTTTGGGGGCTGAGCCACCGTCACCGAGCCCAGCAGCGGGATTTGCTGTGGAAGGGACACCCCTTACCTCGGGATCAGCGCAGCGAGAACAGAGTCGCAGTTTTGGTTATTTCAAACTGTTTTTTTTGAAATTTCATTATATATACATTGGATTCATTAGTTTTTTGTGCATGCTTTTGGGGCTGCCCCAGGGGATCTTTTGGAGCTGCCCCAGGGGATCTTTTGGAGCTATCCCAGAGGATCTTTTGGAGCTACCCCAGAGGGTTTTCTTTTCTGTGCCGCTGCAGGAGAGGAGATCAGCGGAGCCGCCGCATCCCTGCGATCGCACCATGCCCCTCTCCCGCCACACCGGCCAAATCCCGGAGTCCACCTGGACCCTGGGCTTCAGGGAGATGACGGAGCCCTGGAAAGGCGCCGTGGGCTGCCTCGGCGTGGCAGTCTTCTTCGCCATGACCATCGGCATCATCTCGTGGCAGGCTCTGGAGCAGTCCCCAGAGGAGTGGGTGCTGCGGGGCCGTGCGGCGGGGCTGCTGTGGGAGCGCGGCCGCGGGGCGCTGCTGCTGCGGGCGCTGCCGGCCGGCCGGCCCGTGCTGGCCATCGCCGTGGGCAGCGTGCCAGCCACCGAGCCCCCGCCGCCCCGGGACCGCTGCTGGCACGACGGCGGCCAGTTCTGCTATTCGTGGGAGGAGGACGCCGAGCTCCGGCTCTCCCTGGAGCCGCCGGCGGCCCCCGGAACCGAGTGCTACGGCGTGCGCTGGAGCCCGCTGCGCCCCGACGTGACCCTGAAGGTAACGGGGACCCCTCCGTGCGGCTCCGAGCCCTCCGGGACCCAACAAGGGCGGCTCTGGCCTGACCATCATCCCCCAGCTCGGTTATGGGTCGCAGTGTAGCCGTGGTTCCCTGCCTCGCGCAGCCGGGTGGGGAAAACTCCTTGGAAGCATCGTGCTCTGAAGCCGAGCCCCAAAATCCTGTGGCGGTGCCACGCTGGTGACCCCGGTCGGGAGAGCTGTGTTTATATGGAGACGGAGTAAATAGCCACTGGAGATGACAATGCTGGCGACAGCCTCGGGAAGGTCTCTTCCAGCGCAGACACAATGGGCAGCTCCCGCGGGATGGGAATAATCCGTGTCCGCTGCTGCAAGCATTTTTGGTGCCATTCCCTGCTTTCTCCCTCAGTTAAATAAAAGCAGACTCTGGGAAGGAGCCTTAGGAGGGGAAGGAGACACACTGCCAGAGCAGGGTGTCCTGCTGGGGGGAGCCCTCAGAACAGACAGGGAAGTGGGACGGGATTCTCCGGGATGGAGGATTGCTCCCCTTCAGCCACAAATCACCTGCTGGCACCGTTCTGGGTGGGAGGAAGGTGTTGCCTGAGCACGAACCCTCTGTCTCCTCCACTGACATTGGTGTGAGACAGAACAGGCTTTCCCCCACTTTTTTAAAAAAAAGCCCAAACCATTGGAAAATATGATCCAGCGAAATCTGAGTTCAGAACAGACTGTTTTCCCTCTTTCCCAGCTGGTGTAACGAGTTCAGCTGACACCTGGTACAGCTATTCCGAGCCTCCAGGGTTTCCACTTTAATAATTTACATCTCCTCTCCCCACCCCTTGGAGAGACTTAACCTCTCTGCGCCCCCGAGCTCAGGACTCCAGGAGGCTCCAAAGCCTTGGGATTGGGAATAAATATGGGGTGGGTTGAGTGGGGGGGTCTCTGGGTCCCTTCTGCCACCCCAGGCCCCCTTCACGGCCCCAGATCTCTGGGCTTTCGGGGAAGCCCATCCTGCCTGGGAAGTCACGAGGACGCTAAGTCCTGCTGATCCCTCGATTTGGCAGAAAGGGGAAAGTTTGAGGAGCTTTGAAGTGAAAACTGATGATTTCTGGCAGGAGGCGGGTCAAGGATGGGGATGTGCTCCATCCCAGGGCCCTGTCAGGCCTACGGGAAGTGCCCCAACCTCCAAACTGAGTCTCTTGAGGGAAATTCTTGTCATCAGCCCTCGGGAAAGAGGGAAGCTGTGCCTTGGGAGGGAGAGTGTGAGTGTGCCACCCTCAGGATGCTGGTGCCATCAGGGTGAGGGCTCAAGATGGGGCTAAAAGCTCTCCGTGAGGATTCAGGTGGGGACAGCTGCACTTGCAGATTCACTCCAGAAACTCTGGGGAAGGCAGCTGGAGAGCTTGATGTGGTTTTAAAGTAAAACAGAGAAAAAAACACAGAACGAAAAATACCAACCAAATAAAAAACCTGACCAAACCAAAAAACCTGACTAAACCAAAAAAATCCCAAACCAACAAACCAAAATATATCGATTTTTTCAGTTGGGTTTCTGAAAGGGCCCTCAGTGCATTTTAAAGCTGCTTCCTTGAATTTCCCCCTCCTCCACAGCCACTCACACCAGCACAGTCTCTTCGCTCAAACCTTCGCAGCATCTTTTCCCCTGCGACTCAGAGGTGTTTGATAACTGTGGTGGGCTGCAGAAGTGTGATTGTCGTGGCAGTTTGGTTTTATTTGTGCTCCTCCAGCAAAAAACTGGCAGGCTTTGGGAAGCATGTCTTGCTTTTGTTTTTGAATGAAGCCATAATTTTACGCTCTAAAAGGGACACCTTCCACTGGCACGGTTTACTCCAAGTCTGGCTTTCCTGCTCCCCCTTGAGTATTCCTCACTCTTTGATGATGCTTTCCTGGCTGCAGGATTGTTTTTCCATGGCCAATGTCTCCTGGTATGGAGGGCCGAGCATCCGTGCCCAGCGCTGGCCCCTCAACGGCGCCGAGAGCCCCGCGCAGCCCCTGGTGAGCGGCGACCTCAGCGCAAACCCCGATGGCTTCGGGCCCGTCCTGGAGAGGTACTTCCTGGGATCCACAGGTAACCGCCTCCTTCCCTGGCCAGGGTCCAACAGCTTCCATCCCTGTGCTTCTCTGCCCCTCTCCTCACCTCTGAAGCGGCTGGTTTAAGAGCAGCGTAGGTGTCTCCGGGAATAAAATATCCTGCAAATGTAGCAGTAACAGGGAACGTGGGATGGATCCCACGCCACCTCATCGCTGTGGGAAAGCTGATACTGAAGCTGAGTGCCTGAGGATGGGGTGGCCCAAGTCACTCCTGGGACATCCCATGCTCTTGGTGCGCCTGGTTTCTTCTTAAGCCCGGATCTGTGCCCAGTGCTGCATCCCCAGCTCCACTCGAGCAGCTTCGTGGCTCCCTGATGTCGCTGTGGGATGCTGGATTCAGGCAGTTCAGCTGCTGGTGTCATTTTTTGGGGTGTATTTGGATTATTCTGCAGAACACCAAACTTCAGCTATTACCCCAAATTAATCCAATCGACCTGCAGCTGCCCTGCACTGCTGAGACCACTGAATGCCGAGCAAAAAGGCCAGGATAGGGAGAAATCCAGCCCTTGAAAGGCATTTTGGACTCTCCAAGGGAATAGCAGGAGCAGGGTGGGGATGGTTGGCACAGCTGGATCTGTGGTGGGATCAACCCAGATCAACCTTGGCACCGGTCAGGCTCTGCCCCGCTCATCTCTGCGGCTCCCAGGACCGGGAGCAAGCGTGTGCTTGCCGAGACACCGTTTTCCCACTCTTCCCCCAAAGGAGTGACGGTGACAGTGGCTCCCGACGTGCCCCTGCTCCTGTCTCTGGAGAGCCACCGGCAGTTCTGCCTGGAGACGCCGGCGGGACGAGCAGAGCCCCTGCACTACCAGCTGTGTGTCAGCAGCGACGTGGCGGCCGCCCGCCGGCACACGGCCAGCGCTCCGGCGGGAGCAGCTCGGACACCGCCGGACACCGCGCTCCTGGGGTGAGCGCTCCTTCCCCTGACGGTGGGAACCCTTCCAAGTGTCCTGCTCGCTCTCCCAAGCACCTCACCAGGGATTTCCCACCCTGCAGGTCTCCGATCTGGCGCTACCACGGCCCGGAGGGTTCTGCTGCCAAAATCAAGCGAGGCTTGAGGTCGCTGGTGAGGAGGCTGAAGCGGCATCGCCTTCAGGAGGGCGTCGTGGCCCTGGGGGAGCGCGGCACCGCCGTCCTCACCGCCGCGGTACGGCCATCCTGCCGCCCTCCGGGCACGTGGGGAGCGTGGTGCTCCTCTCCCACAAACCCCTTATTCCTGCCCTTCCCGCCCGCAGGACCTCGTGCCCTCGGAGCGCGGGAAGAGGCAGGCCCCGGCGCTGGTGGAACCTCTGGAGCTCTCCATCACGCTGTCCCCGTACGCTGGCGTCACCTCCCCGCTCTTCCTGCGCTCCCTGAGCAGCGGCGAGGCCGCAGGATACTGGCTCAGCCGCCAGCCCCGACCCGGGGCCAGCTCGGTACGGGACCCCCTCAGCCCCCAAACCCAAATTAAAGCCGACTAAACCCCCTCAGGTTTGTTATTTTATCAAGGGACACAGCCCGATCCCACTGTGCTGGGACACAGCTGGGCTGGGGGAAGCAGCGTCTCGTCTCGCTCCTACGGAAGCAACTTTAAAACTTCCTCTTCCAGTGTTGAGAAGATTCCCCAGCTCCACTTTGGGTGGTCATTTTAATGATCCCTTTGCCACCAGCTCAGGGATTTTTGGGGGGTTGAGGGAGAATTTACACCTTGGTGCGCTGCACCACGACAGCGCAGCGTGGGATGGGGGCAGCACGGCATCCCCCAGCCTCGCACCCTGGAATCAGCAGGACACTCTATGGGTCTGACAGGGATTTCCATCCTCCCCCTCCGCAGATCCCGCTGCTGACCACCTGGAAGGGGCAGCTCTGCGCCCGCCTGAACGTCACCAGCGAGGCCGCGCTGGGCTGGTTCCTGGCTCGTGCCCGGCGCCTGCGGCAGGCACTGGGGGCCACCTACGTGGCCTTCGAGGGAGTGGAGGGCAATTCCTTCCTGGAGCAGGATGTCCCTGCTCCTGCAGAGCTGGAGGGTGATGGATACACCGAGGCGCTGGCGGCGGCGCTGGCGACGCTGGGCAACGGCACCGTCATCAGCGCCGGGAGCAGGTGGGCACCGGGGAGAGGCCTCGCTGGAGCTGAGGGGCACAAGAGCTTGCCGGGGATGGTGGAACTGGTGCTTGGAATACGTTGTTGGTATTCCTAGATGTTTCTTGGCTAGGGCAGCATGTTGGAGTCAACGATCCTTATGGGATGTGAGGATGGTGCGCCCCCCGGCAGAGGGTGCCCAGAGAAGCTGTGGCTGCCCCATCCCTGGAAGTGTCCAAGGCCAGGTTGGATGGGGCTTGGAGCAAGCTGGGCTAGTGGAAGGTGTCCCTGCCCACGGCAGGGGGTGGCACTGGATGGGCTTTAATGTCTCTTCCCACCCAAACCATTCTGGGACTATAATCTGGCCCCAGTGACCCCAAAGCCAGCTGGGCATCATGGAATCTCACCTTGGAGGGTTTGTGCTGTTTCTCCAGATCCAGTCACCTGCCGCTGTTTGTCCAGATGAGCCCCCTGCGCTCTGACTGGAGCCACGCTGGGCTGAAGGGGCTCATCCCCTCCGTGCTGCACTACAGCCTCCTGGGCTACAACTTCTTCATCCCTGATGCAGTAGGTAAGGATTGGTTTTTCCATTTTTTCCTTCTGGCTTCTCTGCAGTGAATTTTGCAGCTTTTTTTCCAGGCATAGGCTTAGGCGGGCTATGGGAAGGCTTGGAGCGTTTTGCTCCGCAGTTTTCTGTTGTGCTGGCTTGATTGGGATGAATGTTACCAGGGGAAAAAAAAAGTGAGGAGTTAAAACCAAAAGAATATGCTGTAAATATTGCCAGGCAGCTCCAGCAGCAGCTGGGTCTCTGGGGATGCCCTTCCCAGAGTTCCACCGCAGCCCACTTGGGCTAAATCCCACCTGGCACAGGCAGGATCTGCATCCCCAGGCTCCTGGCTGGGGAATGGATGTTCCTAAAACCCCAGCAGCTCTGCTCCAAGTCCGTATCTCTGCTCCAAAGCAAAATGTCTGCAGAAATCCTGAAATAAAATTGTCATAAAAGGGCAAGAAAGAACCTTTAATCAGGGCCAGGGGGATCCATTTCCCTTTTTCTTGGAGCTGATGGAGTTGCTGGTGGTTAAAACATGCTCTGAGTGTGCAGGGGCTGTGCAGAAGTGTCACACATGGAGAGCTGAGCTAAACAACAGCCCTGAAATAGGGGTTGAGAGCAATATTTCAATTTGGCCTCTATTTTTAGCTTGTTTTCCTTAGAACATGAGGCTCAAGCAATCCCAGCATGGGAGTTTGCTTCCCAAAGAGGTGCTGGAGCTCTTTGCTTGCATGGATGGGAGCGCAGATCCTCTTGCACAGAGAGAGCTGGGCAGGAGGTTGTCTCCCAACAGCCTGGGAGCTGCAAGAGCTGGGAAAAGCCTCTGGAGGAAACAGGAATTTGTGGATGGCTGGGTGAGCCTTCAGTGCTGGGGGGTTTGTGCCATTTCCAGGGAAGCTCAGCCAGGTTTTCAGAGCAATGGTGATGCTTTAGGCGCTGGAAGGAGCTCTGAGGTTTCCCAAGAACCTTTCCATGCCATGGCAGGCCTTCATTCCAGCCTCATGTTCCTGCAGGAGGGAGCGTGGCTGGAGCCCCCCTCCCAGGGGACCCGGAGCTGTTTGTGAGGTGGCTGCAGATTGTGACATTCCTGCCCGTGATGGCCTTTGGGACCCCGCCCTGGCTCTGCTGTGACGCCTGGGTACGCATCCACACCGGGATTCTGACATGGCCAGTGCCCCCAAAAGCCATGGAAGGCCTGGCAGGGATCTCCTGCCAGCTGCTGTCCTCAGCTTTCCACTGAAGTGGGAATGAATCCACTATCAATGGATTCAAGTACCAGTGGATCAGATCCAATAGATTTGTATTCGTTATCAATGGATTGAGTTATATTTCAATGCAGTGGATTCATATGCATTATCAGTGGAATTTAAATCAAATTGATTAAGGTCCTTTATTAACCGACGTAAATCCATTTAAATACAATTAATTAATATCCATTATCAACAGATGTAAATGCATTTCAATCCATGGGTTTTTATGCATCGTAAATGGATCCAAATTCACTTAAATCCAATTGACTCATATCCATTATCAACGGGTTTCAATCTATTTAAATCCAATGGATTTATATTCATTATCAATAGACTTAAATTCATTTATATCCAATGGATTCATGTTCAATATAAATCAATTGAAATACATTTAAATCTAATAGATTCAGGTTCAATATAAATCAACTGAAATACATTTAAATCTAATAGATTCATATCAATTATCAATGTATTTAAATCCATTTAAATCCAACGGATTTAAATATGGCACACAACTATTTTCAGTGTATTTAAATGAATTCAAATCCAATGGATTTAAATTCATTAACAACAGATTTAAATCTATTCAGATCCAATGTGTTCATATCTGCTATCGATAGATTTAAATCCAGCTGATTTATAACAATTACCAATGGATTTAAATCCATTATCAATGGATTTAAATGTATTACCAATGGATTTATATCCAAATCAATTAATAATACATCATATACATATATATCCAAATATATACAATATATCCAAGTAATCCAATAAATATCCATATTAATTTATATCTAAATTAATTAATACCCAATATCAACCCCACTTGCACCATAACTTGATCAGGGCATTCCAATTCAGGAATTTCTCTTCCCAATGGAACACATGTTTTACTTTTAATTTTTTCATTATTTATTTTTGGTTTTTTTCCCCGCTTTTCTATTTCCTGGACGTGTGGCTCCTCCTGGATTTGCCCCCCACCTGCAGGTCCTGAATCTGACCCGCCAGTGCATCCAGAGGCACCGGGACTTTGTCGTGCCACTGCTCCTAAAATACAGCGAGGAGTGGCAGAGTTTGGGGTACCCCATCTTCCGTCCTGCCTGGTGGCTCAGCCCCACGGATCCCGTTGCATTCACCATAGAGGATGAGTTTCTCATTGGAGATGAGGTGGGAATTCTGCATTATTCCCGGAAATCCAGTGCTGCCCAAGTACAAACCAGGACTTGGATTTGAGCAGATTTAAACGCAAGCCAAAGCAGCTGAGTTTTGTGGGTTTGGGGGTTTTTGCTTTTTGGAAAAGCTTGGCTTTCCTCGTGAAACTCTTATTTATGACCCCAAAACTCTCTATCACCTTTGGAAGTGAAATGATTTAGCAGGAATAAAGAGTCTCAGAAAGTTCGGAACTGCTTTTGGGAACTGTTTTTCCCCTGAAACAAGGGGCAAAAATGCTCCCTGAAGGTGGGATTACATTGGCTCTATCACTGGGAAGGAGGTTTTGCGAGGAACACACATTTCTGATGGGTTTTTTTCTGGTTTTCAAAAATATAAAATGGATGGAATATAAAATACAACATGGATGCTCCTCTCAGGTTAGCTGCAGGCAGGGATGATCCCAATCCCGGTCAAGGGAATGTCACTGCACTGCATTAATGTTTCTGAACTGACAGAAGGCAGGGATAGATGGGATTAGGAATGAATTCCCAGTGAGGGTGCTGAGGCCCTGGCACAGAAGCTGTGGCTGCCCCATCCTGGACTGTCCAGGGCCAGGTTGAATGGGGCTTGGAGCACCCTGGGCTAGTGGAAGCTGTCCCTGCCCATGGCAGGCAGTGGGACTGGATGCTTTTTAAGGTCTCTTCCCACCCCAAAACCATTCCAGGATTCCCTGATGACCATCTCATCCCCACACGCACATCCTGGCTAATCCTCCCTCTGCTGAAGTTCTTTTTTCTTTCTTTTCCTTCTCCCTGCAGGTCCTGGTTGCTCCAATAACAGAAAAGGGACAAACGTGGAGGGATATCTACCTGCCAGGAGAGGGGCACCTCTGGCTGGACACCAACACTGCCCGAGTGTTTGATGGTGGCACCACGCTCAGGAATTACTCTGCCAGCCTGGCCGAGGTGCCAGTGTTTGTGAAGACCTCCTGAATCCAGGCTGGGCAGCTCTGGGACAGAGACCTCCAAGGGCAGCACTCCCCTCAGACCTCCAGCCTCTTTGCACTTTTCCCAGATCCCTTTTTTTTTGTTTTGTTTTGTTTTTTTACTTCAGCAGAAATGGTCTGAATTTTCTTACTTGTCGTTACCCCAAAGTAGTGGCTCTGCCACCAACATCCATCCACACGGAATGCTGCATTTTTTTCCAGGGTTCTCCTGGTGAAATATTTGTGTGTGTATGTTCAGGTGGGCATATCCAGCATTTCCAGGTGCCTGGAACCACGCTCAGAGAGCCGTTTTCCAGGAGATAAACAAACATCAGCTTGTACCTGAGGAGAAGTTTTGTATTTAATGAAAAAAATTAAATCTAGGGGGAAACTACCGGGATGGTTTTGGTGCTGTGTGTGGCCACCTCCTGTGTGAGCAGTGCTTCTCCCACCTGAGGCTGTGTGTGGTTTCCAGGTAGCAAGAGCCCACCTTCCAAGTATATTTGGGAAAATGAGTGAATTCCAGGTGTCTTTAAAGCAGGTTTCTGTGGAAGAAAAATAAACTTGATCAAGCAGAGGAGTGGCTCTACCAGAGCATGATGTGGATCCTCCTTGCCCACCTCCTGTGTGCCCAGGCTCCCGCTTTTCAGCATTTGTTGAATTTTATGGCTTTCTTTCCAATTATTTCTTGCAGTCCAAGAGGGATCCCGTGTGACCAGGCTCCTTCCTTCCAGCAGAGAATGTATCCATAGGCAAAATCCACATCCCACACGCTGAGTATGCATCTAGGGGGATGATCAGCTATGCTGACACCCCAGATTGGAGATCAGTGGGACACTGCAGGTTAGTGGGGTGATTCCAAAGGCTGGCATTTGGGGACAGGGGCTGGATGACAGCGGGGAGGGAAGTTTAGGGCAAGTTTTGGCCCTGGAGCTGGGCTTGGGCACCTCCAGCACTGATTTGTATCAGCCACACCGTGGGTTTTGGGGGAAAATCTTCCTGTACCAAGCTGTGGCTCTGCTGAAAAAATGCTAAGGGGTACCAACTTCTCCCAGCAAAGCTGCCCTGGATAAAACTGAAGGGAAAACAAAGACAAAATCCAAGTCAGGTTCCACCACGGAAAAGCTGTGAGGGCACAGAGAGGGGAAGAGCCCCTCAGCTCCTTCCTTGATCCACAGAGGCACTTCATGGATGCTGGGAGAGCTCACAGAGGGAAAGGATGAAACTCATGAGGGCAGCCCAAGGGCATGGGATGCTCCAAAATATCTGCGGAGGCTCCTGAGGTGGCAAAAACACAAAAAAAGAAGAAAGGGGAGTGCTGGCTCAAGTGGCATTTGTTTATTTGCAGCAAGTCAAGCCCTGGAACAGGATGTCCTGGGAGGATCCGGTGACTCCATCCTGGGAGAACACCAAAGCCTGCCTGGACACCCTGGGCTGAGCCTGAGTGTGGCAATTCCCATTTTGGGAGGGTGGGCTATGTGCCCCTGCGCCCGGCACGGCTCCAGCTCCCACGCTGGTGCCAGCTCCTCCCTGAGGAGCCCGGGATGCCCCGCTGGGACCTTGGAGCTTGTCTCTGGTCATCATTCCAGCTCCTCCACTGCCTCTGACCCGTGGAGTGGTTGCGGGGCGCCGTTTCCTGGGAGGCTCTCTGGGAGTTCTGGCTTCTCCTGTAGGATCTGCCCCGGGTTCGGCTGCTTGTGGCGCGCTGTTGCCTGGAGGAATCCCAGTCTTCCCACTGGTGTCTCCTGCTCCTCCTCAAGGGGGTGCCACGTTGGGGCCTTGGAGTGTGTCTGTCATCAGTATTCCAGCTCCTCCAGCGCCTCTGGTTTCTGGAGCGCCCGTGGGGCACCGTTCTCTGGGAGCCTGCCTGGGAGTTCTGGCCTCTCCTCTGGGATCTGCCCCGGCTTTGCCTCCCCCTTGCGTGCTGTTGTCCGGAGGAATCGGAGTCTTCCAACTGGCGTGTCTCACTCCTGTCTGAGGGGGCATCGTGTTGGGGCCCTGGAGCGCGTCTGTCATCGGCATTCCAGCTCCTCCAGCGCCTCTGCCTCGCGGAGTGCTCGGGGGAGACCGTCTGGGTGTCCTGCTCTCTCCCGGAGGACCCGTCCCAGCCATGGGAACGCTCCCTGCGGCGGCCCCGGGACCGTTCCTGCTGGCTCCACGACCTGCGGGACCCGCGCCGGGATCGCCGTCCCTGCGAGGAGGCCGGGATGGCCCATTCCAACCTCGGAGTTTGTCCCTCCTCAGGTGTGTCCTCCCACGCCCTCCTCTGCTGCCGCCACCACCTCCTCCTCGGGGAGTCGCTGCCTCGGCCGCGCCGAGACTGCCAGTGGCCATCGCGGGGCCACCTCACGGATCTCCTCGGCCTCCTCTCCCAGCCGCCACGCCCCAAGCTCCCGGAGCAGCTCCGCGCGGAGCGGCCGCGCCATCTGCGCTTCCTGTCGTACACGCGGTCCTGCACCTCGTGGTACAGGGCCACGTGCTGGGGGTAGGGGTGGCGCGTGGGCCGCCGGCACCGCGGGCACGTGGCCTCGCCCAGGCTCCAGTCCCACAGGCACAGCTGGCAGAAGCAGTGCCGGCAGGAGCTGGAGCAGGCGGTGCTGATGTGCCGGCACTCCGGGCACTCCTCCGGGCCGTCGTCCCGCGGCGCGGCCGCGGCGGCCTGGCCGGCGCTGGCGGCGGAGGTGCCCGGCTCCGGAGTGTCCTCCCTCGATGACATCTCGCCCCGCGAGAGGCACAAAGTCTGTTGGCAGGTACCTCTCCCCGAAAGCCCGCGGCTCCTCGGCCCTCCGGGGCTGTGCCACACCTCAACGGCGGGGCCGTGGTGGGGCTGGAATAGCGGTGTTTGCATCCCACGGGCCTCGCCCTGGGATTGCGGCTCTGGGCCCCCTCTGCTGCTTCTGTGACGTGGCCAGCGTCCTCGTGGCTGCTGTGACGTCACTGGCGGGGCTGTCACAAAGGGCCACTGTTGAGGCGTGGGACAGCCCCGAAGGGCTGAGGTGGCTGTGCTTGGGTTTAGGGACAGGCATCGGGGGATAAATTTTGTGTCTTGTAGGGCGAGAAGGGGTCACAGGAGTGGGATCCTCAGAGGGAGGCCACAGGAGGTGCCCAAAGTGGCACCACGATGGCCACAGGTGGCCTCAGCACGGCCAGGGCTACAACTCATCAGGAACTGCAGGGTTAGGAGAAGAGGGATGGCTCCAAAAATGGAAAAGGGGAGATTTAGGTGGAGTACTGGGAAGAAATCCTTCCCTGTTCGGGGGTGAGGCCCTGGCACAGGTTGCCCAGAGCAGCTGTGGCTGTCCCATCCCTGGAAGCATCGCAGGTCAGGCTGGACAGGGTTTGGAGCAGTCTGGGATAGTGGAAGGCGTCCCTGCCCATGGCAGGGGGTGGAACTTGGATGATCTTTAAGGTCCCTTTGAGCACAAACCACTCCAGGATTCTCATCAAGAAGAAGGAGGTGGCAGTGGAGCAAGGCTTGGAACAGCCCTGACGATGACTTGGGTCTGCACCCTGAGGGCCGAGGCACTGCTTGGGTGAGGCTCCATGGAGACACGCCAGGAACCTTTCAGTTTATTGCTCTGCTGGCTAAGAACAGCTCTCTGAAACAACTCATTGAGCTGGGAACACGGCTATCCAGTTTTCTTCATGATCTCAGGCTGATCTCAGGTTTGTTGCTATTGTTGATAAAGTTAAGAAACCTTCAGCCATGACGACAGAAATCCTACTGGAATAAACGAGTAAGGGCTGAAAAATTCCGTCTCCCGTGCTATGGGAATAATTGGATCGGCTTTCTTGTACAGTGTTTTCTTCTTAGAGCAGTGGGGGGAAAGGGAGGTGTTTTAGATCAATAAGAAAACAATAATTTCCCGAGGAGCTGTGCCTTGGGCTGAGATGGATGCTTTTTGGGGACAACACAAACCAGTATGTTTTTGGGAACAGGGTGTGTAGCTGGGCTCGCACCACCCCACCCATCAACCCCCCCCCCCACTGCCACAGGCTTCCCGAGGAGGTGGCGGAGTGCCATTCCTGGAGGGATTTAGCGCATGGATGTGGATCTCTCTGTGGCACTTGGGGACGCGCTCAGTGGTGACCTTGGCGGACAGCGGGACCCACGTGCTGTGTTCTCTGAGGACTCTGTGCCCGCGCAAGGCCCCACGGGACTTGTAGTTTTCATCCAGTTTATCCCCGCTAAGAGCCGCCGCTAAAGAACTACAACACCCAGCATGCCCAGCACGGCGCCGCGCACGCTAACGTTCCCGTCCTCTGGGGCCGCGCGGTGCATCACGGTGCTTGTAGTCCAACCTTCCCGGGCGGCGCGTGGCGCGGCGGCGTGCGGGGACTACATTTCCCAGCGACGGCGGCGCAAGGAGCGGAACCGGGAAGCGCGAAGATGGCGGTGGATAAGGAGCTGCTGGAGCGGGACCTCTACGGGCTGCTGGGCATCGGCGAGAAGGCGTCCGAGAAGGAGGTGAGGGGCGCGGGCGGCTCGGGACGGGCTCCTTCTCTCCCCTCCATCCCTTTTCCCGGTGTCCTCGGGAGCGGCGGGTTCCCGGCGCGGCTGAGGGGCTGCTCCAAGCGCTGCTGCGGGACCGGGGCCGTCAAACGCAAAAATCCCTTCTTTACTGATGTTGGCGTTGTCACATCCCGGTTTTCCCGGAACTGGCCTCGTTCCCCCGGTTCACCCCTCAATCCTGCGGGGCGGAACCCGCCTTCGGAGGAGGAGAGAACCGCGGGCTTGGTCTGGGACGTGTTGCTCTCGCTTTATTTATGTGCTTCCCGAAGGGAAATTCCCGTGTCGATCCCTAAATCCCGTTCTTAAAGGTTCGTCCGAGCGCCCAAAAGGCACGCCGTTCATTTTGTGCGCCCGGAACGACACGTTGGCAGTTTTTAGTTGAATTTCGTTGGTTAGTCGGTGCTAAAGGCAGCAAGGAGAGAGCCGCAGAGGGGCTCGGGCCAGGGCTGGAATACCGGGATGAACAGGGAATAAAGGGAATGGCTGCCCGCCGCCAGAGAGCGGCCTTAGGTGGGACACCGCGGGGAATTCTTGCCTGAAGTGGGAGGTTGGAGGATGGAGCCCGGCGAGGAGACGCCTCTCCCTCAGCCGGGCTCTGCTGCAGGAGGTGGGGGCGTCTGCAGGGCTCTTCCTGCACATCCCCGATCCCGGGGGTTTTGTCCACCAGGTGGGGCCGGGACACAACTTTTTCCACTTGTTAGAGCAGGGAATTGGTTGGTAGTGGGATAGAGTGGCCTCCTTTTTCTTCCCCCCCCCTTTTTTTTTTCCTTTCCACTTTTTTCTTTCCATTTCCCCATTTTTCGTTCTCTTTAATTTCCCCCCCCCCCCCTTTTTATTCTTTTCTACTTCTCTTCCTTTCCCCGTTTGTTTTCCTTTCCCTCTTTTTTCCTTTCCCCCTTTCAGTTCCCTTTCCCTCTTTTTTGGTTCTCGTTCTGGGTTTTTTCTCTTCCCTCACTTTTTATCATCTCCCCCTTCCAACCCCCCCAACTTGCCTTGCCTTGCCTTGAAATTGCCTTGCCTTGAAATTGCCTTGAAATTTCCTTTCCTTTCCTTGAAATTTCCTTTCCTTTCCTTGAAATTTCCTTTCCTTTCCTGGAAATTTCCTTTCCTTTCCTGGAAATTTCCTTTCCTTTCCTTTCCTGGAAATTTCCTTTCCTTGAAATTTCCTTTCCTTTCCTTTCCTTGAAATTTCCTTTCCTTTTTCCTTTCCTTTTTCCTTTTTCCTTTCCTTTTTCCTTTTTCCTTTCCTTTTTCCTTTTTCCTTTTTCCTTTTTCCTTTTTCCTTTTTCCTTTTTCCTCTTTGATTTCCTTCCTCTATATTTTTTCCTCTTTTCCCTCTCCCTCTTCCCCCCCCTTTTTTTTTCCCCTCTTCTCTCCTTTTTTATTTATCTCCTTTTTTTTCCTTCTCCCCTTTCCCCCTCTCCCATTTTTTTTTTAACCTGAGCTTTAACTGCTGCCGCACAAAACACCTGGCGGCCAAAACAGCTTTTAAAAGCTCCACTTCCTTCCAGCCACATCCATGTCCTGGGCCCAGCGGGTTACCCTTGAACGCAGGGATTATTTTGGGTTTCCAAGGTGCTTTTCTTGGCAGAGACAAAGCAGTTTCCCCCCAGTAACCCCCGGTGTGGCCCCTGCAGGTGAAGACGGCGTTCCGGCAGAAGGCCCTCACCTGCCACCCGGACAAGAACCCCGACAACCCCCGGGCAGGTGAGATGGGGTGTGGGGACTCGTGCCCCGGATTGGGGTGACCCCGAAAGATGGAAAAGTCTCTCCTCCAACCCGTGCCTTCCAACAAAGACTCAGTAGTCCTCTGTTGTCCGGTCTCGAGGTAGTTTATTGTTGGTTATCTAAAGATTCTTCTCTCTGAGCTGCTGTGGCCCGTTCAGCAGGTCAGACAAAGGCACACTGCCCTCCCAGGGGCTGCTGCCATCTTTTATATCACACATTACGTGTTACACGTTTATACTTTTCCCCCAATGCCTATCTATTGCCACATCTGGGGTCATCATTTATTATCGTGGGTCTTCAGGGCAGTCAGGACTTGGTGAAGCGAATGAAAGATCTTGACTCCATTTCAGAAGGCTGGTTTATTATATTATGATATAGATTTCATTAAATAGACCACACTGTAACTATGCTACAAAGAACAGAGAGAAAGATTCATCAGAAGGTGAGACAGGAATAGAAAGGAGTGAATAAGAAAGTTCTGTGACTCCCAGAGAGTCGGAGAGCTGCTGCCCCCTTGATTGGTCAGCAAGTAGAAACATCCCACACTGACCAATCGAGGAAGCACCTGCTGCATCCCACAGCAGCAGATAACAAATTGTTTACACTTGAAGCTGAGGCCCTCTCAGCTTCTCAGGAGAAGAAAATCCCAGCAAAGGGATTTTCATAAAATATCACAACCACACCTATCATCTATATTGAATGGTGACTTTCTACTCTAGACCAATCTGTGAGTGCCAACACCACCAAAGACATGGAGGTTAGGAAGGAAAAAGAAGGAGGACAGGGCACACCCAAATCCCTCCATCTTAGAGCCCCTGACCCCCATGTACAAAACTTGGACCCCTGCGTTCAAGGCTTAAAACCCCCCTGTACAGCACTCAAAAATCCTTCCTTTCCCTTCATGATTACTTCTACTACAACACCTAAACTTGTGTGTGTGGCTTGTAATTCTTCCTACAGAGTTGGTAATTTGCTCCACGGGCTAAGATCAAAACCCCACACGTGTCTTTGGCTGCATGCCAGGGTCTCAGAGCCCCCTGCCAGGGGCTCGGGCCACCCAGGGCACCCAGAGGGATGTCCTGGGTTCTGACAATGGGGCAGCTCTTCCTGCTGCAGTTTTCCCTTCTCCGGGCTCCTGGAAGTGCCTCTGCTTCCCTAAGTGCTGGGTGTGTGTCCCTGGGAATACACACAGGGCTGGGAGTTGCTCCTGTTGGTGTTGACTTTGCTTGGGTTTGGAAACACCAGCAGTAAGTCAGTGCTGCAAATCACAGCTGCACCCCTCCAAACCTTCCCAGCCTTTGCCTGTTTGGACACTGCTTTGATCTGTATCTCTCCCAGTCCAAACTTCACCAGCACTCCATAAATCCTTTTATCTGTGGGCAGGGCAAGGGGGGAATTTCAGCTGCCCGCAGCAAGGGATTGCTGTGGATGGAGGTCGTAGAATTAACAGTTACTTTGTATTTTGTGTGTCAAGACTGATAATTCGTCTTTATGAAAAATAAATGCAACTTGCCCATGCTTGTAATGGGACAAGAGGAGAGACTTTTAAAGGATAGAAGGCTGTAATGCAACAACTTCCAGTACAACATAAGCAGGACTTCTTGTTGAAGGAAAAGCACTGAGAGGGAGAAGGAAACTGTGAAGCTCCAGCTAAATGTGGAATGAAGGAGATATTGCAACCCAAAATAAAAAGAATCAGCAAGAAAAATTAAGTTTGTGCTGTTCCAAGATATCTCTTAAAATGAAACACTCCCAGTTTTTTGTTTCTTTATTTACTCTCAAGTTTGTGTAACACCTTTGAGCTGAGGTGGCCCTGGCCAGAGATTGGCTTAGAAATCTCTTGAGAGGTGATTTTTGTTCCTTGGAGAGACCTTCCTGCAGGAATAGTCTCTCCTGGTTCTTCTCCAGGTCCCTCACCTGCTTTCCCTCATCTTGCCCTTATTTCTTGTCGTTCCCAGCGGAAATTTTCCACCAGCTGTCCCAGGCCTTGGCCGTGCTCACAGATGCAGCAGCCAGGGTAAGGATGCTCCCTGGGCCTGGGATTTTGGGGTGGTGCTGTGCTCACAGATGCAGCAGCCAGGGTAAGGATGCTCCCTGGGCCTGGGATTTTGGGGTGGTGCTGTGCTCACAGATGCAGCAGCCAGGGTAAGGATGCTCCCTGGGCCTGGGATTTTGGGGTGGTGCTGGGCTCACAGATGCAGCAGCCAGGGTAAGGATGCTCCCTGGGCCAGGGTGGGATTTTGGGGTGGTGCTGGGCTCACAGATGCAGCAGCCAGGGTAAGGATGCTCCCTGGGCCAGGGTGAGATTTTGGGGTGGTGCTGGGAGCTGCATTCCTGCCTGTCCTGCTCTGTGCTCTGACAGAGGCTCCATGAATACAAATCTCAGCTGTTATTCCCCCTGCTTCTCCATGAGATCAAATCTCAGGTGCCAGGTAAAAGCTTGGAGAAATGTGGCGTTTGGGATTTGCTGCTGGGAGCAGCTCTGCCCTGAGATTCTGCCTTTAATAATGTGCTGGACTGGGGCATATCCCATTTAATAACACCATCCCTGGCTAAGAAACACCAAATTCCCATGGCAACATCTGCCATTCCTGTTGAGTCGGGGGCTGACAAATGAGTAATACTTGGATGTGATTCCTGAGGCTCCAAGCTTTGCTGTCTGAGGGACACAGGAGAGCTTGGATCCTTCTGGGGCTTTGGGGAAGTGGCTGAGAACCCACTGCCCAAGGCCTAAAAGAACCTGGAAATGTCCCTGGAAAGAATAAAACCAAAAAATGAGCAAGGAACGCTCTCCAAATTAGCTCAGGAGAGGGCAAAGTGTTGATTCCAGTTGATAAAAGCTAAAAACATGAGCTCCTGTTTTCAGGTACTGGCGAAGCTTGTAATCCAAGAAGCAGCAGATGCTTCAGCCCTGCTGACAGGGTTTCAGTCCCTGATGTCATTGTGTTCCCTGTTTTCCAGTTTCTCTCCTGGTTTCTGTAGTTTCCCACTGTTGTGCTGGTTCCTTGGCAGGCAGCCTATGACAGGGTGCGGAGGGCGAAGAAGGAGGCTGCAGCAAGGACACAGAAACTCGATGAGAAGAGGAAGAAAGTAAAGCTTGGTGAGCAAATCAAACCCTCACTTTCTCCTCAGGTCTCCCCTAGCTGGCTGTTTGCATTTCTCCTTCCACAGGGGTCAATCCGTGGTGGATGACTCTGGTTCCTTTGTCCCTAGAGCAGCCCAGTAGACCTGGAATCTCCTCTCACAGCCACAGCTGGGGTGGTCCTGCTCTGGGAAGGAGGGAATTAGGTCCTGCTGTGGGAATTAGGGGGATGAGGACTTAAGGCTCCTTTGGTGTGGGAGGCCAGAGGAGAGGCAGCAGAGCTGTCAGGATATTGGTGTAGCTGAAGCCAATTTTGGGATCTATCCATCTTCTATTGCCACGTCTGGGGTCACCATTTATTACCGTGGGTCTTCAGGGCAGTCAGGACTTGGTGAAGCGAAGGAGAGATCTTGACTCCATTTCAGAAGGCTGGTTTATTGTATTATGATATAGATAACATTAAAAAAGACCACACTGTAACTATGCTACAAAGAACAGAGAGAAAGATTCATCAGAAGGTGAGACAGGAATAGAAAGGAGTGAATACAAAGTTCTGTGACTCCCAGAGAGTCCGAGAGTTGCTGCCTCCTGGATTGGCCACCAAGCAGAAACATCCCACACTGACCAATCGAGGAAGCACCTGCTGCATTCCACAGCAGCAGATAACAAATTGTTTACACTTGAAGCTGAGGCCCTTCAGCTTCTCAGGAGAAGAAAATCCTAGCAAAGGGATTTTCATAAAATATCACAACCACAATCTTCCTCTGGCCAGCAGGGAAAATTCAAGTTCTCTTTGGATCGTTTTAATTTTGTTTCTTTCTCTGCAGATCTTGAAGCCAGAGAACGGGAAGCCCAGTCCCAGGAGAACGAGGAGGAGGAGATCAGGATAACGAGATCATTAGAAGAAGAAGTATGGATAAATTCTTAGTTCTCTCTGCTATTTTTGAGAAGAATTGCTGGAAGTATTTCCATTCCTGATGAAATCCATGGGATGAGGTTGTCATCCCATGGAAAATTGATCCACAAACATCAGAGGTTTATGTCCAAAAAGGAGACAGAGGAGTCCTTTTACTTTATTTAAAAAAAAGGTAGAGGCCATGGGGCATTCCTCTGGGGTGTCTTGAATTTTTGGAGAACACAGCCTCCCTTTTTATCCTGATTTCCTAGCTGCATTTCCCTTCTCTCTTTCCCCATTGGCTGAGGTACTTGAGAGGTACAGACTCCCCGATACGACTGATACCAAAGATTTTCCTCTAATGTATAACCCTCCCTTTCGGTTTTTAATTCTTATGGAATTTAGGGGTTTTTCTTCCCCATTGTTTCTTTCATCTTACAATGTCTGATTTCATTTATCAGCAAACCTACATTTTATTTGTAAAAGCAAATCTCTTTTTCCATTCATCAGTCAGTGGAATCCTTCCCAATGTTTCTTTTATCTCCCAGTGCTAGATTTGTCTCCCAGCAGACCCACAGCTTGTTTGTAAAGACAAATCTGCTGTTCCTCTCAAGGTGCAAAAAATCTCAGGAGAGCAGTCCTTTAACCTTTGGGATTAAAAGGCTCTGTGAATCAGGGAATCCTGGAATGGTTTGGGTTGCGAGGAACCTTAAAGCCCACTTCCAGCCCCTGCCGTGCTCAGGGACCCCTTCCACCACACCAGGCTGCTCCTTTTGGAGCTGTCCCAGGGCAAGTGGCAGGAGGGGTATCCCAGGAGATGAGTGTGAGGCCCAGGCTGTCCTTGGAAGTGTCCAGGTGACATTCCAGCCCTGGCTCCGTGCCTCAGGTGCCCGTGCTGTGTTCCCTGTGCCGCAGATAATCCGCCTGCGGGAGGAGGGCTCCCGGCAGCTGGAGGAGCAGCAGAGGCTGGTCAGGGAGCAGATCCGCCTGGAAAGGGAGCAGCACAGCCGAGGTGAGCACAGGAGAGCACCTGCAGGTGGCCTTGGGCTCTTTGGCACCTGTCCACCCTGAATTTTTCCAACCTTCTTGCAGGGAAAAATGCCTCAGAACACGTCTCCTGCTTGTGTTTTTGCTGACCTGTTTCTAGCCTTGATCATGGCAAGTCTGTGCTTCCTAAAAAGGAAAAATGATGCCATGGAGTATTCAGTCTGTGCTGCAGTTCCTGTTGCACGAGATTTTTGGGACTGGAATGCTCCAGTGGAAATCCCAAAGTGTTTCATCATATGTATGTTCTCAGGGAAGAAGTTGTGCAAAATGCTGAGGAATTTCAACCCATGTCCTTTCCATCTTTTTTTTTTTTTTTCCTTTCTTTAGGCAAGCAGGAAAGAAATGGAGCAGAAGGCAAAATAACACCTAAACTCAAGGTAAGACATCCTTAAAAAGCTGTGTTTTGGTGAAAACTGATATAGAACGTGGTGGAAAACAGAAGGGACATTTCAACCTTGCTAAGCTGGCACATCCTTTTTTATACTGGAGATGAAATTCCTCCATGGAATGTGTATCATCAGGTGAATAGCTCCTGTCCTTGCTGCTGGAATTCCTTCCTCAGTCACCTTTTCTTTGTCTGCTCCAGATTTCAGAGCCTGGGATTGAGTTGTCTGTGCTTTAAACACAGGGAAATATCTGCTAATTACCCTGGCAAAGCCATTAGCATCCTTTCAAGTGCGATCTTTTTTTATTCCAGTGAGCAGCGTTTCTCCCTGTTCCCCAAACAGTTTGTTCCCTGTGCTCACTCCCATGCTGAGATCACTGTCTTGGCAGGCCTGGGAGTGTGGCTGGAAATAGCAGACGTGGTGAATGTGCAGGGGGGTGGGAGCTGCTTGAGCAGGCAGCACATCCAAACGGGGAAGAATTAACTCCTGCCGTTTGTTCCCCAGATCAGGTGGAAATGCAGGAAGGAAGATGAGACTGGAGGGGGATACTCCAAAGATGTGCTGCTGCAGATCCTGCAAAAGGTCCTCTCTGACACTCTTCCCTGTGTATTACTGGGTCTTCCCCTCGCCTCAGGGCTGTAGGAATAGTGAATTCTGGCAAGCTGCGTATCACAGAATCATGGAATGGTTTGGGTCGCAAGGGGCTTTAAAAATTATTCAGTTCCCCCCCTTGCCACAGGCAGGGACACCTTCCACTAGACCAAGTTGCTCCATAGCCCTGTCCAACCTGGCCTTGGACACTTCCAGGGATGGGGCAGCTTCATCTTCTCTGAGCAACCTGTGCCAAGGCCTCAGCACCTGCCCAGGGAAGGATTTTATCCTAATAATCTAATCTACACGGGTAATCTGATCTAAACAGCTGGTTTGAAGCCATTCCCTGTGTCCTGTCACTCCACACCCTTGTAAGCTGTAAACTGGAGTGGCTCATTTCCTTCCCTGTTCAGCTTTCCTATGCAGTTTTAAGAGCTCATCAGCATGATCGTGGAGTTATTAAGGTTGGAAAAAAATCTCTTAAATAATCAAATCCAACCTTTGAACCAAGTTGGATCCTTTGATCCCTGAGCTGGGAGCTGTTTCCCAGCTCACAGCTCTGGCTGAAACAGAACAACTGCAGACTCTTCCCACTGGGTGCTCCCTGCCCACTTCGTCTGGCTCTGTGGTTGTGGTGCACTCATCCTTCACTTCGAGCACTCCACATCCCTGCTGTGGCAAGCGCAGAGACAGGCACGGGCAAGCCTGTGATCTGATCAATCCCACCCTGGCATCTTTCTTTTCCCTCTGAGCTCTGACTCTGAGCTCAGCAGCCCTCTTGCCCTGGGGAGCCAAGTGTGAAGCTCCATGCCTTCCCAGATTATTTCCTGCAGGGACAGAAATGGTGGAAGCAGGGCAGAAGTGGTGACAGCTCGAGCCTCATGTCTGTGAAAACACATGTTTTCTCTTTGTGTTCATTGGATAACTGAACTTGACATCTCTCCTGGCTCTGTAATTAACTTTCTTTCCTTTCTTTCTTCCCACAGTATGGTGATGTGCTCAATTTGTTGATCTCCAGCAGGAAGACTGGGAGTGCAGTGGTGGAATTTGCCACGGTGAAGGCAGCTGTGAGTGTGCAGAGCCCCTGCTGGCTGTGCTGGGGGTGGCACAGGACGGGTGACAGCCAGGACACTGCCCTGTCATTAAGGCAGTGGAGAAGGGTAATGAGAGTCAAAAGGCACGGAGGGAGTGGCACAGCTGGAGGCACAAACCCAGAGATCAGGCACATAAACAGGTCGTGCATGGAACAGGCTGAGGGAAGAGGCACTGCCTTAAAAACCAGGCACTGAGCACTTACTCAGCTCTCTCTGAAGGTGAAATGCCTTGGAGTTGGGCTCATGTGTTTTGGAGGTGATATCAGGGGCATTTGCAGTGAAAAACAACCCAAAATGTCTTGTCTCACTGTGAGCTATAATAATTCATGTGGCTGTGGGAGCAGAAGTCATCAGTTACCCTAAATTTTAGTAGTTCCATGAACTTGGGCTGTATGAGAGTTTCCTTGTTAGCTTTTCTTTCGCTCATATCCAAATGATAAGAATCCCCAGAATTGTGTGTGACCTGTATATTTAAAGTGCTGGCAGGGGTATGCACCATAGAGGTGCTTCTCACGTAGGGCAGCTGTGAAATCTGAGAGCCATGGAATGGTTTGGGTTGGAAAGATCCTTAAAATCTTACAGAGTGGAACCATGGAATGGTTTGGATTTGAAGGGACTTTAAAAGACCATCCATTTCAAGCCCCCAGCCATGGGCAGGGGCACCATCCACTAGCCCAGGTTGCTGCAAGCCCCATCCAGCCTGGCCTTGGACACTTCCAGAGATAGGTCTTGTTTGTGCCTTACTTGGCCTTGAGGCCATTCTGAGATGGGAACATGATTCTTAGGGACTTGTGAGGGAAGGGAGGGGGATCTGAAATTCAGGTGGTGATGGAAGGGTGTTTTTCCTGCCAGGAAATGGCTGTGAAGAATGAAGTTGGCCTGCTAAATAACCCCCTGAAGATTTCCTGGCTGGAGGGCCAGCCCCAGAGCCGCCCCAGCACCGTCCTCCCTGACAGCACCGGCCAGCCCAGGAGCTCACAGGTAAGGAGATGGAAACCTGGTGCTGTAACAGCCTAAACCTCAGAGTGCTGTCAGGTAGAAGCTCTTGGGGCCAGGCCTGGCTTTCCCAGCAGCCCTTTCTGTGCTGGATCAGTGGCTTTCTAAAGGACCTCCTGCCTGGGCAGCAGCACACTGGGAGCTATTTGGATCTTCACACATTCCCTTTCTCCCAAGTGAAGAACAAGGATGTTCCTTGCTCAGCCCAAAGCCTCCAGTGCCACTCTGATAGGTTTTTTGAGTATGTCTTGTCTGTTGGAATCCTCTGAGTGAGAGCTGCTGAAAGGTTCCTTCAGAGAGCCTTGGTTGCTCGCTGCATTCCCAGGAGGAGGAAGTTTCAGTGCTGGAAGCAAACCTCTACTCTTAGGGTCTGCAGGAGGGAGGAGACAGCAATATCAAGCTAAATACCCCTCTGTGTGTTCACTCCCTAAATTTTTTAAGCTTGTGAGATTGTTCAGTGCATTCACTCTCTTGATGTTTCATTAAGTATTTTATTTATATTATTTGTAATGGTGCATTAGAACACCTGATTGCTATCCTGTCCTTGTAGGACCAGGGAGAGTCCTGCAGCCACAGGAGAGTCAGCAGAATGTCAGGAAAGAAACTGGGGCAAAAAGCAGAATCCAAAGCATGTTATTTGAGAGTTTCTCACTAGCAGAGAGTGAGAACTGGCTCGTTCCTACCAAAGGGGTTTGCTTGGTGGTGGATTCCAGCCTCTGTGGGTTCAGATCCCTGAGTTTGCCTTGGCCTGTTTCCATGCCCAGAGCTTGTTAGTGTGGAAGTGCAGCGTCTGCCTGCAGTGCAGGATTAGTGTGGTGGGGCAGCAGGGAGAGCAGGAAAGCAGCACACAGTGCTGGTGACTCACCTCTGCCCAGCACAGCCTCCTCAATCCCACCTGGCTCTGAGAGCTGCTCCAGGGACCTGCATCCTCCCCAGCAGTGCACAGCTGGGGCTCTGCTGTCCTCTCTGCTGCTTTCAACTGTAAGAAGCTGTACTTTCTGGGATTGCACTGCAGCCTTGCATCTCCAAGCTGCTCTCTTTCCTGTTTTCCTTTGTTCCCACTGCAGACCCTTCCCAAATCCTCCTGCTGCATCCACTAGGATGCTTCTAAAACCTGCAATGTGTTTACAGCTCCTCTTGGCTGATCTGCTTCCAGCTGACTTAGCTTGTGCTCTCCAGTTCAAGAGTGTGCAGAGTGAGCTCCCAGGTCCCTGTTCCCTCTGCCTCTTCCCTTCACACCCAGCCTGGCTTCCCAGCCACCAGGCTCCACGCTCTTGCTTCCAGGCTGCACTTACCTCATTCTGATTTAAGCTGCCCTTGCTTCCTATTCGCTTCCCCCCTCTGTTTTTGTCTGAATCCACCCCCGTTTTGTTCCCACTCTGTGCAAAAGCAGCTCCTCTGCTGCTCTGCTTCAGGAAACAGCCCAAGCCTGCAGAGTTCTCATGGCAACCCGCTCACTACTCATCCTCTGCTCCCTGTCTGGGACAGGCAGCCAGTACTCCCTGCCTGGGAGAACCAGCCAGGACCTGAGAGCCAAATTCCACAGGTAAAGGACAGCCAGACCCCAGCCAGGGGGTTGGGAGCAGTTCCCAGGTGGAAGCTGCTCGTGTTCCACAGCCTGGTTGTCTCCTGCAGCAACAGGTGCACATTGTCCAGCAGTTCCTGGAGAGCTGCTGCAGCCAAGCAGGCTCCAGTTCCCCTTGGAATTCAAAAGCTGTGGCTTGGACAGTATTACTCCAGGCTATTGAGAGCAGTGGCTGTGTGATGGTTCAAAGCACACAGTGGCTGCAGAGAGCTTGTTTTGCCATTCCAACAGCATGCAATGCTAAGTTTTGGGAAGATTTTCCCTGCTCCTGCAGTGGAATCTCCCTGCCAGGGCTCCTCAGCCATTCAGCCCTGAGAAAAGCCTCCTGCCTGGTGTTCTTGTACCTGTTCTAAGCTCCTTCAGAGGTTTCAGAGGGTTTATTTCCTAGTGTCTGACTTTGGGAGGTGAATCTCACAGGGTAAGAGGCAGCTGTGCCTTCCCTGGAGTATCCCTGCACTTTGCTGTGGCCACTTCCAAAGCTCCTGGTTATCTGGGGGCATGGAAGTCTTATTATTGTTAATTTTAAAAAGAGCCCTAACAGTCAAAAAGGTAAGAATTGATAGTTTCTTTTAGCAGTTTGTCTTGGTGCTGCCCAAAATGTTCTCAGCCTGGCAGAGCCTTTCCCACTGTCCAGCTCAGGGTGGGCAGCTGTTCCTGTCTTGCCCCGAGCTGTGTGAACTCTCCTCAGGGGAAAATCAAGTCCCAGTAGCTCCGTCCTTCCCTCAGAGCCACACAGGTGTCCCTCCCACCATGATAAAACCCTGCAGTGCCAGGGAGGATGGACCTGGGCCACTCCAGATACCCTGTGCTCCTGGTGCCTGGGATTTCTGTGGCTTGTTCCCAGTGAAATGAGGCAACCAGACAGTTCCAGTCACAGATACATTTATTCTTCTATGTCTGTACAGCTGGGAGCTCAGTGCATGCGTGAGGCAGCAGTGTCAGAGACATCTCTTCTCCTGCCAGGAGGATAAATCCACTGCTGGTGCTGTATCAGGAGCCTACTTGGATGCTTACCTGTTTCCAGGCTGGGAGTGCCGCCTGCACTGGAGTTAAGGGAAAAGAAACCCACAAGGAGGAAGAGAAAAAACGGAGGAACAGCTTTGAGCTTTCACATCCAAACATGGTGGGAGGAGAAGCCCCAGTTCCCGTCTCTCAGCCCTCAAAGCTTTGGCTTCGGGGTGCAGTGCTGCTGCCTCCTTGCAGGCTGCCTGCTGTTCCACAAGCAGTCCGTGACAAATCCCTGTGTGTCCCTGCCCCACAGTGTCACATCCCCAAAATAAGTCTTTCCCAAAAAATGCCAGTCTTCCCTGAGGATGGGACGCGCAGTCCGGAGCGGGAAATTCCCGGGGTGGAGAGCGGAAAGTTGCCCGTGAGACAGCAGACGGTGCTCTCACCTGAGCGCAGAGCCCGCGAGCTCTGCTCCAGAGGATTCCTTGGCAAGGACAAGGATGGTCTGTGGCGGGTGAGGCGAGGACAACAAAACAGGCCACACACAACAGGCATGCTCCAGTACCCTTCCTCCCGCTGGAATCGGAGGAACTGGCAGCAGCAGTGAGTAACTGGGATGTGATGGACAAGGAATACCTTCAAATGGCGTAATCCCTGGGGTTCTGTTTCCTGAGGGTCTGCAGCACATCCTCAAGGAGCGATAGCCCCAAATCCACTTTGAAGGACAGGAAGGGGTCAGCCAGGTCGGGAAGAGTGGTGCTGTTTGGGAGACCTGCCTCTGAGGTGCCGTGGTCCGTAGCCTGGTCCTTGTGCGTCGGAGTGGCTTTGTGGTACGGAGCAGCGTCGGAAAAGGAGAGGTCGGAGTGGGAATCTGTGCGGTCGATGATGTTGGGGCAGCTGGAACTGTCCAGGTACAGCCGGGGAGGCTTGGGAGGGGCTTGTGCCTTGGCCAGGTTCTGCTCGCTCTGACAGGACAGGTACTCGGACTTGTCCTTCAGATCCCTCAAGCATTCCCTCTTCTGGCCGTCCGTGTCCAGAGTGTGGCTGTTCTGGTTCAGGATGATGACTTGGTTGCCCAGCTTTTTGTGCCTCCTGAGGGAGAAGCGGCGGAAGAAGGTGGTGGACTTGATGGACCCCCTGCGCCAAGTATCCATGGTGAGGAAAGGCAGCGAGGAGCAGGAAAGCTGGCTCCTCACAGGCGGGAGCTGAGGGATCAGCAGGGAGCCACGCAACAGGATCGACCTCTTCCTGCCCCGTTCCCGGAGCTGCAAGGAGCACGGAGAGGCTGGTAGTGCAGGAAATGCAAACTCCACGCCGTGGTGAGGAGCACTTGGCTTGTCTCGGATCTGAAGGAGTCTCCCCTGGAGTGGAGAGGAGCGGCGGCGTGTGAGCGAGCTCGTTAAACGTGTGCTGCGGCTCCGGGCTGGTGGGGAACAGCAGAGGCACAGTCACCATGAGAACAGATCTAATCTGGCATCTAGAACAGAAGGGCACTCGGGTGCCATGGTAACCAGGCACCTTCTGCGGAGGGGCACCGCCGGAAAAGCACCGTGGGTGGCTGGGAACGAGACGGTGACTCAGTCCCACCGAAGGAACCCAGGGAATACGGGAGAAGGGGATGCAGAAAGCGACAGTGCAGGAGACGACGCGGGGAGAACGGAGTGCAGGAGAGACTTACACCCTGTTGGAGCAGCCCGGAGTCCGGGAGTGAAGAGAAGAAGCTGCTGGAGCACTCGGAGACCAGGATGAAGAAGCAAGTCCAGGGAGAGCTCAGCCAGGAGTGCAGGAATTCAGCCAGGTTGGACCCAGAATGCCAAAACTCCCCAGCGCTGCTGCTGCCTTCTCTTCATGTGCCACCCGTCGCTGCTTCCCGGGCTGCGCTCCCTGCGTGGATGTGTTTGTTTTGAGCCAAGCCCTTGCTGAGTCAGCCACGTCAGAAACTGGGTTTCACTCCGTTGGTAATTGCCAGGATTGCAGGAAGTAGGTGTGTGGAGTGGTGGAGCCTCAGCCCACGCTCAGGCACCCGGGAGCACGTGCTGGGAGCCCACCTGGATCAGGCTGCTCTCCCTCCCGCCACTCCGAGAGCTCCTTGTGTCAGCAGAGCTCCCAAACCAGGCTGTAAATAATCTCCTGGCTGTTTTAAATTTCAATCCCAGTGTGAGGTGGGGCTTCAGGTTTGTGTGGGTGATTCATCTGCATGAGTCTCAGGCAGCCTCTTCCATCCAGCCCAGCAAATTCCTGGGGTTGGTGGATGGGACTTGGAAGGATCCTGGCTTAGGGCTGATACCATCGGTGCTTTCTCAGACACTGCTGCTGCCAGTACCCAAAGGTCATTTTGCTCAGGTGGCTCCTAAGACACCAATTAGACTCTTAATTTCCCTCTTGATGTTCCTTATCTGTTGTGAGCTTGCATTGTGTCCTCGCAGCCGGAGGAACCACTTTGCTGGCACAGGATAAGGAATTGTGCTCGCCCATGTTTCCATGCAGAGACTTACTTAGGCATTCTATTGCCTTTGTATCCCTTCTGCTTCCTAAGAAATCCTTCAATATCTGGAGAAGCTCTGGCTGCCCCATCCCTGGAAGTGTTCAAAACCAGGTTGGAGTAGCCTGGCTAGTGCAAAGTGTCCCTGCCCATGGCACGAGGTTGGAACCAAATGATGTTTGAGATCCCTTCCCACTCAAACCATTCTGGGATTCCTTGAATCTCTGTGATCACCACTTAACCCGCTTCCTAGAAAAAAGGAATATGAAGGGGGTTTTTTCCCATTCACCTTCTGTCAAGAAACTCTTATTTCCACCTGAACTGTCAAGGAATGAGCTGGATGTTTCCAAGCCTTGCAGTGCTTTCATACATCCAAAATAGCACGGCCACCTACTAGTGTGGAATGGCTTTGGAAGCAGCGCCAAAGCACCGGAGCAGCTGTCATCTGCTGCCCACGTTCATTAGGCAGAGTCTGCAATCAACTGCCTTGACGTGACAGTTGCTGCCACACGCAGCAGGGAGGCTCTGGGAGCTGTGGAAAACTGTTCCTTTCCTGTGTCAGGTTTGGGAACACCCCTGGTGGTTTTCTTTCTGCAGCTGCTTAGAATTGTTTCTGGTGGAAAAGGCCTCCAAGGTCATTGATTGCAGCTGTTAGAATCGTGGAATGGTTTGGGTGGGAAGGGATCTTAAAGTCCATCCCAGGGCAGGGCCACCTTCCACTATCCCAGGTTGTTCCAAGTCCTGTCCAACCTGGCCTGGAACACTTCCAGGGATCCAGGGGCAGCCACAGCTTCTCTGGGCAACCTGTGCCAGGGCCTCAGCACCGTCAGACAGTTGGGAGTTAGTCACTTCCATGACTCATCCAAAAAGGTTTGATTTTTTTTTTTAATGGCATTAGCCTTTGTAACAGGTGAAGTGTACGCTGAACTTCGGGCACCAACGTTGTAGGTGCAGGCTGATCTTGTCATCCAAAATAATTCCCCATCCAGCCTCATGGAATGCTGGCTCCATGTCTGTCCCGCTTTCCTCACCAACCACACTTCTTGCTGGTTATTTTTAATAATCATTTTAATAACAATTCCTGGTTATTTCCTGTAGCCAGGCAGCTTTCATCCACCTCACGCAATTTCTGTGGGATCAAACCATTTCCTGCCTGGAACGCTGGTGTTGGGGAAGTCTGGGAGTCTGAGCTGCCTCTGAAGAACTGTGTGTGTTTCCTGCTCCTTCCCAGGTGTCGGTGGTGTCGGAGCGGGACTACGAGAGCCTGGTGATGATGAGGATGCGCCAGGCGGCCGAGAGGCAGCAGCTCATCGAGCAGCTCCAGCGGGAAGACGAGGAGGAAAAGTCCCACACTTAGCATGAGAGTATGGATTCTTCCCACCCCTCCGTCCCCTCAGAGCTGTTTCTTTATTTAAGTCAATAAACCTCTTTTTTTCTAAAGGTATTGTGGGAATAGGAACTCCAGGGACTGCAGCCCTTATCCCTTCCCAGGTTTGGGGAAGGAATGGCTGCCTGAGGTTCACAGAGTTCGGGTGTTACCCTGTCAGTGTGTGTGCCCAGAGCAGCTGCCCCATCCCATGGGACAAGGTGTGAGAGGTGCCATCAGAACACCAAACCTTGGAGCTTTTAATTCCTGAAAGCTCGTTCAGGAGCCGTGCATCCAGAGGGATTTGACAACAGCTTTAAACCAGCCACAGAAGGACACTGGTCTCTTTGGAGCAATGTTTTATTGGTGTTACCCCCATAGCAGGATCCATTCACAGTCCCAAGCATTCCAGCAGTGTTGGGATTAGAGCCTGCACCTGGAATAGTCTCACAACAATACTTCCTGTGTTACTTTGGGAATCCCGTGTTAGGCTTGGATGGCAGTCTGGGATCTGGAAGTTCGGTGGCCCTGCTGAGATGGAAGCGGGCCTTGCTGCCAAGGAAGGGATTCTTGGCGCCCTGGGAGTAGGTTTAGTGGTTCCTTCTTGGATTTCAGGGACGAGATGGGATGGTGTCCATGCTTGCTGTCCCTCCCTAACCTCCTGGCCCAGGAGAAGGCCCGGAGCTCTCTGGGGCAGCCCAGGGAGGAGGCAAACAGGGCTGTTACTGAGCTTCCTCCAGGGCATGCTGAATTCATGATTAAAATGTAAAAAGCTGGAATTTGCCAGACTGCCATCCCACTGAAGGCAGAGCTGGAGCCATCTGTTCCCTCTGCCAGATTCTGGGCATACCTTCCTCCCCCTGCTCTTGGGAAACGGAACAGGGATGGCAAAATTCCACTGGGTCCAGCTCTGCCTCTGCACAGTCCCTGCCCGAGTGCCTGGAGTGTGGGACAGGAAGGAATTAAGGGGGGAAAGTTTGCTGCCAGTCCTATAAGATGATCTCCAGCAGGACGTGGTCCGGGTGGAACGCAGGGTTCTCCCTGGCTATTCCCTGTGGAGGCACCAGACCAGGGTCTGGCCCACGCCGGTCATGCTGACCACGCGGTAGCCGAGGCTCTCCAGCTTGTCCAGGACCACGCGCGGAGCGTCGTTCACGTAGTACTCACAGCTGCACCCGGGAGAGGAGGGAGTAAGGTGAGCTGGGGGAGGAGGAGATGGGAATTTCTTGCTGGAAGTGAGCCTGCCTCGCTCCTGATCCCTCTAAGACCAGCGGCCACACCTGGCACAGGCGTGTGTGACACAGGGCCTCGGTTAAGCCCGGGGGAAGGCACAGCCCGAGGTGCCAAACCACAGGAATCCTGTCCAGGAGGGAAGGATCTGGTGGAATGGGAATGTGGCTCAGAGGCTGGTGTCCAGAGCCACATGCTGCTCGGTGACTGGGCTGACACTGCTGCAGAGGGTTCACAGGCAAACACGGTGAGCACGTTTTTAGCATACCTGGGAATTCATGGAGGAGGAGAGGAATGATTCAGGTGTTTCTAAGGAATGAAATCCCAATGTTCTACCTATGTCAGAGTGTGTCTGTGGGATGGCTGGGTTTGAGAGATTGTTAGAATTTGGGGATTGGAACAAAGTGCTGCTTTCATGCAGGTGGGAAGCCTTTGGAAAGCCAGTAGTCATCCATCCTGCAAGGATTTATTTGCCAGGCAAGGTGGAGCCCAAGCTCCTCTGTTCCAGCAGTGCCTGGGAGCTGGCACTGGGATCCTTGTCCAGCTCTGATTCCCCACTGGTTTGTGCTGGCTCTATGCTTGGAGCACGTTCCCACATTCCTACCCCTCAATCCCAGAAGCTCCAGGGCTGTGACACTGCTCCCCAGTGAAGGGACCAGGCACAGACTGGGCTGAACTGGCTGGGGACAGCTGAGCTGAGCTGAGCTGAGCTGAGCTGGCCAGTGGGACCTTTGGCACTGGATGTGCCAGCCTTGCCTCTGACATGACTTTTGGGATAAGGCCCGGAGCAGCTCAGCTGTAGCTGACTCGCAGTGCCGGATAAGCAGATAATGATGGGCTGCAGGATCACTGGGGATCCTGTTTGGGCACCTGAACAAAGCTCCTCCTGCTTTTCCTACTAATAATGATAAAAAAAGATCCAAAAGCCTTTCCAGAGCTTCTCCTGCCTCGATTTCAGACCCGTGCTGGAGCTGGGAGTGCTTTAAAGCACGAAATAACCTGAGATGTGAGAGATTTTCCAGTTTCTCAAGACAGACTGTACTTGGCTGTAATTATAGATGTGGTGTAAAGATAATGTGCATTATTATAAGTGTCTTTGAAGTCTGTTCTTTCTCCAGGAGGGTTGCCACATACCCTTCAGATTCGCAGTGGGAGCTGGTAAATATTATTCCCACTATTCAGAGGAAGTAGCAGAGGCAGGGATTTGTAGAAACCTAAAAAACTGAGTAGCTGAGCTAAAAGCAGGAGGTAAGAATTCCCAGGGCTTTATCCCAGCCGTGTGTTGAGGGCAATGAAGATTGCACACTGTGGGTATCAGATCTGCTGCCATCTCCATGTGCATCCAGTTGGAGGGGCTGGGATACCTGCAAAGCCTTTTCTTCCACGTAAATCCCACCCCTTGCCCCACCTGGCTGCCCCAAGGGCTCTGACCCCGAGTGAGAGGGCAGGGACCACATCCCTGCTCCCCACAGCATGTGGGACTTCATGAGGGGCCATGAGTCTGTGCAGAGCTGCAGAACAGAATCCATGAGCTCCCTCATTACAGGGATTTCAGCTTCACCTATACATCCCAGTTTCCCAGCAGCTCTGTGCTGCCTGGGCTTTTCCTTCAGGCTCCCTCCAAGGTCATGGCTAAAGTTCTGTGGCTGAAGGTGCTGCAGGAAGGGGGTTTGCACCACCCACAGCCAGGCTCTGCTCATGAAGGAATTGGGGATGGAAAATCCTGCTTGGCCACAGTGCAGATCCTGGAGCTCCCAGCCCTGGTTGGGATACTGGGAGAGGCAGCTGGGCTGGCACGTGGCTGTGCTCCCGGGGGTGCCAGCAGCCACATTCCAGCCAGGGGACTTCCCCGTGTGTGCCTGAGCAGTGGGGAAGGACGTGCTGTGCCGCAGGGATGTGCCGCAGGGACCTGCTTCAGGGACGCAGCGGAGTTCCCAGCTGTGACACAGGCCGTGCCAAGGAGCAGGTGCGGCAAGAGCAGCTCAAAACGCTCCAGGCCACAGGGAGGAGAGCAAGGTGGCGAATCCACCAGGGAGATCCCATAGGAAGCTCCTATCCTTTCCCCAAAACAGGCAGAATGTGGTGCTTCTGTTCCTTCCAGTGCTGCAGCTCCCCCAGCTGCCGGGGCAGGCACCACAGAGGCTTGTATCTGTCTTTGCCTTCCTTTTCCACCTGAATCCCAGGGATCCTTGCCCAGATTCTCTCAGGATGCAGTTCCTTCTTGGAGCCTGTTGTGCTTCTCTGTCTCCCATCCCGTTTCGTAACTCCGGGCTCCGCGCGGCGGGTGGCAGCACGACTCTGGAGCTGCTGCCAATCTCTGCCCCACCCACGGCCTTGGGAACAGCAGCACGGAGAGGGATCAGCCCGGCAACCCCCCCAGGAATGCAGCTGGCATGGGGGCCCTCAGTACTTGTATTTTATCTCCTTTCTATTGATATTTCTTAGCCCGCTCAGAAGGGGCCATGAGAAATGAGCCCACCCCATTTTTAACGCTGCAGCAGCCGCGGATCCAGCCCTTGGTGTTGGCCAGGCTGGTGCTGAGTAGAAGGGTTTTCCCAGCTCCATGGATGGAAGCTTGGGAACATTTGGGATGAGATGCACCTTGTGTTTTAATGCCTCCTCCTCCTACTCCACACCACAGCACACGGGACACAGCAGGAATCGAGCTGCTCCTCTCTGTCAAGTTCTTTTGCATTTGGGGGTTTGCTCTGCTTTGCCATTGTGGTTTTGGTTTTGTTTTTGGTTTGTTTTTTTTATTTCCCCAGCCCAGGGAAAACCAGGAAGTGGGATATCAAGTGAGGAAAAAAAAAGAAAATAAAAATGGGAAACCATGAGGAGGACGCTTGTCACATCTCTGAGTGGCACTTGGCCAAAGGCTGGGGTCAAACTCAGCATGGTCAGAGGTGGGGACATGGAGAAGTGTCAAATATTCACTTGGGAATAAATATTCAGCTTGGGAACATGCCAGTGGAGAGGCTGGAGTCAGGGGTGACACAACGGGAAGCAGCTCCAACCCTAAGGCTCAGCTGCCCATGGAAAAGACTTGGGAGCTGTTGGGAAGGGCTGGTTCAGGTGAAGCCTTGACTTGCACTGGAGAGCAGGATGGGATGGACAGACAGACTGCAGCTGGGAGGGACAGGATGGACAGAACTGGGTGAGCATTCTGGTGTCTCAGCACCAAGAAAGGCACAGGCAGAGCAAGGCAAGGATGGCACCAAGAGAGGGAAAGGGGTGCAAAAGCAGGGTCAGAGCAAAGGAAAATAAAGAACCAAGTGAAATATCAGGCAGCATTTCCTCATTGACAGGAGACATGGGAGTCCTGGGATTAACTGCACAGGGGGAAGGTGCTGTGGGGAATTCCAGAAGTGAAAATGTTCTGCATTTCTTGGGACAATAAGGAGAGGAGGACTTACAAGTTGTTCCCCAGCGTGGTCCTCTTTGTGGCCCCCAGGATACTCATGAGGTGGGGATCCGAGTGCTCGTCGCCCACCATGGTGGGCCCAGTCTCCTGTGGGACAGGCACGGAGTGGTGAGTGACACGTGGTGACATGGCCACCTCCTGTTCCCAGGAGGGGCCCTCAGTCCAGGCCACTGCCAGGAAGGTGCAGCTGCTCACCCGGGACGGTTCCAGCCTCAGCTCAATGCCAAGTTTCACACTGGAAATGTTTGCTTTGCCCCTCTGGTAAAGAGCAGAGCTTCCAAAGTCTCTGGAGGGCAGACTGAGCCCTGCTGCTCCAGGCTGCTCCCTCCGGTGCCATGATCCACGTGTCCCTTCCTGTACCTCATCCATAATCACTCAGTCAACTTGTACAAGCCCAAATGCCACTGCCAGCAGATGCTTTGGTGCTGCAGCATCCCCACACATCCCCATTCCCAATCCACTGCTTCCTCCTTTGGGACGTCTCCAGTGACGGCACCAGCAGTGTCCATCACAACTCCGTCCCTTTGCTCATTTGCTGTTTTCACTGTCCCTGCTTCCTGGCCCAAACCACACCAGCAGATCCAGGCTTCTGGATGTTGGGAAAAGGGAAACCCCAGATAAACACAGAGCTGTGGGCTCCTACGGAGTCCTGCAGGATGTGGGTGCTGCCAGCGCCGGGGAGTAACGTTTGCTCTGTGGCTTTGTTTGACAGGGATAGCCAGCAATCCCACCAGTGCTCCCGGACACTGATCCCAGGCAGGGATCCCAGCCACTGCCCGGCTCCCGTCTGCCCCAGCCATGCCCGCCCCCTCGGAAGGCAATTCCACCCTGGAATTGCTGTTTGGGGACGAGGGAAAACCAACTGCGAGGACAAGAGGGGCC
This sequence comes from Motacilla alba alba, assembly GCF_015832195.1. NCBI lineage: Eukaryota > Metazoa > Chordata > Aves > Passeriformes > Motacillidae > Motacilla > Motacilla alba. The sequence goes on along the minus strand of NC_052020.1, from coordinate 8,833,165 downwards.
GTCCCTTTGGCGTTCGTGGGATCCAGCCGCAAGTTTCCCAAGTGAGTCGCTGTTTGGGACAGGAGGCTTTGGGGCAGCAGAGCCGGGCTGGGGGCACCGGGGGCTCTCACGGGGGGGCTCTCACCGGCCTCTGGGGCACAGCCTGGCCGGGCTGGGGTCCCCCAAACCTGCATCACCCCCCGACCCCCCAGCAGCAGCAGGGCCAGCCCATGCCGGGATCGCACCGGAGGCACCGGTGACGGTGGCGGGTCTCACCGCTCGCCCCGGTGGGTCCCTGCCCGTCCCCCCGGAATTCCCCACCCCCGGGGGTCCCGCCGGGACTCACCAGGCGGATTTGGGTGCTAATGAGCAGGTACGGCATCTCCGTTCCGCCGCTCCCGCCGCCGCTCCTGGGGGACCTGCCCGGGGCCGCCCCCGGTCCCGCCCCGCCACCACCGCCCCCGGGCAGCGCGGGGGAAAGACTCCCGGAGGACTCGGGGGGCTGGGGGCGGGAGGCACCGGGGGGCTCCGAAGGATCCCTCGGGATCTCGGCGCTGCCGTCCCAAGAAGGGATGGGCAGGAGGTGAAGGGCTGGAAGGTGATGGAGCAGGAGGGGACAGAAGGGGATGAGCAGGGCGAGGATGGAGCAGGAGATGATGGACTGGGAGAGGATGGAGCAGGAGATGATGAGCAGGGAGAGGATGGAGCAGGAGATGATGGACTGGGAGCCAAAGGACAGGAGATGATGAGCAGGGAGAGGCTGGAGCAGGGGATGAGATGCAGGGACAGGATGGAGCAGGAGATGATGAGCAGGGAAATGGAGGACAGGAGATGATGAGCGGAGAGGCAATAAAGCAGGAGATGATGGGCAGGGAGATGATGGATAAGGGAGACGAAGAAAACGGAAATTAATAGCAGGGAGATAAAGGACCAGGAAATAACAGCAGGGAGGTGAGGGCTGGGAGCAGGAGCCAGGCAGGTGGGCCCTGCAGAGCATTCCCACTCCCACCCCGCAGTCTGACCAAACATTCCCCTGAAGAAGAGTGTTCAGCATCACCAACATTTTTTGGGAAAAATCTCTTTTCCTACTGTTATTGTCTGAGAACACGGGGGATTTAAATCCCTTCCTAATTGGAGACGTTCCATTTCCTGAGACCAGGACAGGCAGAGGCGCTGCATATCCGTTATTATTGATGTACTATTAATTATTAATTGCTGTTGTGGTCATAATTATTATTGTTGCTGCTGTTAATTGTTATTATTGGCATTGTCACTGACCCGTTGGTTGGGTTTGGTGACATACAGGAAACCCCAGAGGCTGTTGGACTCCTCTTCCTAAAGCAGGTCCCACAAACCCCAGGAGCTCCCTGTGGGATGCCTCCCCCCCACGGGTTAAACATCAGCTTGTTTTCATCATTCCCATCCTCTTCCCCAAGTCCTGGCACAGCTGGAATGTTTGCTCACTGCTCTCCTGTCCCAGTGCAAACCTGTTGCCCAATGAACCAAGGGCACATTTCACCCAGCCGGGCTGGATATTGACAGAATTCCCATAATCCATGACCCCTCTGGACCTCTGCTGGGCACGTGTGCTCTGTGGTTATGCAGGGAACGATATGGATATGAAACCCAGACCTTTCCAGAAATTAAAGGAAAACTAGCCAGGGTTCTGGCAGCCTGCCCGGCTCTGGGTCTGACTCTTATGTGGCTCTTTCCTGGGGAAAAAAAAAAGATAGGAAGGAAAAAAAAGAGGGAAATGAGAGCAGAGCTACACGTAACATTTTAATATTGAATTTCTTGAGGAGATACCGAAATCTGGGAGGCAGCCAGATCTCATCCATCATCCCAAAGCACCTTATCACCCTCTGGCTCCCAGCTGGCTGCTCCCAGCTCTCCTTGCACTGGGCTGGCTCGGAATTGCTCCCAATAATTCAGATAGAGGGAAGCAGAAGCTTCTTTGGCTCTGCCCAAATCCTGCTGTCCCAAACCCCCAGGAGCAGGGGAGCACACAAAGGGCTTGGTTTTCCCTCTCCTGACTGGCACCTTTCCCTAAGGAATCCTTTGGCTCTTCCAGAAAAAAGCTATTTCGAGTTTCAGTGATTCTGGGGTGAAGAAGTTCTTCCTGGGCAATCCCACCAGGAATGGAAACACGCACCACATTTCCTGTAGAAGGCAGAATTCCAACCCCAAATGCTTGGGATGACTGGCCATTCCTGTCTCCTTGGCCTATTCCACCTAAAATCCATTATCTCATCCCAAAACCCGCTGCCTCTCTGTGCCCACAACCCCACAGCCAGCCCCATGCCCAGCTCCCCCCCTACAACAACCCTGTCCCGCTCAGCTCCCCACATCTGGGCACCCCAAATTCCCATGTTTTGGGGCACGTTTGTCCCTCGCTGCTGGAAGCCGAACCCCAAACCCAGCGGGGTTTCCTCCCGCCTGTGGGAGCGCCCACAGAGCGTCGGGCTGTGCGGGGACCCCCGGCCTGTCCCCTGCACCCCCGGCCCGCCCCCTGCATTGGGCCGAGGTGTTGTCACCGCGGCGGAACAGCTGCCGAGGTGGCAGCAGGGGACAGCCGGCGGTCTTGGGGGGGTTTTCCCCGGGACATTTCGCGGCTCCGTGGCCTGGGGGCGGGCGGTAACCCCCGCGGAGGGTGGCCCCGGCTCGTGTCCCCGTCCCTGTCCCGGTGTCCCCACAGGGGCGCACCGCCGTGGGCGTGGCCTCGCCGCTTCGCGCGCCGATGACGTCACGCGCCGATATACCACCCCCTTTCCCTCCTCCCTCGTCGCGTCTCAGTGACGCCATCGCGCCGCGCCGCGCGGCCGGAGCGGCCATGGTGGTGCCGGTGGCGGAGCCGGCCCGGGCCGGGCCCCGGCTGGGGGTGGCGCTGGGGCTGGCGGCGGGGGCCGGCCTCTGCCTCGGCGTCCTCTGGGTCATCCGCCGCCGCTCCAGGGAGGCGGCGGGGCCGCCCACCCGCGGTACGAGCGGGATCGAGCGGCGGGAGCCGGGTCGGGGATGAGGGGAATGGGGTTGGAATAGAGGGAATGGGGCTGGAGCTGGGGCTGAAATGGAGGGAATGTGGCTAGAGCTGGGAATGGAATGGAGGGAATGGGGCTAGAGCTGGGGCTGGAATGGAGGCAATGGAGCTACAGCTGGGGCTGGAATAGAGGGAATGGGGCTACAGCTGGGGCTGGAATGGAGAGGAATGTGGCTGGAGGTGGGGCTGGAATGGAGGGAATGGGGCTACAGCTGGGGCTGGAATGGAGAGGAATGTGGTGGAGCTGGGGCTGGAATAGAGGGGAATGTGGCTGGAGCTGGGGCTGGAATAGAGGGAATGGGGCTAGAGCTGGGGTTGGAATGGAGGGAATGTGGCTGGAGCTGGAATGGAGAGGAATGGGGCTGGAGATGGGGCTGAAATGGAGAGGAGTGGGGCACAGGGCTGGAATGGGGGAAATGGAATGGGGCTGGAATGGAGAGGAATGTGGGTGGAGCTGGGCTTGGAATGGAGGGAATGGGGCTGGAATGGGGCACATGGGATAGGGAGGCACGGGGCTGGAATGGGGGAAATGGAGTGGGGTTGGAATGGAGACGAGTGGGGTTTGGAATAGGAAGAGTGGAAAACACTATTAGAGTTGGAAGAACGGGGTTGAAACGGGGGCAGTGGGGTTGTAATGCGGGAATTGGGGTTGGAAGAGGAAGAATGGGGCTGGAGTAGGGGAGAACAGGGGTTGGAATGGGGGAGCGGGGCTGGAACAGGGGAACGGGGCCGGGTTAGGGGGGAGTGAGGTTTGGGGTGTTGGGCTTTCAGAAGTGCTGCTTCGGAACCCTGAACTTGCTGGGTTTCATCCATGTCTGTGCAAAACTTGGGGAACAGAAAATGAAACTGTGTTTTTCACAGTGATCACAGAATAATGGGATCCTGGAATGGTTTGGGTGGGAAGGGACCTTAGAGCTCATCCCGTCCTACCCCCTGCCTTGGACAAGGCCACCTTCCACTGTCCCAGGCTGCTCCAAGCCCCGTCCAGCCTGGCCTTGGACACTTCCAGGGATGGGGAAGCCCCAGCTTCTCTGGGCACCCTGTGCCAGATCCTGAGCGCCCTCCCAGGGAGAGATTCCTTCCAATACCCCACCTAACTCTCCCCTTTCCTAGTCTGGAGTTATTCCCCTTTGTCCTGTCACTCCAGGCCCTCGCAAAGAGTTTCTTTTCCGTTTTTCCTTCGCGCTCCTTCAAGGGACAGCTGGGTCAGCACGGAGCCTTCACTCCTCCAGGCTGAACAACCCCAGCTCCCCCGGCCTTCCTCTGATCCCCTCGGTGTCCCTACCAACGCCAGGCCTCCTACACCCCGCCAGCAGAGCCGTGCCCATTTCCCTGTCCCCGGAACCCTTTCCCGCTGGGCTGTGACGCCCCTGTCGCTGTGCTGTGCCGCAGGCCCGGCGGTGCCCGATGGAGCCGCGGCCAGCCCCGCGCTGCTCCGGCAGGACGAGCAGCTGGAGCTGCTGGAGCGCCTGGACTTCGTGGTGAGCAACGTGGCCGAGCTGAGGAAGGAGGTGGAGGAGCTGCGGAACAGCCTGCAGGACCTGGCCGTGGAGATCGTGGGGGAAGTCAGGTACTGCGCCCCTCTCTCCTGGGAAACAGCCGCGGCATCCCTGGAGCTGGGAATGCCCGGGAGGGACCTCAGAGCCCGCCCAGCCATGGGCAGGGACACCTTCCGCTAGCCCGGGCTGCTCCAGCCGGGCCTGGAACGCTTCCAGGGATGGGGAGCCACAGCTTCCCTGGGAAATCCATTCCAGTGCTGCACCGCCCTCACAGGGAAACATTCATTCCCTAAATCCGACCTAAGTTTTCCCCTCTTCCAGTCTGAACCCGTTCTGTCACTCCAGTTGCTTTTGTAGGGGCTGGATGGACAGCAAATCTATGGATTCTGTAAGGATTGTCCATGGAGAAGGATTTCCTTTAGCTGCAGATATATTCTATTAGATACATTATGTTATATAGTATATATTACAATTTATAAATATATAAATTATATTTATATTTTTTATATATAAATATATATTATAATTTATAAATTGTATTTATACATTATATGTATGATATACATCATATAACTATATATTATATATTCTACAATATACTTTATATATTATATAATATAAGCCTATAATAACAATACATCAATACATAATATGACTTATTATATTATATTAAGTACATTATAGTATATTAATGTTATAATAATATATTAATGTATACATTGTATTACATAATTGTATTTTATACAATTTTTATATACTTTTTATATAATGTACTTTATATAATACATTATATTAGATAACATTTGTATATATTATCTAATATAGATGATATATTAATAAATAATAGATACTATATTAATATAGTACATTATATATTATATAAATAATATATAATATAGATAATATATTAATATAATATTAGTTTAAGATAATAGATTATATAATGTATTTTATATAATATATTATATTCATTCTATTGTATAATATATAATATATAGTATATAGTATATAGTATATAATATATAATATATAATATATGGAACACAATATCAGCTCCATTTGAGTTTGTCTAAACAGCAGTGAACCACCTGGTGAATTCTTTGCCTGGAAAGGGAATTGGGTGGAGTTTGCTGGAGAGGAGAAGGGGAATAGTAGATATTTCACTACCAAATATTTGTTTCTCTTCCTTTTTCTTTGCCTCCAGGACGCACCTGGAAGAAACCCAGCGTGTGGCTCGCCGGAGGAAGTTCCCCTTCGCCAGGGAGAGAAGTGACTCCACAGGCTCCAGCTCCATTTATTTCACAGCCAGCTCAAGGAATCCCAACACAGACGATGGAGAGAGTGAAGGGGGGTAAGCAGAGCACTGGGACAGATGTTTTAGGGGATTTGGTGCCAGGTCTGGGCAGTTTAGAACAGAAAGAAGGGAATTTTCTTCCCCTACAGCCTGTTTTAATTTGGTTTTGTTACAGGAAGTGTGTTACTGCCAGGGCCAGACTGAGAGATCTGCAATGATCCTTTAAGAGAAAGGAAAAAAAATGTTGAGGGGTTTTAAAGAAACAATTTGATTAAGGAACCTTGCAGAGGGAAGGGAAGTACGAGTCCAGCCTGGCAATGGAGTGAGAGAGTTTGGAAATCAAATTTCCAGATTATATTATAGTTATAATTATATTATTGATCAATTCAATGAATCAGCAAATATCCTGAGGTGGAAGGGACCCGGGAGGATCATCCAAATCCAACTCCTGGCCCTGCACATGACAGAAAATTCTGTGTGGGGTGAGAACATCATTAAAAATGCCAGTCTAGCTGCAGGTTGTATAGTTAGACAGGTAACAAGTTCTCCTGCCCCTGTGACTACTGATTTTCTGAGGAAATGCTGCTCCTTTGTGCACTGATCTGTGAATTCTCTGCTTTGTGAATCTGACCACTGCTGTAGCTTTTGGGGCATGGAAGTGTGTCCCAAAAAAAGCTGCTGCTATGTGCGCTTTCCCAGAGCAGTTGGGATGAGATGTCATTGAAAGAGGGCTTTTAGAGCAGTGGGAGCATTTCATTTTTGAAGCAATGGGGGAATTTGGGCAGCCAAATGATCTGGGGGCTGGTGCCAGCTGGCATTTCAGCAGGGATTTGTCCTGCCGGGACAAAGGACAGGGATTTGGGACTGCCCTAAGCTCGTGTTTGTCTCTAATAACTGAGAGCTGGCGAGGGTGATATCATTGGGGTTGTAGAGCTTCATTCAGCTCAAGTGGGTGTTGGGATGAGAGGGAAATTAGGGAGGGAGTGATTCATGGTGGTGTAATAGGTAACGAGGCTGCGGGACAGATTGTAGAGCTGTGGAGTTGGTTCTGAAGGCAGAGCTCGGGTGTTTGGGTAACAGCAGATGCTCTGAGTCACCAGGGGGGACAAGGGTTTGTGTTTCCTGCTGGAAAGGGGGGTTTTGGCCATACATCCCAGCCCTGGCTGTCCTCAGATCACAGAAATTTGTGAGCTGTGACAGAGGCCAAGAATTCAGAGTCACAGAAAAGGCACCTCCTGAGGGGACGGGGGTGTATTTCACTGCAAAACCTCATGAATTTATTGGGAATGCAGTGGTGCTTGGTGGAGTCCTTACCTTTTAATTAACATCTGTAATTAGCTGTAATGACCAGTGTGGGGATCGGTGGATTAGCAGCTCTCACCTGATTTAAAGCTGGAATCTTAGGTAATGCCTCTCTTTGGTCCTGCACAGAGAGGTGTAAAAATATCAGTCAGGCCAGGGGCAGCTGCCTGCAGTGTGCAGTGTTGTCTGCTGGGGATGTGAAAGTGCTTGAAAAGTGTCATTTTCACGGTAGGAAATGCACATTTTGGAAAATTGAAGCCTTGGAGCCGGCGCTGGGAGGAGGAATGAGCCTGTTGCCAACAGATGGGTTTCAGCTGGGTGTTCCTTGCTGAATTCTTTTGGTGGAATTCAGAACAGAGAACCCCCAATTTCAGCTTTATTTTGTGAGCCACGTGGGCATGAGCTGCTTCTCCGATTTCAGACACAATTCCCAAAAATCTCCCTGGAGTTTTCAGGGGGGTTGGGCTGCTTAATTTCCCTGCGTGGCTTTGGGTTTTGGGCTTCTTCACCTCCTCTTCCCATGGGCTCTGTTTTCCTTCAGGATTGCCATATTAAAGCATTCCAGGGCTTTCCATCATTGTAAACTCAGGAAAACAGGCTGGTAACACTTAAACCCTTTAATCTCCCTGAAAACTTTGGGTTTCCTTGCTTTTTGAAGTGGCAGAATCTCGTGGGGGCAGAAAACACGGTTGGTTTTTGAGCTGAAGGGCTGAAATCTTGGCAGTAAAATGTTGGGGGTTAGGATGGGCAAATCAGGGAGTTGGAGGAGTTTGTGTTTAATTACTGGAAATGAGGTGGTCTAGAGAACTGATAATGTCATTAATATTAAGAAATGTAAATAAATGAGGCTTTTAATCTGAGGCAGAGCCGTGCCAGAGTCACCTACCCTTGTGCTGGTTATCCATTAATTCAGTGTCATCTCCAGCATGGCATCCTTGCTTTCCTGCCTTTGCAGTGTGGGGCTGATGCTTTATTTCTTGCCTTAAAATGTTTCAGGACGACGTGGTGGGCTTTTGAAAGTCTGGGTGAGGGTTGGAGGCTGCAGTGAGGGAGCAGAGAGGGGAATTCTTGAGAACTAGGGGTGGCTCTCAGGAAGCTTTGATAGCCAGACGTGTCTTGTTATCTGTGTGTGGGCAAAGCCCTGTCACTGCCTCCTTCAGATAGGGGGCTGCGGTCACATATCTGTGTCCCCAGACAAAGGCAGGGCTGCAGGGCTGTCCCTGGGAGGAGCAATCTGCCAGGACAGAGAGAAGCACAGGGGGAGGTACCCAGTGCCCCCAGAGTGCAGAGTGTAGCGTTTTGTCCGGGGGGTTTGAGCTGATCTGATGAGCTCTCAAGACCCCAACACTACACCCCAGAATAGCTCAGCTTTCATCAGGAGGCATAAAAGGAGCAGGAGGCTGATGTGACAGCGTCAGGAACAAAAAAGGTTTAATAAAGGCAAAATAACAAACTCAAAGCGATCCAGGTGCCACAAGCTTGTGCTCCTGGTAAAGACCCCTCACAAAAGCGATTTGGCTTCTTTGTTCTGTCCTTTTCTACTCAATGGCCCAGGCGGGACCTTTTGGCTCATGGCCAATTAGCTGTCCCCAAACTTGAGGTGAAGTCCCCAAGGTCCTATCAGTGACTTTTCTACCTGATCACTGGGAGAAACTTCTGGGCTCTTTCCTTTTTGGGGGACAGAGGAAGGTTCTGTCACTCTGTCCATAGGGGGCACATTCCTACAGCAGGGAGCTCAGATCCAGCAGAACTGCTGAAGTTCTCTTGGGCACTTACTGACCTAAATCAACAGAGCCCCTGTGTTCAAGTGCACATTTTGAAATGGCTGCTGATTGGTGCCTGCTCTGTAGTTAAGAGCTTGCAGGTGAAAGTGAAGATTGGATTCCTTTCCAAACGAGAGAGATAGTCTTGTTTGGAAAGGAATCAGCTCTGTAAGTAGGCTCCCTCCTGCTGTGGTGCCACTGTGTTACCCCAGTTTAAATATCAAATTTTAAATTCCCGTCTTTAATGCTGGGGGAGCTTAATTTTCTCCATTTTCAGGAGCTCTGATCTGAGCTTTACAGGATCAGTGAGGTTAGGAGGAGCTGACAGGGTGTGCAGGGGAGGTGGGGACAGTTAGAATCCTGGAATGGTTTGGATGGGAAGGGACCTTAAAGCTCATCCAGTGCCACCCCTGCACCTTCCGTAGACCAGGTTGCTCAAAACTGACTTGGCACTTAACTGTATTGTCACCTTCATCCTTCGGCTTTCTGAGGGTGATGCGAGAAATGAGGTCGTGTGAGACACTTGGGTTGTGCAGTTTTCTCTGGGATAAGCCGAGATACTCTTCCTCTCCTCTCCTCAAACTGCTTTGGTGATGTTTTCTTCCCCCAAAGTTACACCACGGCCAACGCCGAGTCCGACTACGAGCGGGAGTCGGAGCGGGAGTCGGAGCGGGAGAGCGAGGACGAAGTGAGCTGTGACACCGTGAGGACCATGCGCAGGGACTCGCTGGAACTGCTCCCCGAGGGTGACAGCTGTGACACCATGAGGACCATGCACAGGGACTCGCTGGAGCTGCTCCCCGAGGGTGACAGCTGTGACACCATGCACAGGGACTCGCTGGAGCTGCTCCCCGAGGGTGACAGCTGTGACACCGTGCACAGGGACTCCCTGGAGCTGCTCCCTGAGGGTGACAGCTGTGACACCGTGCACACGGACTCCCTAGAGCTGCTCCCCGAGGATGAGAGCCCTCAGCTGCCCGAGGCCTCGCTGGAGGAGGGGCTGGGGCAGCTCCTGGAGCAGGCTGACCGCCTGCACAGCGGCGATGAGCAGGACAGGAGAGAGGGCTTCCAGCTGCTCCTCAACAACAAGCTGGTGGTATAGGTGCCTTGTTGTATTTTCCAGCACCAGGGGAGGGTCAGCTTGGATGTCAGGGGGGATTTCTTCACTCAAAGTCCAACCTGGAAATGATCCCCACTTTGTCACCTAGCCCAGAGCACTGAGTGCCATGTCCAGTCATTCCTTGGACATGTCCAGATCTGGGGACTCTATTCCACCCTGGGCAGCCCCTTCCATTGCCTGACCACCCTTTCCAGGAAGAAATTCCTCCTGGTGTCCAACCTAAACCTGCCCTGGCACAACTTGAGGCCATTTTCTCTTGTCCTATCCCTTGTTCCTTGGGAGCAGAGCCCAGTTCCCCCTGGCTGCCCCCTCCTGTCAGGGAGTTGTGGAGGGAGAAAAGGTCACTCCTGAGCCTCCTTCTCTCCAGGCTGAGTCCCCTCAGCTCTGTTCCCTTCCCTGGACATGCTCCATCCCCTCCCTCCCTGCCTTTCTGACCTGGGAATCTCAGAGCTGGGCGCAGGGCTGGAGGTGCCCCTGCAGTTCCCAGCACAGGGAACTCCTCTGCAGCGCCGAGTTCTAAACTTGCCCTCGCCGTGGTTCCACTCTGCTTCCTTTGGAATTGGGGCACTTTAAGGCTTAGAGAAACCCCTGCATGACTTGATCTGCGAGTGCCCTGCCCAGCCTTTGCCCCCGAGCTGACGTGGGTGTGTGGGGTGTTTGTGTTCCCTGCAGTACGCGGGGCAGCGGGAGTTCCTGTGGCGCCTGGCGCGGGCGCACTGCGACATGTGGGAGCTGACGGAGGACAAGGACGAGAGGAAGTCCTATGCCACAGGGGGTAAGGAGTTCCTGCTGCCCCAAAGGAGGGCTGCCACTCAGCTGCACGGCCCCTCCGCCCGCCTGCAGGGCCGTGGTTTTATTGGTTTTCCCTGGAATCTGGTTTTTGGAGGGGGTGGGAAGCAGCGCTTTAAACGACTTTTTTGTGTTTAAAACCAGAGCTTTCTGAAAGAGTCTAAATAGGCTGAGACCTGCTTAGAGCTGGCAAAGTTGTTTCTCAAACCTGTCATCCATTTCTCTGTGGTACTAAAATAAACCATAAATGTAAAATAAACAAGCTTTGCTGTAGTACACTGTCGTAATACGACACGAAAAGACGACACGGACACTGCTGCTCTCCAGGTGAACAAAAAAGAGGGACCTTTATTTTCTGACTCCAACATTTATAGTTTTCCAAAAGTGACAGTGGATTGGAGGGTGACAGTGCCACCTCTCCAATGACACTGGACAGACCAAGAGTCCATCAATTCTCTCCTCCTCCATGAAAGAATGCAAAACATAAGTTGTTTACAGAACTGTGTGTGAGAAAGTTTGTTACAAGAATGCAAACATCAGAAGGCTTAGCAAAGTCTTAGAAAATCAGGGTGACAGTACACTGGATTTTCTCTGTTGCCAGCACGTGCAGATATAAAAGCAATACCTGTTTTTAAATTCTCTTTGACTTCATTCCCTCTTTGTTCTTTACCACCTCAAAGGTGTCTGCAAGATTTTAGGTGAGTCAGAATAGAGAAAAAACCATCTTTATTACAGTTAAGATGTGCAATAAAAGATACTAATCTAAATAATTTCTGTTAATTTCTATTTCTATTTCTATAATCTTAATAATTTATTTTATTTATTATGCACATAACTAAATAGAGTTAGTTAATACTGTAGCTAATACAATGACTCTTTTCTGGGCATCAGTGGAGCCATTTAAACATGGAGTTCTAAGTTTTATGTTGTCCTTTTAGCCATCAATAGGTGCTTAGTTTTCAGCTTTTTTGAACCTGCCAGAGGATAAAATTATGTATGGGATGTTTCCAAGCCAAATGTATTATCAAATTGACAAATATATGACTTTTATGCTGTTCTGTTACTCCGACAGCCTCAGAGAAAGAAACTGGGAGAGAAAGCAACTGAATTTCTTACCTCTGACTGCTTTTTTTTTGTTCCAGGGAAGGAAGAGCTGGAACTTGCCTTGCAGAAATGGGATCAAAGTGCTGAGTGCCACCAGTGGTAAGTGACTTTTTACTTCTTGCTTTTAGGAAGCATAAGAAAAGGACCTGGAGGTTTTTGTGAGCTGAGCTGCTGTTAAAAAGAAAAAATACAAACCCCCCCCAAACTTCTTTGCTGTTACTTGCACTGTGCCACACTGGTGGTGTTTTTCCATAAAAGGCCCTTCTTAACAGCTTTGCTTACTTGGTGCAAGGAATAACTTGACAGACAGTAGGTTTGGTTGTGATGGTAGGAATAAATCTGGGGTATCTTACAGCAACTTAATTATGCATTTCTCTCTGAAGAGTTCTGGAGGAAAGCTCCCAAGTGGAGCTGCTTTTGAGGCAAGAGGGGATGTGTTTGACTCCGTCAGTCAGGCCTGGGAGTGTGGGCTTGGTGCTGTGCCAAATTCCCTATTTTCCACTTAGTTCTGGAGGAAGGAGATCCATCACTCTCAGCAGACAGGCTTTTAGAGTCTCCTGGAAGTGTTTTCTGGCACTGCTGGCTCTGCTCTCATCCCCCTGCAGGGCCCTTGGCTTGGACATGGAGGGACACAGCAGCACGTGGCTCTTTTTTATTTAAACAGAGATATTTTATGTGTTTGTTCCGTGCTAAAAGATGATCTGCAGTTCAGCCAAGCTGTTGGGACCAACATTTCTGCACGGGGCTTCAGGGAGGAGGCAGGAGAGGGGGGAAGGACCTTGCTCCCTTCAGCCTGGATGAGCAGGCTGTGCTTGCAGCTCGTGTGGGGGATTTTTAAACGTCCTTTATAAAAATGACTCCAAAAGAGAGTTTGAGGAGTGGCACGGGTATTTGGAGATAAGGGAATGTGCTTTTCTGTTACCCTGGTGAATTCCTCTGTGAATGGTGTTTGTCAGCAGTTGCACGGAAGGATTGACAGCACTTAAATTAGAGTAAAAGGGATTTTTTTTTTTCTTCTTTAATGAAAATTATTGGGAAGAGAGTTGCTGTGCTGAGTGTCTTTGCCAAACAAGATCTGTGCACTTGCAATGAGTAAATTTGCTTGAGGAATTGTTTTGAACTGCTGGCATCTGAATAAATGCCTTCATCATCTTAAACTGTATTTCATCTGTTGGTAGTGAATTACTGCTCTCAGTTTGATTGGAAGGAGGATTTGGGAGCAGGAAAATCTCCAGCAGATCATGGGGCTGGGCTCTTATCTGCTGGCTAAACGTCTTTGAATGAATGGGGTTTAGTTGCCAGGGTGAATCTTAACATTTATATTTCACAAAGCCAGGTTCTACTCCAGCATCCAAATATTGACAGTTTTGCCTTGGAATTCCAAGTTTGGCACAATTCTTGGCCCCTCAGACCCCTTTCCCAAACAGGGATGAGGCTCAGCTCCATCTTGGTTCCAATTCTCCAGGGCAGCTGGAGAAAGGAAGCAGCAGAGCAGCATGTGGGAGGTGTGGGATTTCTTGGGAGTGAATATGTAACTCCCTTTATCAGCACACAAATTACTGTTTTCTGCCACGAATAGAACAGGAAATTATTCCCTTTCCAGCTCTGAAGTGGTCACAAGCTGGCTTAATTGCAGTCTTTCTTTATGCTAATTGAATTTACCCTGAGGAGAACAAGCAGCAGAGGTTCTAAAGCTTTTTGGGGTGGATTTGATGGCCCAGCTCTTTGGGGAAGCGATCAGAGAACATTGTTCACATTTATTTTTAAAAAATTACATTTTTTTTTCTGTCATATTTCTCTCTAGTGACTAATTGCCTTGCTGAAGAATCCTTTATTATCTTCTGTCACAGGGGAATAATGTATTGTCTCTCACCACCCATGTTGTCTTTCCAATATTCTTCTCCCTCTTCCTTGCAGTTTTTCAGACAAAAGTGGAGGGATTCAGTGCAGGACACAAGCTGTGAGAGTGGTGTGGCTTTGTGCTGGTGGGATGGTCCTTTGCATTCTTTCTTCTACACACAGCAGCACACACCATCATCTTCCTCTTTTCCACCGCATCCCAAATGGCCACTTTAATGGAAATATTCCCAGTTATTTTCCTGCCTCTCCACGCAGGCTGTGTGAAGCCTGATGGTGCAGATCTTCTGGGCTGAGTTTTTTCCTCTGTGCGTATCGTTTCATGTTGATTTTCTGTTTTATCAGTTGCCTCTTGAAAGTTTGTGGATTCCTTCAGATGAAATTGTGCTGGATTTTGGTGCTTATTCGTTGTGTTTTGTGCTTGTTATTTCCTCCTGCTGCCCACATCATTCCCAGTTTTTTGAGGTGCTGAGGAAGACAAGAGGTACTTTGCCTACAGTTGCCATTGCAAGGAAAGATTTCTCCCCTCAGTGCCTCATTGTTGTTCAGTCATCACTGACATTTTAATGAAACCAAGGAAGAAAATAACTGGGGAAGGGAAGGATTTCTGCTGGGAACTTGTACTGCTGGCTGCAGCTCCTTTTGGGGTCGGAAGGATTTGACAGCAGGAGGAAAAGTGGTTTCTCAGGAGTGCCAGGGAGAGCAGTGAGTGTGTGGGCTGTGTCTGGCCTGCCTTTGGGATCTGCCCAAGCACAAAGGAGAGGCTTTCATGGCTCTGCTCTGGCTGTGGAGCATGGGACAAAGCTCTCCTTGTGCTCTCCTTGTGGCTGCTGCTGTTGGAAGCCGAGGGAGCCATCTCCGGGCAGAATGGAGCAGCAGTTTGGTCAGGGCTGCACGGACAAGCCCTGTGCAGAGGGGCTGATCTCTGCCCCTGCTGCCCTTGGGATGTTCCCGTGGGAAATGTGGGAGTTGTGATGGGCACTGAATGCATTTAGTGCCTCAAGAGTAGAGGTGCGTGTGGGAAGTGAGGGATTCCCAGGGAATGATCTTAGAGCCTCTCTGCTCCTGACTTACGCTCACCTGGTTCTTACCTTGGATTTAGACACCAGAGTTGTTCTCTGCTTTGGTTGTCCAAGATCCCTGAGCAGGTGGAGCTTTTGTCCATTTAAACTGATTTCTCCATGAGCTGATTTCAGCTCTTGAGTAGGACAGAGCGAGTTCCCAAGTCTGCTCTTGCTTTTAGGAGTGGATGGATGGATGGATGGATGGATGGATGGAGCATCAGTGGTTGCACAGACCTTTCAGAAATGAATTGAGAAACAGCTGTGGCCTTATAGAATCCCCAGCCCATTCCCAGTGGGTGTTTGCAGCACAACTGCAAGCACAAGGCAGCGGCTTTAGGGATCAGGAGAGGAGAGCGAGCTGTGGATTTGCCTCGGCTTCCATTCCTCTTCCATTCCTTCCAGTAATACTGGAAATGCAACCAGAGGGATTTCAGAGAAACCTGAGGAAAATGGTGCAGGTGCTGTGTCAGGAGCTGTAGTTTGAGTTGGACATCTTGCTCTGGAAATGAAGCCCTGCCTGCTGAAAGCCCTCGCTGTGGGAGGAATCGTAAGCTCCAGCCCCCTTGGGGTTATCCTGTGTGTTATGGAGAAGTGGGATTGGCTTGGATGAGTCTCCAAAATGTGCCCTTTCTTCTGGAGAGTCTGGCAGTTTGGTGGAACATCTTGATCACCAGCCCTTTTCATTTCTGTGGGTACATCTGGCTGTCCGTGGGCAGATCCTGGATTTTTGAAAAGTCACAGCATTCCGGATACGCCTGGGGGATGGCTTTCATTTAACACCTGGCAGTGCTTCGGGATTTCACTCCTGCTGCATCACTGCCCAGATCTGGCCAGTTCTGAGCCAGATTCTGGATTTATAAGCTGAGCATTTTCTCTTCTGCAGGCAGATTAAGCAGGGAATTTGCTGTCAGTGTGATATGGGGCAGGAGCAGCTGTAGGAATAGGTGTTAGGAGGTAGTTCAGAATGTAATGGAGGGAAAATAACGTGGAATTAGAGCTGTCAGAATGCAGCCCCCTGACTTGTCTGCCCTGAAAGGTGAATCCAGAAATGTGAACATCCAGAGTACAGGAGCTCTCCCATGTGGATGTTTGTGGGCTGTAAGGAAGGGGAGCATGAGCCTCCCTCACTTTTTCCTTCCATCTTGTCTCCCCTTGGAAGAGCCAAAGCTTTTTTTCCCAACCTCTTCAGGATCAGCTGGTCATTAATTTCAGGTGGAGTCACTGGGAATTCTGCTGTCTCTCCCAAAGCACTAATTCCCAAATAAATTCTTATTTTAATTTTTGGTTGTTGCAGTCTAAACACCTGCCAGCTAATTCCCTGTCCCCTTACTCAAGTGTAGGGATTCCCATACATCTACCCAGTGCACAGGAAGGTAAAAAACTGGGAATGCTCACAAAATATTGGGAAAACTGTCTTGGAGGTGGTTAAAAGAGCTAAGAGCTGTGTTTGGGCTAGCAGAGCCCCCTGACTGTGGAGGGGAGATGCTGGAGGCTCTGTATTCCATGGCAGAGTGCTGCTTCCAGGGAAGTCAGAGGGCAGAACCCAAGAAGTCCTTAAATCCTGGGGATTTAAGCTGGAAGATCAGGCTCTCTCAGCTGGGGGTGCCTGCTTCCACAGAGTTTATTTTCTAATCAATGGGAAAATCCTGAGCTGAGATTCCGGGGGGAACGGGTGTGTCAGCAGCTTAATGAGAAGGTTGCTGGTTTATCAAGGGATATCCTGAGGAAAACTCTGGATGGATCTGAGCAGTAATGCATAGGGCACCCACTGGTTACAGGGGATGAAGATCCCCATCATCATCATCATCATCATCATCATTTTTATTCTCTCCTGGTGCTGCTGCTCAGCCCCCCTGCACCTCCACAGTGCTCTGGTGATGCTCAGCCCGAGGCATCCCATGGAATGAGCTGGAATACATGACTCCATCCTGCCAAGCTGAGCAAGCAGGGGAGAGAACAGCAGAAAGCAGAGCCTAAAATCCCAGAAGTGCAGAGTTGTGGGTGTGAAAATCCCCAACAGTCCAGCGGCCCTGAACCTGGGATCAGCAAAGCTGGGTTGGGGACAATCATCTTTCCTGGGAATACAGTGAAAGCCAGGTGTCTCATCCCATATATCTTTTTTAGTTTATTTCATGGCACCAAAATAGGACTGAAACTTAATTTACTGCTGCTTTTATGGCTTCTTCATCAACATTTCACCAGGCTGTTAAAAAAACCCTGGAATTTATATTTGACACAAGACAACTGTGTGATTTGTTGTCTAGGAATATTTTATGTCATCATCTTAGAAAATAAGCTTTTTATTGGCTTCTATTTCTCAACCCCTGTCATGCTGTGCTTAGGGATGTTTAGTCCAGGCTGGTGTTTGTTGGGAAACAAACTGGAGAAGATCCTAAAAACATTTACTCCATCATCTGCATCATCTGTGGAGCCCCAGCAGCAGGAAAAGACTTCTGTCCCATAACCCACTGATCTGGTAATCCTTTCCATGACCATGAAAAATAAGAATTTTAGAGCCGATCCAGAGCTTTTCCACAAGGAAGTTAACAAATTAAAGGGAAGAAGATTTAAGGCAAAATGCTAAATTGTTCAGGAATCGTGACTTTGTGCTGTAACTTGCACACTGGAAATGGAGCAGTGAGCTGTGAGGGGATTTGTGGGATTTTGTAACTCTGAGGAAAGTGTAATTGGAGATGTAAAGGTCCCCTGACAGATTCCTGCACATCTGCTGTGGTTAATCATCCCAAAGGATGCTTTGGGATATCGGTATCTGTGGCAGCACTGGGGTGTGGGTGTAGGAAAGGGGATTTTTATTTGCATCTTTCTGCTTTTCAGCTTTTATTTTTTGCAGGAATGAGCCATGTTATTGATTTGTCTCTCTGTTCCACTTGATATTTTTTGAACCACACTCAGAGAAGGGATGGAAATGTCCTCCACTCCCAGAGCCCAAGCAGGACAGGAGAGGCCAAACTTCCATCTGCATGTTCTGTCCCACTTGAGAGCTCTCCGAGCTGTTGTTGCTTCTTGGGAAGGGATGCAGGGAGGGAGGTTTTGAACCACTGTGATGCAGGCAGGTGAGGTGGGAGGGTGCAAATCCACAGGGAATTAATCTTGAATTTCACAGCTCGTGCAATAACTGCTTTTGCTGGGGCCTCGCTTCTCCGGCTCACAACTCGAGGTCTCTCACTGGACAGAACTAAATGGCTTTGCACTATCAGCACTGAGCATGTGTCTTTCTTTTCCCCAGCTGCAGGATGTAGGTAGGTTTTCCAAGTGTTTCCCTGGAAGTAGAGCCCTGTGTGCTGCAGCTGGGCTGTGGAGTAAGGAGGTGGCTGTGCCCTGTAGTTGATTAGAGCTGCTCTTAGTCTGCCTCTTGCTGCAGTCACTTCACTCTGCCCTGCCCTGCCTTCTGGCACAGCTTTCCCTGCTCAGAGAAGCAATTCCAGGTGTTGGAAGTGTGCTGCTCCTGGTTTTTAGCCATCAGAGCATTGAGTTTGTGTCACACCCAACCCCTCTCTGCCTCATCCTTCCAGCTCATTCCTTCCTGGGTGCTACATTTTTGCTGCTTATGCCTCTTCCCTGTGAGGGATGTGCTGTGTTCCTTCTTTTCCCCACTAAGGTATGAAGCTTAAATGCACTTCACAGAATCCTTGGATGATTTAGCTTGGAAGAAACCTTAAAGCACATCCCATTCCACCTCTGCCACGGGCAGGGACACCTTCCACCATCCCAGGCTGCTCCAAGCTCTGTCCAGCCTGGCTTTGAGCGCTTGTAGATCTTCCTTCTGCAGGTCAGCGTGGATTCGGTGTGGATTCAGTCCCAGCTGGCTGATGCAGGTGTCTCCCCATGCAGGTTTGCCATCCTTTGTGGGCAGGTGTCGGAGCAGGAGAGCATTCCCAAGCGCATCCAGGCTGGCTATGTTTTCAAGGTGAGTGGCCAAGAGGTGCTGGGCTTTGTGAGAGTATCGAACAGCACTCATTCCTGCAGCAGGAAGTTGGGAACATCGGCTCCAGTTCTTCTGAGGGAAGCAGTAGGTTTCAGAGGTGCCACGAGTGGGTGGTTTGGGGTGAGGAGGCTGATTCTTCCAGCCGTGCCTTTTGGGGAGTGACTCTGCAGTTTTACACACTGTAATTGAAAAAAAAAAAAAAGAAAAGAGAAATCTTGCAAACGAATTTAGGTAAAGGATGAGACTTAGAGCTTGAAACGTGGAATTATTATGTGGTGACAACACACAGCACCAGCTTGTCTGCAGTATGTGCCTGTGAGCAACCTGCACCCTCCCAGGGAGCAGTTACTGCTCAAAGAGGATTTCATTTGCCTCAAATTACCTTTTTTTTTATTCCTGGTATTATTACTAGGAATGATGTATGATGCCTTGTGGATGTCCAGGGGAAAAGGACATGGAACAGGCCACAGGTTGTTGTTTCCCCATCAGCCTTTGCCTTGATCAGTGAGGTTATGGCAAAGCTCTGGAGCAGGAATAAAATGCAGGGCAGCTTCTTTGTGTGTGTGTGTGCAGAAATTCCTGTCCCTGAGGCTGGAGAAATGCTGCTTTTCCTTGCTCACTGAATCCAGTCTAATTTTACTGTTTGTGACACTTAAATTGTGGATTCCTTCCTTTCCTCTTTCTCCACCTGCTCTGGTGGGTATTTTACTTGCTTTTGACCAAGACGTGACACGTGCTGGTGGTGCTTTCCCACAGGAACACATTGACAAAGCCATTGCCCTGAAGCCACAGGACCCACAGCTCTACTACCTGCTGGGCAGGTGGTGTTACCAGGTAACTGAGTTTATTCTCGCCCCCTGGGCAGCCCCTGAAGGCTTCAGAGCTCCAGCCTGGGGTTTTTACTCGCTGCTGGTGGCATGGGAGGGGAAATGGCCACGGGTGGGTTAGCAATAGCCCGAGCTGCAAACTCCTTTCCTGTTCCCAGTGCTTTGCTTGGTAAAAACAACCTTCCTTCCATCCTCTGAGCACACAGGGATGTGGTCAGGGCCATCTGGGGAGCTTCTGCTCGCTGTGTTGGTGTGTGATGTGTTGCCTGTGTCCCCGTGCCACACACAGAATTGGAGGCACTGGAAGCACTTGCTTTATGCTTCCTGACAGGGAAAAGCTTGGAGTCAGATGCCATCAATCAGATTTAGAGCCTAGAAAAGGGAATAAAAGTCTGCAGCGACTGTTGCTGCTCCATTTGTGCCGTTGGAAAGCACTTTGATGGGAGTGGAGCCACGGTGCAGAGACTGTAGCTGGGATAACTGACAGTGGGAATTACAGAGCAGCCCTGAGCTGAACTGCTGGGAGCTCCTGGCTCTTTTCCTGGAAAAAGATCCTTCCTTTGTGCTCACCCTGGAGCTGCTGAAGCCATGGAATAAAACCACGGGTGGAGAAGTATGGTAGTGCTTCATCTAGTCTGCTTTATTGGAATTATACAGGATTAAACAGGGACGGAGTGGAGTCCCCATCCCTGGAGGTGTTCAGGGAATGCCTGGAGGTGGCACTCAGTGCTCTGGGCTGGGTGACAAGGTGGGGGTTGTCACAGGTTGGCCTCCATGGGCTGGGAGGTTTTTTCCAACCTAAATGATCCCATGGTTATCTGGTGGGAAGGTTTCAGCCTGCCTCTCCCAGGGAATCACAGGGTGGAGGGGAGCAGGTTCTTGAGGAAGGTTTAGGCTGGGAGAAGGGAGAGCACAGCTGGGGACTGGTGTGGCTGCAGTGTGGCAGGTTGGGATTTGGAGCCATCCAAATCCCAGATGTGTGGAACTGCAAAAACCGACCTGGGACAAGGGAAAGCAAACCGGATTAAATTCTGTGGCCGGACTTGGATACTCCATGGGAATAGTCCCACCCTGCCGAGGGGTTTGGCTTCCTCCCTGCTGCCAGAGCAGCTCCCAGGGACTGGGCAGGCTCTTGTTCCTGTGCTGGAGTCAGATGGACGATCCAGGTTGCCCTTTTGTGTGTGCAGGTTGCCCACCTGGGCTGGCTGGAGAAGAGGACGGTGTCGGCGCTGTTCGAGGCGCCCCTGACGGCCACGGTGCAGGACGCGCTCCAGAACTTCCTGAGGGTAAGGACACCTGGGAATGTGCCAGGGAGAGGGGCATCACTGACCTGCACAGCTCACAGCAAGGGCATGGCTATCACTGACCTGCACAGCTCACAGCAACACTGACCTGCACAGCTCACAGCAAGGGCATCACTGACAGCTCACAGGGATGGCACCGGGCTGCTTGGATCCCTCCTGGTGCTTTCCCACGGCCTGGGACGTGGGTGAAGGAAAGCTGGTGAGAAGTGTCCATTACAGAACAGCCAGACAAAAGAATGGGATGTTGAACGTGTCAGAATTGCAGCCCAAAGTGTTGGGAATTGGTTTAAGGGGTTGGTTTTCCTTTCTAAGGTTGCACAGCGAGTCCTTGCTCAGTACTGGATGTATCTGGGCTGGGCTGGGCTGTGCTTCCAGGGTCTGGGAGCTGGCAGCTCCTCCCTCAGAATATTTTACTTAAAGCCTGGCTGACTTTTCCATTTCAAACCTTTCCAGACAACTGCTCGAAGGTTTCAGGGGCATAGTGCTTTATATGTTTATTAGGATTCTCCTTCCTGCCATCTATTTTTTTTTTCCCTTTAAAAGCTGCAGGGAGCCTGATGTAAGAATTAACTGTGTCCTTGCATATCCTAATGTCTGCTCCTCCCTGTCACACCCTGCCTCTGTTCCTGTAGGTCGAGGAGCTGAGCCCAGGGTTTTCCAAAGCAGGAAGAGTTTACATTGCCAAGGTAACCACTCACTTCTTGTTTGTTCAGGGGGTAAGAAATACCTGTATTAAAAATCACCTTTGGCTGTAAAGTGCTGACCAGGTGCAAAATACTCCAAGCAGGAGCAAAATTTATAGGATGGTAATATTTCCTTTTAACTTTTAAATCTTTTTAGGCCAAATCACCTCGTGCAGAGGCTTTAAAATGTAGGGGTTTTGCCTTTGAGCACCCAGTGGAGCATCCCTGGATTTAACAGATGGAATTCTGTATAAAGCAGGAATGGTGACTTGGCAGCTGTGGGCTGGAGGTTTAATCCTTCCCCACCATGACTTCTGTGGTGATAAAGCCGGAGAATCATGGGGAGAAGTAAAGGATAAAGGATTTCTCTCTCCCTGTCCAGCATGGGAGTCTTGAGCCCTCTTGCTGAGGGGATTTCAGCACCCACTTCCTTTTCCTGGGTGAATTT
Organism: Motacilla alba alba; assembly: GCF_015832195.1. Taxonomy (NCBI): domain Eukaryota; kingdom Metazoa; phylum Chordata; class Aves; order Passeriformes; family Motacillidae; genus Motacilla; species Motacilla alba. The sequence goes on along the minus strand of NC_052020.1, from coordinate 8,811,152 downwards.
CATGGTCTCCAAAATACCTCCAAGACTCTCTGGGCACCCAAAATCTTCCTGTTCCCAGAGGGATCAGTGTGCCTCAGCTTCTGGTCACATGGAGAATATTTCGTGCCTGTTTTGGGACCTGAGACTCCTGTAGATAATATTTATTACGTTTTCAACAGGCTGGGGAATGATGCGCTCCCAGGAGAGAGGTTTTGTGGAGAAAATGGTGTGAGGAGGAGGGGAAGCAGCAACTGAAAATCAAAGTAGAGCTTTGGAAAGGGTGAAAGCCACGGGGACACCTTAAAATGTCCGAAGCAAAAATGTCCAAGCAAAACCCAATCTCCTTCCCCAAAAAGAAAGAGACTCAAATACATTTAGTATTCCAAGAGCTGGCGGTGCTTCTGAAGCGTGGTGGCTGAGGGATACTGCAGGAGATGCCAGTGCAGGGGGTGAAGAGGCAGAAACAGCTCATTGTAGCAGTTGCCCAGCTCCATTTGCTGCCTGTTTTGTCCCATGTAACCCTCTCCCGTGGCCATTTCCCTTCCCAGTGCTACAGGGACCTCGGGAACGCCTCGGCGGCGGTGCTGTGGATGGACCTCGCCGCGGAGCTGCCAGGCTACACCAAAGAGGTAAAAAATGGATTCTGCACCTCTGCTCCATCCTGTGAGATCCCAGCTGGGTCACTGCATCCACTGGGAGCAGATCCACAGGAGGGACAAGAAGTTGGTGTGAGGGATGCAGCACCTCTGCCACGAGGAAGGGCTGAGAGAATTGGACTGATAAGTTTGCGGTGCCCTACTTGTGGCCTTGCAGTGACAGGAAGGAGGGAGAGAGACAATTTACAAGGGTCTGGAATGACAGGAAAAGGGGGAATGGCCTCAAACTGAAAGAGATGATGCTTGGATCGGCTATTAGGAGGAAATTCTTCCCTGTGAGGGTGCTGAGGCCCTGGCACAGGTTGCCCAGAGAAGCTGTGGCTGCCCCTGGGTCCCTGGAAGTGTCCAAGGCTTGGAGCAACCTGGGCTAGAGGAAGGTGTCCCTGCCCAGGATCTGGATGGGCTTTAAGGTCCTTTTCAACCCAAGCCATTCCAGGACTCCATGATATGCTTAAAAGCTGGTTTGGGGTTGGAGAAAGAGAAGGGAAGTGCTGGTTTTTATTTGTTTTAATCGAGCTGTACATTTATGAATTTCCCTCTTGCATTTCCAGGATGCAGAAAGCGAGAAGGAGCTTGAGGAGATGCGCTCAGTCCGTGAGGAATAATTTTGGAAAAACTCATCCCACTGCAGAGACAGTAAAATTCCAAATGGATTTCATGATCCTGACAGTTCCAAGTACACTTCATGGATAAACAACAAGACCTTACAGGAAAACACCCAGCAGCACATCTGGAAAACATCTTGGCATTAACGGGATAAAACAGTGATTTATTTTCCTTTGCAGAGCACTGCATGTGTTTGATTTTAGGATCCCTAAAAATGTTACATTCCTGAAAATAGGGGGGAATGTGGGGGTTTATAGGTAGAGTTTGTGATATAGAAACATTTGTGGTTATATATATGTGTGTATATATATATATGGCAGATATATGTGAGATAGATACTTTGTGATATAAATATGTATTATATATTTTTATATGTGTGTGTATAAATATATATATATATTTATTTATTTATATATATATATGCACATATATATTTTATATCACACTCTCTACCTGTCAGAAATCCTTGCTGGTGAGCTCCCAATTGATTCCTGAGGAAAAGTTGAGCCAAATTTTTTTCCAGTTGTATTTGTATTGTCTTTTCCATACTCCTTAATGGAATCAGTTGTAAGAACTGCTTAATGGCTCTTGTGGATGTTTTGAGGAGATCAGTTTCCAAGTGGGACCAAAGAACTTTTCTGCACAATCCAGGCTGGATTTTAAGAGGTTCATTAGTCAAAGAAGGGAGAAATAGGATTTTAAACTTCAGGATTTTCTCCCAGTGATGTTTCTTCTGTCTTCCTTCACTCAAGGCTGAAAACTCCTGTCCCTCCAAACTGTGCTGCTGTGGTTTAGATGGAATGACTGAGTTTGGGAAGTAGCTCTTGCTCGGAGAACAGGCCACAGGGGTGGGAATATCCTGTGGCAAGGATGATGTTTTGCTGTGATGCTCTTCTGCCACTGACCAGATTAAGTCTCTTTGAATTAATTATCTCCCGGACTAACGAGGTGACGCCGAGGAGGTGAAGCCGTGACTGACATTCCTCTTGCAGCTCCTGGGGACCAAACAGCAACAGGGAATCGTGCTGGATGCTGACACAGATGGGGAAGGAAAACGTGGTGTGGAATTCCCCACATATTTATCAAGGCTTTGTCGATATCCCTTAAAATTCCAATGGCAGCTACTGAACACTAATTCCTGAATGTCTGTTTCATGCTGGGGTGGTTATGAGGGGTAAAGTGAGGCGTGTGTGAGTAAAACATTCCTTAAATCACTTTTTTTATCCTTGCACTGTGGTGGGTTTGTTACTTCCTGAAAATAACGCTGAAGGGGAGAAGTGCAGCCGACTCCAGCATTAAAACTTCCTGGCTTGCAGGTCTGGATGCTGCAGGGCCGGGTGGCAGCCCCGGGGCAGGCACTGCCCAAAGCACAGAGGGGGAGCTTTGGGACGATTTGGAGGACCTGGATGGAGTGATGGGCCTGTGCTCGTGCCAGTGCAGGTGTGGCCTTTGTCACCTTGTCAGGAATGTGGTGGCAGCCCCGGGAGCAGGGGGAGCTGGGAACTGGGGCAGTGCCTGGCACTGATCCAGGGCAGGTCAGTGTTTCCCTTGGGGGCTGGCCCCACACCTGGGTTCAGGCAGGATCAGGGTCACAGGTGCTGCATTTTGTGCCCCCTGAGAGTTCCTGTCCCCCCTGGGGGTTTCCTGCCGGGCTGTGGCAGCGCAGGGAGCAGAATCAAACCTGCAGCTCCCGTGGCCACTGCTGGCCTTGGTCTCTCTGCTGTGCCATCAGACCGTGGCACTTTGCTGCTGTCACTGCCGCTGCCACCCCAGCTGGGGGCTGTGTCCCCCTGGCAGCCCTTCCCAGCCCCACCCCGAGCTCCAGCGGTGCCTCTGTGCCGAGCTGGGAGTGTTTGCTGGGAATGTGCCTCAGCCCTGGCAGTATCCTTTTGTTCCAGAGCAGACAGGCTCCAGAGCTTTTGGGCTTCTCGGCTTCAGGGTTCGATTGCAGAAGCCCCTGGAAAGAAGGATAACAACGAGGTTTGTCCAGGTGGTGCTTTCAGACCCCACCTGACAGTCTGTGCTCTGTGTTGGAGGCTGCTGTGCATTGGCACTGCAGGGAGTGAATGTCCCCTTCCCAGTTCAGCCCAGCAGATCCCAAAGGCTCTCTCAGGAATATTTATCCTTTCCTGCCCTGTGTGGTAACTGAATCTCCCCTTGCCAGGAGCCATTCCTCGAGTTCTCCTGGAGAAAAGCTCACAGCAGAGGAGTTTGCAAAGGAGCCCAGAGCTGTGTTTGGAGCAGAGAGAGCTGAGAGCTGCGTCTGCCTGTGCTGCCCCAGCCTGGCAGCATCCTCATGGAACAGCCTGGGCAGATGGGATGGGATGGAGCAAAATCCCTTCATGCAAGAAGTTTTCTCCTGTGCAGAGCAGGCATGGGGCAGGCAGTGGGCTTTGGGAAGCAGCTGATTGCCCCAGAAAGCATCACTGCCACCAGCATCAATGACAGCACCTGTGCCCACTGCTCAGGATTCACCCAGCCAAAATCAAAGGCAAAGCTTGGTTTGGGTCTGAGAACTTGAAATAATTTGGAAAGAGAAGAAATCACCTTTTTCTTCTTCCTTTCTTTCTTTCAGAGCTGGAATTGCCTCTTGGATGTGCACTGAGCTCTCACTGCAGGAACTGCCAGGCCTTAATGGTTGTGAGTTCATGTTCTTCTCACTGGGGAATTGGAAATAATTATTAATTATTCATTGCAGAAATGTTTTCTGAAACCTTTCCCCTTTGCTGGTAGATCTTCTCTTTCTGCCTTTGAGTTTACAGCTGTGCCCTGCTGTCATTTGCCCTGCCTGAATTCCTTGCAGCTCCTAACTGGGAAAACCTGGGATAACTCAGAGGGGACAGAGGTGACATTTCTAGCTGAACACCTGGGGCAGCTGAGAGGGGACACAAGAACTGTTTGTGTAGGAAAATGTGAGGGGATGTCAAGGGAAGCGAGGTGGCATTTTGAGGGAAAAGCTGAGGTGAAGTTTAGGGGAGAGAATGCAAATTTTTGGAGTAGAAAAGAGTTAATCAATATTGTACAGGAAGGAAAATTTGGGGGGTAAAACTCAATGTAATCTGTAGGGATAGGGTGAATATATTGGGGGGAAAATGAGGTACTCATTTTTAAGTAAGGAAAATTTTGGAGGCAAAACTTGGCAAAATCTTAAGAGTAGAGAAGGAACACTTTGAGGGAAGAATGAAGTGATGAGTACTGAGCATGTAGGGAAAATTTGGGAACTAAATCTGAGGTCATTTCTAGGGGAGAGCATGAACATACTGAGGTAACCAGTTGTGGGCAGATGGGGAAATTTTTGGGTAAAAATTATATGGAATAATCTGTAGAGTGAACATTTTGAAGTAAACATTAAGTACACATGGAAAATTTTGGGGATAAATCTTGATAAAAGCTGCATGATAGAAAGTAAATAATATTGAAGGAAAAATGAGGGAATCAATAGTGGACAGGTGGGGGGCAAAACTTGAAATAATCTAAATTGAGAATTTATATTTTTAGGCAAAAATGAGGTAATAAGTTCTGGACAGGTAAGGAAAATTTTGGGAGTAAAACTGGAGTAAATCTCGAGGGAGTGAACACTGACATAAACTGAGGCAGTCACTGGGGGTAGGCAAGGAAATTTTGGGGGCAAAACGTGGGAAGATCTGTAGGGCAGAGAATGAACATATTGGGGTAGAAATGAAGGGATCAGAAGTACAATTTGGGGGGCAAACCCTGAGGTAATTCTGTAGGAACTATAAGGGGTTTTGGGAAAAAGTCTGACATAATTTGCAGGGGACAGAACGAGCATTTGGGGGTAAGAGACATAACCTGTGTGGTTTGGGTTTTAGAATCTAGGTAGTATAAATAAGATGGACATTTTGTTAATAAAACCTGAGTTAATCTGTAGAGGAAGGAATGGATATTTTGAGGTGAAAAGGAGGTAATCAGTGCTGGGCAGGGAGGGAAAATTGGGGGGATAAAATGTGAGGTAATCTCTAGGAGAGAGCAGGAACATCCTGAGGTAAACTGAGGCAATTGCTGTGGACAGGTTGCTAAATCTGGGGATAAAACCTGAGGGAATCTCCATGGTAGAAAATGAGTGTTTTGAGATCAAAATGAGGTACTCAGTGGTGGAGAGGTAGGGAAAGTTTCAGGGGTAAAATCTGAGGTGATCTGTAGCAGAGAGGATGCACTCGATGGGGTAAACTGAGGTAATCAGTTATGGACAGGGAGGGAAATTACTGAGGGGTAAAAACTGAAAGCATCTGGAGGGTGAAGAATGAAAATATTGAGGTGGAAATGAGGAAATAGGGAGTGGACAGGTAGGGAAAATAATGGGAATAAGGCTGGTGGTAATCCCCAGATTAGAGAGAGAATGCTTTCTTGTAAAAGTGAGGAAATCAGAAGGGGACAGACAGGGAAACTTTGGGGGGAAGTCTCAGGCAATCTCAAGGTGAGGGAAGGACTGTTCTGAGGTGAACTCGGAACTCGCTGTGTCCTCCTTTCCTGGCAGCAGCTGGCAGGAAGGGGGAAGAGGCCTCGGGCTGGAGAGGGGCAGGAGAAAGGCCCTGTGGGCAGAGGACCCCCCTGGTGTCACCAGGGCACCCGTGGGGAACAGAATGGACACTCTGGGAGCAAATGGAGGTGACTGGATTGTCCCTTTGGGGGATGCTGGCATTTAGATCATCCCACACATTTGGCTGCTGACATTTCCCAGCCCAGGGCTTTGGCTGACAGGGCAGCACAAAGATTGTTCCCTGTGCGGTGCCCAGATTTGGGGTTCAGCTTTGCTGTTTGGATGAATCAGAGCTGGAGCCCAGAATTCCCTGCTGGAATAACCTCACAGTGCCTCGTGCAGCATGGATATTCCCACACAGAGCTGCCCATGGAACAGCAGCTGTGCCAGGAGCCAGCAGAGGCTCCAGGGGAGCTCAGAGGGCTCAGGACAAGGACAGGTTGCTGTTCCCTGGCATTTGCTGTTTATAACCCTTTGCTATCATTCATCCCCAGCCCCACCCACGTCCCTGGGGACACCTGACAGAGTTCCCTGGAGTTCAGCGGGCTCCAGCCCTGAGCTCGGCTCCAGCCGATGTTTTCCAGCAGCAGCAGGCGTGGCCGGCCGCGCTCCCGGCCGTGCTGAGGCTGCCCCCGTGCCCAGGGGAGGACATCTCTCCCTGCAGAAGCTGAGCTCATCCAGAGCCTCGGGAGTGGCCTCTGGGAGCTCTTTTCCCTGGGGAAAGGGATGCACATCCCTGCCTTCAGGGCACCTGCAGCGTGACCCACCTGTGCCAGCTTCCCATCAGCTCTGCAGCTCCAGCTGGCTCCCTGAAAAACTCCAACCTTCATCCAAACAACACTTCATCTCACTCTGACCTTTTGTTTTGAGGCACCTCCGAGGGCAGTGCTTGGGATTGAATTTCCCTGAGGGAAACTCCCTTGGCTTTCCCACTGCTGCTGCTGGAGGATGTCCCCAGGCTGGAAGGGAAGGCACTGGGGTGGCTGGGACACACCTGCTGGGTGTGTGGGAGCTCCAGGAGGTGGGCACCGGGCATTGCTGTCTGAGCTCCTGTGCAAAGGCAGCGTGCCGGCGCTCCCGGGCAATGGCAGCTGTTCCCTGGGGTGGTTTTGGGGTGTCAGCGGGCTCTGGCCGGGCTGCAGCAGTGCCGGGGGCCCGTTCAGAGCAGCCCCTGGCCGAGGAGCCGCGGGCAGCCCTTGATCCGTGTCCGTGCCAGCGCTGCCCGGGCATCCCAGCGCCCGTCCCCGGGCTGCGCTGGGCGCTGCCTGCCCCGGGCGGGACACTGAGGCACGGCTCCTCCCCTGCGGGTACCGAGGGCAAGAGGGGCTGCTTCCCTCCCTGGGGCTCGGCCTCCTCCCGCCCCGCGTTCCTGGCCACCTGGGACACCCGGAACGTTGCTGGCAGGGAGCAGGAGTCCCCGGGGGCTCCGGGCAGCTCTGGGCCTGAGGAGCAGCCCCGGGCTCAGCCCCCACCGAGATTTTGGGCAGTGAGCCCGCAGGAAGCGCCCCTGTGCAGGCAGGAGCAGCCCCGACACTCTCCAGCAGAGCTCAGGGCTGGGACCAAGGGAGCCCTCAGGACTGGCCTTGCTCCTTTCTCCCTGGAGAGGGACATGGCACAAGCACCTTTACAGCCACCAGGGAAATGCTGGAAAGGGCAGGAAATCAGGGTCGTTGGAAGAGTTTTGTGCTGTCACACAACAGTTCACCTGTGTTGTTCCATGGTCAGGTGCTGGCTATGGAGCTCTGCCCTGTGGAAATTCCAGGGGCTGGTGTGTAAAGCAGCATTGGCATAAAAGGAAGAGCTGGATTGCCATAGGAATTGCCCCTGCTGGCACTTGGCATTCCCATCCCAGGTTGTGGGTTCAATCCCCACATGAGCCCTTCACATCAGGGTTCAACTCTGTGCTCCTTGTGTGTCCCTTCCCACTCTGGATATCTGATGACCTGGAAATAAAGAATAAACAGTTTTCACTGGCTTTTTAAACCCAGACATTTTTTGTATTGGAGAGTGCAACTCACAGGGAAAGCAGAGGAAAGGAGGGAGAGCATCAGGTCTCACCTGGCAGGTGTCAGATGAGCGGCCCGAGCAGAACCGAGCCCCGGTGGGGCCCGTCCCGCACCGGGCACAGTCGGAGCAGGAGCTGCAGCGCCCGGCCCGGAGCGGCTCCTCCGGCCCGCGGCGATGCAGCCCCCGCTCGTTCCGCGGGGGCGCGGCGGGCGGGAGCCCCGGGAGCGCGGGCACGGGACCGGGCGCCGCTCTGCGCGGGGGCGCGGTGGCCTCGGGGGCGCGGGGCTGAGGCGGCTCCGCGCTCCCGCGGGCGGGGCCGGGCCGGGCGCGCGCACCGGGGGCGGCGGGAGCGCGCCCCGGGGGTGCCCAGCGGGGCCGCCGCGCTCGCAGCGCCCTCCGCGTCCGGCAGGGGGCGCCCGCGGGCGGCGGCGCTGAGGGAGCGGCGGGGCCTGAGGGGTCCCGGGGCCGCACGGGCGCTCCCCGCGCCTCGCCCGCTCCCAGCGCCGGCCAGCGCCCGCTCCGGGAGAGCGCCGCCCTGCTGCGGGACCGGCACCGGCACAGCCCCGCCTCCCCACGGCCGCAGCGGGACCCGCCCGAAGCACCGGCGGGGTCTAGCCCCGCTGCGGCCGCGGTCCAAGCGGGAGCGGCAGCGCCGGGCTCGGTCCGCGCCCGTCCCGGAGCGGCTCTTCCCGCCCGCGGAGATCCCGATCCCGATCCCGGTTCCAGCCCCAACCCCTCCGCGGTTCTGCGGCCCCGCAACCCAGAAGCGGTGCAGCCCGGGGCCCCCAGCAGACACCGGCAGGACCCGCACCCGAATCCCCAGGCCCGGGTCCTACTTCCGGCCCCACCTCAGCGCCCCGAGCTCCGCGCAGCGCCGGGAGCAGCCCCCGGCCCGGGGCTCCGCGCAGCGCTGCGAACGACAACCCCGCCGCATCCCGGGATGAGCATCCGCTACACAGAGCGCAGCGGGCGCGGATCCGCCGGGATTTACGGGCGCGGGCGGGGCGGGGCCGGCTCAGGTGCGAGGGGCGGGGCCGGCTCAGGTGTGAGGGGCGGGGCCGGCTCAGGTGCGCGGGGCCCCAGCGCGGCTGCGCGGGGCGGGGCCGAGAGGATTTAAGCGCCGGGAATCGCCTCAGGAGCCATTTGCCCCCTCGGCGCTCGGTGGGGGAGGCTGCGTCCGCGCGGGCTCCTTATCTCTGTACTTATTTCTTTTCTTTTACGCTTCTCTTTATCTCCTTTTGTATCATATCTCCCCTCTCCCCCTCTCTTCTTCCCCTCCCCCACCCCCTACACCCTCCCCCCCCTACCCCCCCCTCCCTCTCCCCCCTAGCCCTCCCCTTCCTCCCCCCCTGGCCGGTCCCTCCTGGGCCGGTTCCCCCTACTCCCCTCTCCCCATTCCTCTGCACACACCAACCCTACACACCCCCTCCTTCCTCCCCGCTTCCTTCCCTCCCCGGCTCCCACCTGCCCCCTCATCCTACTTCCCTTCCCCCCAGTTCCTCCTCACCTGCCCTCAATTCTCCCCCTCCATCCTTCACCCTTCCTCCACCTTCCCGTTTTCCTTCCTCCTTTTCCCCTCTTCACCTGGACCTCCCCCGCCTGTGCTCCATCCTCGTTCCCCATTCTCCGCCCGTCCTGCCCCCGCCACCCCACCTGCCCCTGCTCCCCTGCACCCCCCGACCCCCCCACCCGCCCTCCATCCTTGACCCGCCCCGACCACCCCCTCTGTCCCCCTATTCCCGTCCTCTGTCCCCCTGTCCCCTCCTCTGTGCCCCTGTCCGTGTTTCCCCCGCAGCCGCGGGGCTCGGGGCGCCGCAGAATAAAGCCCCGCGGGCCGGAGCGCGGCGCCCCCGCTGTCCCTGGAGCCCCCACACGGGGCCGGGCCCGCTCGGCGGGTCCCCCCATCCCGGTCCAACACACCGCCCGACAGCGCCGGGGCTCCGGCTGTCCCTACATCACACTGGGGGTCCCCGGGGCGGGGGAATTGGGGGGCTGGGGGTGGGGCGGGTTAGGCAGGGCCCCCTCCGGAGGAGGGGGTCCCGGGGGGGGAGGGGGTTGGGGGTTGGGTGGGGAGGGCCCCCTCCGGAGGAGGGGGTCCCGGGGGGGAGGGGGTCGGGGCGGGCTCCCTCCGGAGGAGGGGGTCCGGGGGAGGGGGCGGGGCGGAGGGGGGAGTTCTCCCTCCAGTCCCCGCCTTCTCCTCCGGACCCCCTCCCACGGACGGGGCTGCCCCCGGCCCCCCTCCCCGGGACCCCCTGCTCCGGACCGGGGCCCGGGGGGAGGGAGGGGGGGGCGGGTGGGGTGGGGCGGGGCGGCAGAGCGCCAGGGGCCGTTTGTCTGTCCGGTGATCTCTGTGTGTGCTCACGCTGCTGAGTGACGTGACCCCCTCTGCTTCCCCTCCCACCCCACCCGCCCCCCCTCCCTCCCTCCCTCGGGCCCCGGTCCGGAGCAGGGGGTCCCGGGGAGGGGGCCGGGGGCAGCCCCGTCCGTGGGAGGGGGTCCGGAGGAGAAGGCGGGGACTGGAGGGAGAACTCCCCCCTCCGCCCCGCCCCCTCCCCCGGGCCCCCTCCTCCGGAGGGAGCCCGCCCCGACCCCCTCCCAGGGACCCCCTCCTCCGGAGGGGGCCCTCCCCACCCCCGGGCCCCCTCCCCCCCGGGACCCCCTCCTCCGGAGGGGGCCCTGCCTAACCCGCCCCACCCCCAGCCCCCCAATTCCCCCCGCCCCGGGGACCCCCCGTGTGATGTAGGGACAGCCGGAGCCCCGGCGCTGTCGGGCGGTGTGTTGGACCGGGATGGGGGGACCCGCCGAGCGGGCCCGGCCCCGTGTGGGGGCTCCAGGGACAGCGGGGGCGCCGCGCTCCGGCCCGCGGGGCTTTATTCTGCGGCGCCCCGAGCCCCGCGGCTGCGGGGGAAACACGGACAGGGGGACAGAGGACGGGAATAGGGAGGGATGAGGTGGGGAACGGAGAGGGGCTGGGGAGAAGCGGGGGAAGGGAAAGGCCGGGTGCGGGAAGGGATGATGGACAGGGAAGAGGTACAGGGGGAATAGAGGGGAGTCGGGTTGGGGAGAGGGGAGGGAGAGGGGCCACAGGAACGGGGAATGTGCAGGCGAACAGGGAGAGAGGGCAAGGAGGCTGGGGAGCGGGGAGAGGGCAGGGGGAGCTGGGAGGGAGAGGGGGGATGGGGGGAGGGAGAAAGAAGCTGGAGGGGCAGAAAAGAGGAGATAATGGGGGGAAGAAGGAGGAGAATAAGCGCAGGAGAAAGGGGGAAGAAAGAAAGGAAGAGGAGCCCGCTCGTGCGCCCGGCCGCAGCCTCCCCGAGCTCTGAGGGAGCAAATGGCGCCGGAGGTGATTTCCGGGGTTTAAATCCTCTCGGCCCCGCCCCGCGCAGCCGCGCTGGGGCCCCGCGCACCTGAGCCGGGCCCGGCCCTCACACCTGAGCACCTGAGCCGGCCCCGCCCGGGACCGCCCGGCCCCGCCCCCGAGCCCCGGCCCCGCCCCCGAGCCCCGGCCCCGCCCCCGAGCCCCGGCCCCGGTCCCGCCCTGCCCGGGCCGCGGCGGCACCGTCGCTGCCGGCCCCGCCCCTCTCCCCTGGGCCGGGCCGGGGCTGCGAGCGGCACCGGGAGCGGGGCCTCGGCTCCGGGTGCTCCGGTGTCTCCGGGGGTCCGGGCGGTGCCGCCTCTCCGCCGCCGGGCGGGCTGCGGGTCCCGGCCCCGCGGCTCTGAGGCGGGCTCGGGGCGGCACCGGGGCCGGAGGAGCCGCTCCGGGACGGGCGCTGGGGCCGAGCCCGGCGCCGCCGCTCCCGCTCCGCCCGCGGCCGGCGCGGGGCCGGGACCCGCCGGGGCTCCGGGGAGCCGGGGCCGGGCCGGGCCCGGGCAGCCCCCGGGATGCCGCGCTCAGCCCGACGCGCCGGGCCGGGATCGCTCCGAGCCCCGAGCGCCGCCCGGGGGCTCCGCCGCCAGCCCCAGCCGCGGCGCTCGGCGCTGCTTCGGAGCGCTCGCTGCGCCGGGGAGCCCGGCCCGGGGCTGTGCCTGAGGCACCACTCGCGGCTCGGAGACACGGACCGGCCCCGGCCCGAAGAGCCCGCCCGGAGCACCGGAACACCGCGGGCGTTTGGCCTTTCGTTCAAGCCCAACAAACGCTGCACCTCGGCTTCTCTTGGTGAGCCCCAACGCTCAGCACTTGGTCTCCTCCTCAAGCCCTGCAAACAGAGCATTCACTCCCTGTTCCTGAGCCCCAGCTCTGGCCGGAGGAGCCTGCTCTCAGGACTCCAAAATGCTCCATTTAGTCCCTGCTTTTAAGCTCAGAGCCTGGTTTAGCACCCCCAAAACGCAGCCCTGGTGTCTCTCTGTGAGCCCCAGAACTGCCCCAGTCCGTCGCGTTCGGAGCCCCCAGAAGTGCCCTGGGCCATGGGCGGACCCAGCCGGGCCCCAGCAGCAGCTCCCTCGCCCCCAGTGGGATGGGGAAGAGACCAGAGACAAAAACCCAGCTCAGGACAGTTTAATAATGGAAACCAGTCAAATACAATCATTTCACAGTGATGACAACACATAACAACAGTGACAGCACCAAGAGCAGTGAGAACAATAATGAACAGGAGAGAGGGGAAAGCCCCTCCACACCCCCTTTAACATTTTACATCCCAAATGTCATCCAGAGCACCACAAACTCCCAGTGGGGGGGATTTCCACATTCCTGTTATTTTCTCTGTGGTCCATCCTGGGGATTTGTGGCCTAAGGGAGGCACTGGCTGCTCCTCTGGGCAAGGGAAAGGCTCCTGTGCTATTCCCAAAAACAGAACCCCTGGAATTGGTGCCCTGGGAGCCCAGTCTGCTCCTTCCAGTCACTGGGGGTCACCCAGAGTCTTTACCAGCATAAAATGAAAATGACATCCTGGTCCAGTGCATTCCAGCAGGATTGGACACTCCTGGCCACGGTGACCAGTCCATGGAAGTTGGACCAGTGACAATCCAGGGGGATTTGAAGTTGGATTCTTGCAGATTTCATTGTGCAGAAGCTCCAGTTCTTTCTGGCACCTCTTGTTTAAATGTTTCCCTGCTGGAAGAGGTCAATCAGTCTTTTGAATGGCCCGAGTGCCAGAGGCAGGGAAAACCAACCAGCATTCCCTGCCCTTCTCCATCACTTCCATGTCCACCTGCAGCGAGTGGCCGAAGGACAGGAGCCAGCCCAGGACAGGCTCAGGGGTGAGGCTCCCAGCCCAAACCATTCCATGATGATTGCACCATCTCTCCCTGCAGGAATTTTGCATTGTTTCCTCTCAAATTTAGATTATTTATTAAAGGAGTAATTTTCAATTATTCCAGGAATAAGAAAGGGAGCATCAAACATACAAGAATCATTCCCATGTCCATCAAATCATTATTAAACTGGAAACTTGTTCCCTCATCTCTTTTCTTGTTTTGCTTTCCTGGAAATCCTTAGGATGCCACAGTTTCTCTGAGACATCAGCTGGGATTACTGGGGGATTTGCTCTGTCAGAAATCCAGGGGGGTTTAGAACATTTGTTCCTCTGCATCTTTGTCCCTTACCCAGGTTTCATCTAGAATGGTGCTGTGGCAGAAGTTTGGAATTACTAGAAATGGATCAGCTTCACAGTTTTTCCCCTCTGCTTCTCCACTGTTTCAAAACTCTTGGAATTACGCCCAAACATGCCCTGGAACACTCCTGTGAAAACACCAACCAGAGGAACATCCTGACTGAGAGCAAACCGCCTCCAGCAGCAGCGGGAATGATCCCAGTGCTGCTCTCACCTGGTCTCCAGGAGCTCCTGCCAGAGCTCCCAGCAGCCAGTGCCATTCCCCAACAGGAGCTGTGGAGGACATTCCTGCTGTCCACGAGGGTGAGGAGGCACTTTGGGCTGTTCTTTGCTGTGCAACCAGACAAGAGAATGCCAATGAGCTTGTGCTCCCTTCCGAGCCAAAGCAGCCCCTGATTCCATGGCAGATCAGCGCCTCTCCCAGTTCCATTCCAGAAACACCGTCCCACTAACCCAGGACTTCCAGAAATACCATCCCACTAACCCAGGACTTCCAGAAACACCGTCCCACTAACCCAGGACTTCCCCCCTCCTCCTTTTGCTCCACATCTGGGATGTGCTGCCACAGGCATGGGAATTTGAAGTGCCCTAAAGGCACCTCCACTCACACTTTCATTTTGAGCCCTCTACCATTGATGGATTGGGATGATCTTTTGTTAGGAACACCCCACTGCTGCTTCTCTGGGCATATCCATGTGGGAGATAAAATAAATGTGGACAAGAGTTTGGAATGCATCTTCCAAGTCAAGTTCCCTGCTAGGAAATGACTCCAGCTCTCTGCTCTCTGTTTGAGCACAGCCTGGCCCTTCAGGGCTGCAGGCTCTGAGCTACACAGCTTGTGAGCTGGCAAGTAACAGCACCTGAGGTCTCATTCCAACTGCACACAAAAACAGGGATGGAGGGCTGCATTTGGATACAATGCAGGCAGGTTTGGGTCACTTCAGAAAGGATCAATCCCTGTTTTTCAGAGATTCCATCAGGGATAATGACCTTTCCACAACTACCTCCTAAGGCACATGAGAACCTGAGTAGGAAAATGTGATCAAACCCTTTGTTCCATTGGCCCCATGCCCCAAATTCCATTGGGACAGACAAGTCCCTCTCCCTGGAAGGCAGCATCTCCTACCTGGACCTGTGCCTTCCCCAGCCTTTGGTGGCCGCTGTCTCCTTCCTCCCACACCTCCTCATCTTCCTCCTCGCCAGGGTTGGCTTCCTCATCCTGCAGAGCGAGCACAGGGACAGTCCCAGCCTGCTCCTGCCAGCCTGGGCAGCAGGGACGGACCGGTGGCACCCTCTGGATGTCACCCCCGTGCCTGGCACCATCCCTGCTCCTGGCCCGTTCCCATCCCTGCCCTGGCAGCTCCTTGGAAGGGGATTTAAACCACAAACGTTTGCTCTGCTGGGGCTGGGACAGCAGAGACTCCCCCGGGGCAGCGGGCAAAGCTCCTGCTCCCACATCCTCTGCCCCCCACAGCCCTGCTGGGGCTGCACGGAGCAAAGGAAACGCCTCAGCTCCTGCTGGAAATTCCCTCCTGTGCCCAAAACCCAGAGAAATCAGGGCTGCTCCATCCCTGGAAGTGTCCAAGGCCAGGCTGGATGGGCTTGGAGCACCCTGGGCTCTGGATGGAATGGCAGGGGATGGAATGAGGTGATCCTTAAGGTCCCTTCCCACTGAAACCACTGGCGATTCCAGGATGATTCCATTATTTCTCCATGCATCTATTTTGTATTGTTTCCTATCAAATTTAAACTCCCAAATTTAGATGATCAAAGGAATCACTTAAAAATTATTCCAGGAATAAAAAGGGAGCATCAAACATACAAGAAGCATTCCCATGTCCATCAAATCATTATTAAACTGGAAACCTATTCCCTCATCTCTTTTCTTGTTTTGCTTTCCTGGAAATCCTTAGGATCCCACAGTTTCTCTGAGACATCAGCTGGGATTACTGGGGGATTTGCTCTGTCAGAAATCCAGGGGGTTTAGAACATTTGTTCCTCTGCATCTTTGTCCCTTACCCAGGTTTCATCTAGAATGGTGCTGTGGCAGAAGTTTGGAATTACTAGAAATGGATCAGCTTCACAGTTTTTCCCCTCTGCTTCTCCACTGTTTCAAAACTCTTGGAATTACCCCCAAACATGCCCTGGAACACTGCTGTGAAAACACCAACCAGAGGAACATCCTGAATGAGAGCAAACTGCCTCCAGCAGCAGCCGGAATGATCCCAGTGCTGCTCTCACCTGGGCTCCAGGAGCTCCTGCCAGAGCTCCCAGCAGCCAGTGCCATTCCCCAACAGGAGCTGTGGAGGACATTCCTGCTGTCCACGAGGGTGAGGAGGCACTTTGGGCTGTTCTTTGCTGTGCAACCAGACAAGAGAGTGCCAATGAGCTTGTGCTCCCTTCCGAGCCAAAGCAGCCCCTGATTGCATGGCAGATCAGCGACTCTCCCAGTTCCATTCCAGAAACACCGTCCCACTAACACAGGACTTCCAGAAACACCATCCCACTAACCCAGGACTTCCAGAAACACCATCCCACTAACCCAGGACTCTCCTTTTCCTGCCCCACACCAGGGCTGTGCTGCCAAGTGCCCCGGGCAAGGGATGCCCCAGCATTCCCTGGGACACCTCAGCATTCCCTGGGACACCTCAGCATTCCCTGTGCTGTCTCAGCATTCCCTGGAACACCTCAGCATTCCCTGTGCTGCCTCAGCATTCACAGGGATGTCTCAGCAATCCCAGGGATGTCTCAGCATTCCCAGGGATGCCCCAGCATTCCCGGGTGTCTCAGCATTCCCAGGGATGCCCCAGCATTCCCGGGTGTCTCAGCATTCCCAGGGATGCCCCAGCATTCCCGGGATGCCCCAGCACTCCCAGGTGTCTCAGCATTCTCGGGCTGTCTCAGCACTCCCGGGTGTCTCAGCATTCCCAGGAGTGTCTCAGCACTCCCGGGATGCCCCAGCATTCCCAGGAGTGTCTCAGCACTCCCGGGATGCCCCAGCATTCCCGGGTGTCTCAGCATTCCTAGAATGCCCCAGCATTCCCGGGTGTCTCAGCATTCCCAGGATGCCCCAGCATTCCCGGGGTCTCTCAGCATTCTCGGGCTGTCTCAGCACTCCCGGGTGTCTCAGCATTCCCAGGAGTGTCTCAGCACTCCCGGGATGCCCCAGCATTCCCGGGTGTCTCAGCATTCCCGGGTGTCTCAGCATTCCTAGGATGCCCCAGCATTCCCGGGTGTCTCAGCATTCCCAGGATGCCCCAGCATTCCCGGGGTCTCTCAGCACTCCCGGGGTGTCTCAGCATTCCCGGCTGTCTCAGCATTCCCGGGACGCCGCTCCGGGCCGGTCCCGCTGCAGTGGCGGGCGCTCCCCGCGGGGCGGCAGCAGCGGCGCTCCCGGCCCGGCGGTGCCGCTGTCCCGGGGGCGGCCGCGGCCTCACCGCGCCCGGAGCCCGCGGGGCCGCGACAGCGCGGGCAGGACCGGGCCCGAGCCGCCCTCCGAGCACAGGAAGGGACCCACGGGGAACATCGAGTCCAAATCCTGGCCCCGCACAGGACCCCCGGAATTCCCGCTGTGCCCGGGAGCCTTGTCCAGAGCCCGGCTCTTCCCCAGATCCTGAAACACGGCGGGGCTGGCAGAAGGATGACGGGGGGTTTGTCTGTATCTCGCTATACGATCGTTCCGTAGCTCCGTTATGTGTCGCTATCGGTAACCTACACTCAATATGTCCCTTACATCTCGCTGCACATCCTGACACATCGCTGCACGGCGGCGGCTCCAGTGACCGGCGGAAGCCCCGCCTGGCCCCCGCTCCCCTTCCCGCAGTCAGAGCAGGTTTCCCTGCCGGCTCCAGCCCCGGATTCCCGCGGCAGCCTCAGGTGTCCCGTTCCATAAAGCAAATTATTCACAGCGACACAGGGCCAGCCCGAGCCGGTCCCTCCGGAGAGCACCGTCCGCCTCATCCTCACCCCAGTGTGCGCTCTGTCCCCCGCACATTCATTCAGATTCTGCCCCAAATGTTCATTTTGGCCCCTACAGAATCCGCCCCGCAGCGACGCCCCGGGCCCCGCTCGGCCGAGGCAGCTCCGGTGTCCCCTGCCCGCAGCTCCCGCTGCTGCCGCCCTCCCGCTCCGTGTCCCGGCAAGGGACAGCGATCCCTGCACCGGGACACCCATCCCTGCGCCGGGACACCGATCCCTGCACCGGGACACCCATCCCTGCGCCGGGACACCCATCCCTGCGCCGGGACACCGATCCCTGCACCGGGACACCCATCCCTGCGCCGGGACACCCATCCCTGCGCCGGGACACCCATCCCTGCACCGGGACACCCATCACCGCGCCGGGACACCCATCCCTGCACCGGGACACCCATCCCTGCACCGGGACACCCATCCCTGCGCCGGGACACCCATCTCCGCACCGGGACACCCATCCCCGCACCGGGACACCCATCCCTGTACCGGGGACAGCCATCCCTGCGCCGGGACACCGATCCCTGCGCCGGGACACCGATCCCTGCACCGGGACACCCATCCCTGCGCCGGGACACCCATCCCTGCACCGGGACACCCATCACCGCGCCGGGACACCCATCCCTGCACCGGGACACCCATCACTGCAGGACAGCGATCCCTGCACCGGGACACCCATCCCTGCACCGGGACACCCATCCCTGCGCCGGGACACCCATCCCTGCACCGGGACATCCATCCCTGCGCCGGGACACCCATCCCTGCGCCGGGACACCCATCCCCGTGCCGGGACACCCATCCCCGCGCCGGGACACCCATCCCTGCGCCGGGACACCCATCCCTGCGCCGGGACACCCATCACCGCGCCGGGACACCCATCCCTGCACCGGGACACCCATCACTGCAGGGACAGCGATCCCCGTACCGGGACACCAATCCCCGTTCACCGCTCGGGGCTGCCCCCGTTCCCCGCTCACCTCCGAGCCCGGCGCCGCCCGCTCCCCGGCGCCCCCGGCCCGGCGCCTCCGCTCCCCGGGTCCCGCATGGCCGCTCCCGGCTCGGCGCCTGCGCTCCGGGAGCGGCGGCGTTTCCTTCCGGGAGCAGCGCCGGCCTCGTTCCCGGATGGAGAAAGGCGGTTGTGTTTTCAAACCCTCTCGCTCCGCAAGCAGAATTCCTTACAGTCTATATCCCGTCTATAACACGGCAGACACAGGGTTTTATTTCGGAATCAGTTTTGAAATGCTTTAAAATTTCTCCGAATATACAAAAATGGGAATATTTGCAGTTTTCAGTATTTTACACACAAACCCCTCATGAATTTTTTGGGGCTGTAACCTCCCTGTTTTGGAGGGATCTCACTCGGGCTCCCTCATCCCTCACTCACCTGGTCCTCCACCACGATGGGCTGTGCCAAGTGACACCATCACCCTCCAGACTCGCTCACCCCTTTCTCTTCCCAGCCCATAGAAGGCACAAGGAATGTCCCTGAGGATGGTGCCCCATCCTGGATTGTCCCCGGGACACTGCAAAGGAGGGCAAGCCCCGCTCAGCAACCACCGAACCTCCTGTGTGTTATCCGCACCATCACCATTCTGAATCCAAATCCGGTAAACAAAAAGTTCCCTATCCCAGGTAAATCCAGCACAGCAGCCAGCACACCCTGTCCCTGCTCAACTCATAGCTGGACACCTCCAGAAGGATTCTGTCAGGGACAGGGCCAAAACTCCTACTACAGTGCCAAAAATGAGCAGGCTCTGCTTTCCCATCACCTCTGAGCTGGGAGACCTTGCAGCAGCAGGATAAGAAACCAGTTAGTCGGGAATTTCTGTTATCCTGAGCTGCCAGTGCCTGACACAGGCGCTGTCCTTGAATTGCTTTCCCAGCAGGGTTCAGCACGACCTTCTCCACCAGTTTTCTTGATACTAAAGTTAGATTACCGGGGCTGGAGTTTCCTGGAAAATTCCAAGCGGGATACAGCTGGAGAATGCCCAACCACCAATGGAGCTCCTCAGGCTTCCAGGACCTAGGGTGGTAGATTGAGGTGGTTCCTTCTGGGACATACTGGGATGAATCCCATACAACATCACAGCCTCATGGATACTGAAGTGGTCCAAGTAGTCCCCAGGGATCCCAAATGGAAAATCACCGCCCCTCCTCCCCTGCTGGACACACCGATAAGGCAGCGGTGCTTGGCAGAGCCAGGGCGGCTGTGGGAGGGCAGGTGCCGTGACAAGGGCACTGGGAACAGCTAAAAGCAGGGAGGATGCCCGGAGAGCCGAATTCCCACAGGACTCTGCCGCCCTGAGCGGGTCAGCTGGCTCCAGAAGAATGCTCGGCGTGGCTTTGGGCATCGGGGTCCTGCTGGCCCTGGTGGGCTGCACAGCCACCGAGGGCTGTGGTGAGTGTCAGCCACCCACGGAGAGCCAGGAGAGACCACAGATGGGACACAGGATCCCGCTGACCTTCCCACTCTCTCCAGTGGCCCCGCAGGATAAGGTCTCCCAGCTGCTGCAGCGCATGGAGGAATCCGTAAATTTCGAGGAGGCGGCAAATCCCAGTGTGCTGCTGGCATTGAACCTGGCTGGGGGGGACACCGACGGTGCCATCCACAAGTGGCTGCTCCAGGAGATCAAGGAGGAGGCAGTGAGGAGAGCCCAGAAAGGTAGGGAGGGAAAGGAGGGAAGACGCCAGCTCCTGGGGGACCAGGTTT
The DNA here is from genome assembly GCF_015832195.1 of Motacilla alba alba. NCBI lineage: Eukaryota > Metazoa > Chordata > Aves > Passeriformes > Motacillidae > Motacilla > Motacilla alba. The sequence goes on along the minus strand of NC_052020.1, from coordinate 8,791,172 downwards.
CCGCCAGTTCTTGTGGTGCCCGGCCCAGCACAGCCTGGCTGTCCCCTTGTCCCCACAGACTTGACCTCGGGACAGGTGGCTCTGCATGTCCTCGCCCTCCTCTCCTCCTGCCAGGATCCCCAGCGTGTCCATGCCCTGGAGCAGACCCTCGACCTGATCCGTGTCCTGCAGCAGAAAACAGATGAGGAGATGGCCAAACTGGGTTTGTTGGGACTTGGGGGCCTGGGGGTGTCACTGTCCCCACACCCTGTCATCTTGCCACTCTTTGCTTTCAGAGGCTGACGGGATTCCCAAAACTACCCTGTACAGTGTGGGCCTGGACACCCTGGCCCTGTGCCTGGCAGAGGCGGGCGGCGCTCTAGGGCCATCGGTGCCCCTGGCCAAGCAGGTGCTGAACCCTGGGAGGCCCATCTCTGTGGGTAAGGAACTCCTCTGCTCCCTCATTCCAACTCCTGGGGTCTATCCCGAGCCTTGGCGGTGACTCCAGGATCCCACAGACACCCAGGCCATGGTGGCACTGGCACTGGCCTGCGTCCACAACCATGTGGAGCTCCAGGACGTGCAGGATCTGCTCCGGGAGGCGCTTGAGACAGTGAGCAACAGATTCCTGGATGAGCAGAAGGAGAGGAATGGCATGATTGGGAATATCTACAGCATGGGGCTGGCCCTGCAGGTAGGGGAGGTGCCAAGGGAGTATGGCATTTCGGCCACCTGGTCCCATTCCCAGATGTGTCCTTCCACGTCCCACCCGCTCCACAGGCACTGGAGGCCACAAGGAAGTTTTACGCCCCACGGGAGTGGGACTGTGCCCAGGCCTTCTCCGTGGTGTACAGCCACGACTACCAGCAGCCCATGGCCATCGCCCAGGTGCTGCCAGCCCTGGTGGGCAGGACCTACCTGGATGCGGCTGGCCTGGACTGTGCTGCCACCAAGAACGCGTCCCCGGGCCGACAGCTGTCCCTGCCCCCAGTGCTGGCGACGCACAGTATTCCCAGAGGTACGCCGAGCCCCACTGGGGTGGCCCAGAGCCCGCAGGGATGATGTTCCCACTCTCTGCCCGCTGAGGGTGTGCCAGGTGCCCACCCTGCCGCTCTCTCCCTGCACAGCCCTCATCACGGTGCAGTACTCCATCATCAACACAATCCAGGGACAACACTTCAACCACTCCATCCTAGTGCAAGTCCCAAGTGGCTCCACTCTGCTCCAGGTGATGGAGGTGGCAGCAAAGGAGGACCCCAAAACCTTTAGGTGAGAGCCAGAGTGGCTTTGGGGGTGGAATTTGCCATTTCCCCACCCAGCTCTGAGCCTCCTCAACTCTCCCGCAGCTTCCAGACAGAGCAGACATCCTGGGGTCCCTATGTGACCTCCATCCCAGGGCTGGCTGGCAGCACGGAGGACAGGACCTACTGGCAGTTCCTCAGTGCTGGGAATGCCCTCGATGAAGGTGGGGCAGGGGGCCAGGGATGGTGTGGGGGAGCCTGTGAGGGGATCTGCATATGCCAGCCTCACACACTCATCTGCTGCAGGAGTTGGCACCTACAAGCCAAAAAACTGGGAGCACATCCAGGCCATCTTCAGCGCCTACTTATGCCACCAAGACACCCTGGACCCCTCCGTGGAGCAATAAAGTGACATTCCAGCATGTCCCTATGTGTGTGTGTGTATCTCTGGGAGAAAACACAGCTCACATCCCTTTTGTCTTCCTTCCTGCCTAATTCCACGAGCTCAGCTCCTCTCCTTCTCTTCCCCAGCAGCTCACACAAGCACAGCCTCACCCAAACTCCATAGAGTCAATTCCCCCTTGGACATCAGCAAAGCCTTTCCCCAGCAGCCACGGGCTTGTTCCTCCAGGCACATTGCTGTGCTTCAGTTCAGCCTATTCTGATCCCCACACAAGCTCTCATGGCATGAATCAGATGCAATTATCCCTGTTTGATTATGACAATCCCAATTAGCATCAGCCTCAGGCCACCAGCTGCATTTCCCCCGGAAACCCGCGGGTGGTGTCCTGGGGCTGCAGCTGATTCTAATCCCGATTCTGTGACTCCACCTCTGGCCAGGAGTCACCAGCACCTCCCAGTTGGGTCCCAGCTGCTCTCCAGCCAGCCCCATTCCCTACTCCCAGTGGGCCTTGTCCAGCCAGACCTTCAGCTTGGAGCTGCTCCTGCCTGGACCCTTCCCACCCAAACCATTCTGTGATTCCACAGACACTGTCTCCAGAAGGAGCTGGGAGGGAAGGGATCCAAACTCTTCCCAACAGCCTGAAAACCAGCATCCACCATCTTCCACAGTCTCCAGTACATGTGGCCTTATCCCAGACATCAAACCAGTCATGCAGGAGCATCCTGTGTGACTCAACCCATGGTGACAGTGCCACCCTGCAGGTCCTTCCGTGACCACAGAGATGTAATGCCACTGGTTGGGTAGCGGGGTGTCCCCAGACAGCTGCATTAGAGCCCAGATAGCTCAGTTCAGGTAAGAACTGCCTGTCTGAGCTCCGAGCAGCACCTGGCCGCCAGCCGCCTTAGCAAGCTATAGTGAAACGGCTTTTGTGATATTCAGCTCATAAGTGGTTTCGGCTCTTTGGCTTGCTAGGCTCTGCTGGGGCAGGCAGCAGGCATTCGGCTGACGCGGGAAAAGAGAGGAGGAGAGGCGTATGAACATTCCGCAGAGATGTCTTCATTGGTCTTCTCGAGGACTCTTCTGTGAAGGGATTCAGGGACGGCTCTTCTGATGAACCGGGCAGAAACAGCAGTTTGTATAGGGTTAAGGGGGATTGAGAATTGTCCAATGGTATAGGTTAAAGGAAAGTGACCTATAGCCTTACAGAGAGATAGGCAAGGGTCCAAGAGCGGGAGAGAGGGGCTCCTAAGGTCCAGTCATCGTGACTCAGCACTTTGCCTATCTTAGGCTTCCGAACGCCAGGGGAGGCTTGCAGGGCCTGCGCCTGCCACAGAGATAAGGTGGCATCATGTGGAAGTGCCACAGCAAGCGTGGGTAGGCAGGTGACAACAGGATGGCACCAGGAGCAGATAAAAGCAGAGGGCACAGCTGGAGAGATGACTGCCTGCGGGACTCTGCTGCCCTGAGTGGATCAGCTCTCCTGAGGACAGAGGATGCCCAGCATGGCTTACAGCATGGCGGTCCTGCTGGCCCTGGCAAGTGCCACGGTCACGCAGGGCTGCGGTGAGTGTCAGTCCTCCTGCAGTGGCACTGCAGACAGACCGGTGACACTGCAGGGGGACGAGTGGATGGCGCACAGGGCTCTTGGTGACCTGCCCTCAGTGGCAGAGGAGTGCCAGGCTACAGTCTCCCATCACCGCCTGGTCCAGGAGCTGCTGCGGCGCATGAAGAAATCCGTCAAGTTTGACGAGCCGCCGAACCCCAGCATCCTGCTGGCCATGAACCTGGCTGGAGCCACCCATGGCCATGTCCACCACTGGCTGCTCCAGGAGATAAAGAAGGATGCAGTGGAGAGAGCCCAGACAGGTGGGGAAGAGAGAGGAGGAGAACCCAGAGCAGGGGAGGGGGTGCACCTGATCCCAGCAGACCCTGTACTGCAGGGTCAGCACCGCCAGCTCTCAGGATGCCGCATCCCATCCCACCACTCTGTCCTCTTGTCCCCACAGACATGACCTCGGGACAAGTGGCTCTGTATGTCCTCGCCCTCCTCTCCTCCTGCCAGGACCCCCGATGTGTCCACGCCATGGGCAAGACTATCAACCTGATCCCCATCCTGAAGCAGAAAATGAATGAGGAGATTAGCAAAAACGGTACCCAGGGACGTGAGGGAAGGACTGGGGGATTTCACCCTCCCTGCACCCCATCAGCTCACCCCCCTTTGCCTTGCAGTGATCACCTGGTACGCAGAGAGCCTGGACATCCTGGCCCTGTGCCTGCTGAAGGAATATGACAACCAAGATGCAGTCAAGGCTGTGGCTGAGGAGTTGCTGAACCATAAGAGCTCCCCCGATGTGGGTAAGGGAATCCTCCAGCCTCGCTGTGCCCCCTCCACTCCCAGAGGTGTCCCCGGGGCACTGGCAGTGACACTGGGATCCCACAGACAGCCGGGCCATGGCGGTACTGGCGCTGGTGTGCGCCTACAACCACACAGGCAAGCAGGATCTGATCCATCTGATCCGTGATGCCCTAAAGGCGGTGACCAACGATTTTCTGGATGAGCAAGAAAGGCACAATGGCATGATTGGGAATATCTACAGCATGGGGCTGGCCCTGCAGGTACGGAGAGAGGCTCTGGGGTCACAGTTCCGCTCCCGGGCTGCTTGTGACACGTTCCACCTGTTCCGCAGGCTCTGGAGACCTCGAGTGAGTTTTACAGCCCTCGGAAGTGGGACCGTGCCCAGGCCTTCAGCGTGGTCTACAACCATGACTACAAACAGCCCATGGCCATGGCCCAGGTGCTGCCTCCCCTGGTGGGCAAGTCGTACCTGGACGCAGGTAGGTGGGGCTGCGCTGCCACCAACGGAATGTCCCCAAGCCAACAGCTGCCCCGGTCTCCAATGTTGGGGACAATCGGGATTCCGACCTGGAGCTGAGCCCGTGTGGGTGACACTCCTGTCCTGTGCCAGGTGGGGTGTGCCGGGTGCCCGCCCTGCCCCTCTGCCCACCCGCAGCTCCCATCACGGTGCAGTTCTCCATCACCAACACGCTGAAGAATTACTTCCACTACTCCACCTCAGTGGAAGTCCCAAGTGACTCCACGCTGCTCCAGGTGATGAAGGCAGCAAGGAATGAGAAACCCGACATCTTTTGGTGAGCGCAAGAGGGTGGGAGAGAAGGGGAGATGTTTGCATCCCCCCCACCCAGCTCTGAGCTCACTCGCTTTGCTGGCAGCTTCAAGACAGAGCAGACAAGCTGGGGTCCCTTTGTGACCTCCATCCACGGGCTGGCTGGCAACAAAACCGAAAGGACCTACTGGCAGTTCTTCAGCTGCTGGAGTCCCCTCCAGGAAGGTGAGCACCCAGGGGGTGTGGGGCACAAGGGGCTGTGCCTGGGCATCTCCATGTCCCAGCCTCACACATCCCTCTGCCGCAGGAGTTGGCACCTACAAGCCAAAAAACTGGGAGCACATCCAGGCCATCTTCAGCACCTACTGATGCCACCAAGACACCCTGGACCCCTCCGTGGAGCAATAAAGTGACATTCCAGCATGTCCCTATGTGTGTGTGTGTACCTCTGGGAGAAAACACAGCTCACATCCCTTTTGTCTTCCTTCCTGCCTAATTCCACGAGCTCAGCTCCTCTCCTTCTCTTCCCCAGCAGCTCACACAAGCACAGCCTCACCCAAACTCCATGGAGTCAATTCCCCCTTGGACATCAGCAAAGCCTTTCCCCAGCAGCCACGGGGAAAATGTGTCCTCCAGGCACATTGCTGTGCTTCAGTTCAGCCTATTCTGATCCCCACACGAGCTCTCATGGCATGACTCAGATGCAATTATCTCTGTTTGATTATGACAGTCCCAATTAGCATCAGCCTCAGGCCACCAGCTGCATTTCTCCCCCACCCCGGAAATCCGCGGGTGGTGGCCTGGGGCTGCAGCTGATTCTAATCCCGATTCTGTGACTCCACCTCTGGCCAGGAGTCACCAGCACCTCCCAGCTGTTCTCCAGCCAGCCCCATTCCCTACTCCCAGTGGGCCTTGTCCAGCCAGACCTTCAGCTTGGAGCTGCTCCTGCCTGGACTCTTCCCACCCAAACCATTCTGTGATTCCACAGACACTGTCTCCAGAAGGAGCTGGGAGGGACGGGATCCAAACTCTTCCCAACAGCCTGAAAACCAGCATCCACCACCTTCCACAGTCTCCAGTACATGTGGCCTTATCCCAGACATAAAACCAGTCATGCAGGAGCATCCTGTGTGACTCAACCCATGGTGACGGTGCCACCCTGCAGGTCCTTCCGTGACCACAGAGATAAGGTGGCATCATGTGGAAGTGCCACAGCAAGTGTGGGTAGGCAGGTGACAACAGGATGGCACCAGGAGCAGATAAAAGCAGAGGGCACAGCTGGAGAGATGACTGCCTGCGGGACTCTGCGGCCCTGAGTGGATCAGCTCTCCTGAGGACAGAGGATGCCCAGCATGGCTTACAGCATGGCGGTCCTGCTGGCCCTGGCAAGTGCCACGGTCACACAGGGCTGCGCTGAGCGCCAGTCCTCCTGCAGTGGCACTGCAGACAGACCGGTGACACTGCAGGGGGACGAGTGGATGGCGCATGGGGCTCTTGGTGACCTGCCCTCAGTGGCAGAGGAGTGCCAGGCTACAGTCTCCCATCACCGCCTGGTCCAGGAGCTGCTGCGGCGCATGGAGAAATCCGTCAAGTTTGACGAGCCGCCGAACCCCAGCATCCTGCTGGCCATGAACCTGGCTGGAGCCACCCATGGCCATGTCCACCACTGGCTGCTCCAGGAGATAAAGAAGGATGCAGTGGAGAGAGCCCAGACAGGTGGGGAAGAGAGAGGAGGAGAACCCAGAGCAGGGGAGGGGGTGCACCTGATCCCAGCAGACCCTGTACTGCAGGGTCAGCACCGCCAGCTCTCAGGATGCCGCATCCCATCCCACCACTCTGTCCTCTTGTCCCCACAGACATGACCTCGGGACAAGTGGCTCTGTATGTCCTCGCCCTCCTCTCCTCCTGCCAGGACCCCCGATGTGTCCACGCCATGGGCAAGACTATCAACCTGATCCCCATCCTGAAGCAGAAAATGAATGAGGAGATTAGCAAAAACGGTACCCAGGGACGTGAGGGAAGGACTGGGGGATTTCACCCTCCCTGCACCCCATCAGCTCACCCCCCTTTGCCTTGCAGTGATCACCTGGTACGCAGAGAGCCTGGACATCCTGGCCCTGTGCCTGCTGAAGGAATATGACAACCAAGATGCAGTCAAGGCTGTGGCTGAGGAGTTGCTGAACCATAAGAGCTCCCCCGATGTGGGTAAGGGAATCCTCCAGCCTCGCTGTGCCCCCTCCACTCCCAGAGGTGTCCCCGGGGCACTGGCAGTGACACTGGGATCCCACAGACAGCCGGGCCATGGCGGTACTGGCGCTGGTGTGCGCCTACAACCACACAGGCAAGCAGGATCTGATCCATCTGATCCGTGATGCCCTAAAGGCGGTGACCAACGATTTTCTGGATGAGCAAGAAAGGCACAATGGCATGATCGGGAATATCTACAGCATGGGGCTGGCCCTGCAGGTACGGAGAGAGGCTCTGGGGTCACAGTTCCGCTCCCGGGCTGCTTGTGACACGTTCCACCTGTTCCGCAGGCTCTGGAGACCTCGAGTGAGTTTTACAGCCCTCGGAAGTGGGACCGTGCCCAGGCCTTCAGCGTGGTCTACAACCATGACTACAAACAGCCCATGGCCATGGCCCAGGTGCTGCCTCCCCTGGTGGGCAAGTCGTACCTGGACGCAGGTAGGTGGGGCTGCGCTGCCACCAACGGAATGTCCCCAAGCCAACAGCTGCCCCGGTCTCCAATGTTGGGGACAATCGGGATTCCGACCTGGAGCTGAGCCCGTGTGGGTGACACTCCTGTCCTGTGCCAGGTGGGGTGTGCCGGGTGCCCGCCCTGCCCCTCTGCCCACCCGCAGCTCCCATCACGGTGCAGTTCTCCATCACCAACACGCTGAAGAATTACTTCCACTACTCCACCTCAGTGGAAGTCCCAAGTGACTCCACGCTGCTCCAGGTGATGAAGGCAGCAAGGAATGAGAAACCCGACATCTTTTGGTGAGCGCAAGAGGGTGGGAGAGAAGGGGAGATGTTTGCATCCCCCCCACCCAGCTCTGAGCTCACTCGCTTTGCTGGCAGCTTCAAGACAGAGCAGACAAGCTGGGGTCCCTTTGTGACCTCCATCCACGGGCTGGCTGGCAACAAAACCGAAAGGACCTACTGGCAGTTCTTCAGCTGCTGGAGTCCCCTCCAGGAAGGTGAGCACCCAGGGGGTGTGGGGCACAAGGGGCTGTGCCTGGGCGTCTCCATGTCCCAGCCTCACACATCCCTCTGCCGCAGGAGTTGGCACCTACAAGCCAAAAAACTGGGAGCACATCCAGGCCATCTTCAGCACCTACTGATGCCACCAAGACACCCTGGACCCCTCCGTGGAGCAATAAAGTGACATTCCAGCATGTCCCTATGTGTGTGTGTGTACCTCTGGGAGAAAACACAGCTCACATCCCTTTTGTCTTCCTTCCTGCCTAATTCCACGAGCTCAGCTCCTCTCCTTCTCTTCCCCAGCAGCTCACACAAGCACAGCCTCACCCAAACTCCATGGAGTCAATTCCCCCTTGGACATCAGCAAAGCCTTTCCCCAGCAGCCACGGGGAAAATGTGTCCTCCAGGCACATTGCTGTGCTTCAGTTCAGCCTATTCTGATAGCTGATAGCTGATAGCTCACACGAGCTCTCATGGCATGACTCAGATGCAATTATCTCTGTTTGATTATGACAGTCCCAATTAGCATCAGCCTCAGGCCACCAGCTGCATTTCTCCCCCACCCCGGAAATCCGCGGGTGGTGTCCTGGGGCTGCAGCTGATTCTAATCCCGATTCTGTGACTCCACCTCTGGCCAGGAGTCACCAGCACCTCCCAGCTGGGTCCCAGCTGCTCTCCAGCCAGCCCCATTCCCTACTCCCAGTGGGCCTTGTCCAGCCAGACCTTCAGCTTGGAGCTGCTCCTGCCTGGACTCTTCCCACCCAAACCATTCTGTGATTCCACAGACACTGTCTCCAGAAGGAGCTGGGAGGGACGGGATCCAAACTCTTCCCAACAGCCTGAAAACCAGCATCCACCACCTTCCACAGTCTCCAGTACATGTGGTCTTATCCCACACATCAAAGTCAGACTCAACCCATGGTGACGGTGCCATCCTCAAGGTCCTTCTGTGACCACACAGATAAGCTGGCACCATGTGGCAGTGCCACAGCTGGTGTAGGATATCAGGTGCTCCACTGGAGAGGACATTTCTGCCCTGTGCTGCATGGGATGTCCTGGGTACCCAGTGTGCCCCTCTTCCCCCTGCTAAATCCCATCCTGATGCAGTTCCCCATCACCAGCACGCTCCACGGAAAACACGCTGCTGTGCCTCAGTGGTTTGGTTGTTGGCTTTTACTAGGATTCACAGGGTTCATTTTCCTCGCAGCGTGTGACACAGCCCTAGGCTTGGATCAGGATGGGAATGCTGTGGATAACACAGACATGTTTTGGTGGTTACTGAGAAGAGCTTTTCCTCCTCTAGCCCCTTGCAGTGTCCCATGGGCCAATCCATGTCCCCAGCTCTGTCAGCCAGCAGGTGAGACCATCATCCTCCTCCTCATGACTGTGTCCTGCTTGCCTGAGAATCTTTCCATCCGTTCTGCTCCAGAGGGCTACCAGTGCCCACACGGAGCCCCTCACCCCTGGAAGCACTGGGGTGCCCTGGGGCCATGAGTGCTGGGGTGAGGCAGGGCTGTGATGTCACACAGGTGTCCCACCCGCAGCCCTGTGACATTAGCACCGTGTCTCCACAGGACTCGTGCCACCACCCCTTGGCTCCCAGTGCGGCCACCATGGGACACGGATGAAGCCATGAGCGTCCTGCTCCCCTCGCTCGTCCTGCTGGTGGCCAGCACGGCCGTCCTGCTGGCCACCCGCGTTTGGAAGGCGCGGAAGCGCCTCGGGAGCAGGGCAGGGGGGTCGCGGTGCCGCCAGGCGGCCCCGGGGGCTCCCGGTTCCCCCCGGGCTGGGGAGAGCCCTCCCTGCAGCGCGGAGAGCCGCCTGTACATCCCCTGCAGCTGCGGCCCCTGCTGCACCCCCTGCGCCACCGCGGCCCGGGAGCTGCAGGACCTGGTGGCGCCGCTGTGGCCCGAGGTGTCCTTCCCGCGGGACTCGGAGATGTGGCAGCTGTCGTGGGAGGACCTGGAGCAGCTGCTGGAGCGAGGCCACCTGCCCTGCTGCGCCTCCTCCAGCTCCTCCAGCTCCTCCGAGAGCCTCCAGCTCTCCACGAGCCCAACAAGGCCCCTGATCTGTCGGAAAACATCTGCCGCTGGAAAAGGCTCAGTCCTCCGCAGAACCCGACGCTGCCTGAGATCCTCCCCCCTTCCAAGAATGTCCATCCCGCGGAAAGGCTCCTCCATTCCCATCCAGGCCCTCTGCGACCTGTGTTGTGCTCCAACTGGAACCTGGCCTGTTCCTGCCAAGAAGCAAGAGGAAGTGTCCTGGAGCCGCCGGTGCCCAATCCACGGCTCCCAGGATCCCGCGGCGGAGCCGTCTGGGCAGACTCTCCGCGCGCTGCTGGACAAGAGGCTCCAGCGGCAAAGGCAGCTGTTCCCAAGTCAGGGATGCTCCCTGGAGTTGACGGTGAAGGACAAGGATAAGGAAGATCTCCCCCCTTGGGATATTTATAGCAAAGGCCTCCATCCCTGCCAGAGCCTCCATGAGATCTGCTGGACTCCAGATGGAGAAGCCCACACGGACAGGTCTCCCTGCTGCCTCGGAGCCGTGGCTATCCACAAAACCCAGCAGAGACCCAAAGCCAGGGAAAGCCTGGAAATACAACTGGGAGCTCAAGCCGCTCCAGCAAAGCATTCCCAGCAGCAAGTGTCCCTGAGCCGCCGGTGCCCAATGCACGGCTCCCAGCGTGCAGCAGTGCCACAGGAGAAAACCCTCTGGGCAGCGCTGGACAAGAGGCTGCAGCGGCAACTGGAACACCAGGGAGCTCTCAGGAGATGGCTGTCACGGATCCAGGATGCAACTCGTGGCAGCAGCTGGCACACTCCGTAGCATTCTTTGCGCTGGATAAATGCAGGGTTTCCCCAAAAGCTGTCTGGGAGTTCCCACTGTTCTGCTTTCCACTGGGACAGGGTTCCTTTCTTCCCAGGAGCTGGCTTGGATTCAGGATGGGAATGTTATGGGTAACACAGGGGTCATGGTCCAGCCAGCTGGAAAAGCAGGATGAAGCAGCTGGAAATTCATTTAATTAGAACTAAGAGGTGGAAAAGGTGGAAAAGTATCCCGGTCTTCCCACGGGGAGACTGCCCACACCTGAGAGGCCCAAATCCCCTGTGCCCTCTCTGACTGGCTCTGCTGGGTCTCTGGCTTCCCACAGCACTTGCTCCAAGGATAAAGAGTGGAACTGGAATTCCTTCATAATAATGTCAGTGTCAGAGGTAGTGGGAATCTTTGTTTGGAATGAGAAATGGAGGGAAAATGGAGTGAAATACCACGAAGCACCAGGCAGGGAGAGGGTGGTGGAAAAGCAGCTTTTAGAATTGGTAAATTTCCCAGACTTATTTCCTGATATTATTATTTTAAAATATTTTTTTATCCCTCCACCACAAAACCATTCCTGTACCTGTGAAGGTATCTGGAGATAAAAGAGGAACACTTACTTTAAAAACTTCTGGGGAAAAAACAATTATGGATTGAAACATCCAAGAGAATCCACAGCAAGGAAACATAAATCCCAGTTTTAGCAAGATTAATGCATAATAAATATTAAAGACTCACTTCCCCACAAAACAAGCCAGCTTCTTATTCTCCAAACTGGCAAAGAGCAGACTCACGCATTTTGATGTCTGTGAAGCATCCAGAGAGCTCAAAACTGGAATTCTTTGTGTTCCAGACTTGCTTTGCTGTTTGGCTTGTCGGCTGTTATGGAATTCCCTCTAAAACTGGGATTGGCGTTTAAAAACACGGTTTGAGCCACTTCTCTGGAGAAAGAGAGACAGCGTCTTTGTGTTCAAATTTTATTCTGAAACAAAACCCATCCCGTGGCTCTAACAAGCAAAACACTAGAATAAAATAAGAAATAAAAGGTTTTAATTCCCATCCTGGGACCTGTAGGTGTGTACAACACCGAAAAATGCCTCTGGAATTCAGGGACTGAAGAGGCTGCAGTTCTAAGCTTACGGATATTTTTATTTTTAAGCATTTCTAAGCAAATTTCAGGCTGGGAGAGCTGCAGTCTGGGCTCAGCTTTCCTTGGATTACGCACTAACAGAGGGCCAGGACATCGCTGGAATTGAGATCGCAACTGGGTTTTGAATAAGGAGAGTGACCAAGAAAAGGGAAGGAAAAGCCTTAATGAAGCCTCTCTAAAGGGAGCATTTTACCTCATTACCTGAAGCCTCCTTCCCAATTCCAGCTTGCTTTCCACTCCTATCTGTCCACTTTCTGCTTGCATCTGCCTTTTCTGGGATGGATGGGATCAGGCTGAAATCTAATCTGTCCTGCGTCTGCTCTGGGGCTGCTCAGCTTTGGAATTCTGGAATCTGGGAGTGCTTGTGCCCAGAAGCCGTTCCACTCTGCTGGCCTCATCCGTTCCTTCCCAGCACTGACACACAACTGTCATTAGTCTAAAACTCCTCATCAAGCCCCCCAAAAACCCAATCCCAGAGGTCTGTGGGCGCCCGACCTGGTTATTTTGCCTTTTTAGTCTTTGTGGCCGCGGTGCCGTTGGGCTTGGAGCTGGCCTTGGCTTTCTTCTTGGCCCCTCCCTTGGGCTCCGGCTCCTTGCGCTTGGCCGAGGTGATGGACCCGGTGACCTTGAAGAAGTCATCGAGCCGGCCCTGGGTGCTCCCCTGGCGGCTCTTGCTCAGCCTCCTGACGCCGTTGCGGATGCGCTCCTCGTTGAACTGCTTCTCCCCGCACATGAACTGCACCAGCTGCTCCTCGTCCGGCTCGCCCCACTTCAGCTCCACGGCGTCGGGATCGATCACGTCGGGCTCCAGGAAGAGCTTCTGGGCCTCCCGGTGCAGCCAGTTCTCGGGCAGGGGGTACTTCTTGGTGTCGAGCTGCTGCACGATCCTCTCGATGGATTTGTGCTCCCGGATGAGCTCCACGGCGCGCTTCGGCCCGATGCCGCGGATGCTGGCGCAGTAGTCGCAGCCCAGCAGGATGCACAGGTCCACAAACTGCTCCCAGGTCAGCTGCAGGTCCTGCAGGATCCGGTTCAGGTGGAACTCCTGGATGGGCAGCTTCTTGGTCTCGCTGGCCGTGAGGTGCCGCATCAGCACGGGGCTGCCGAAGGTGAGGCAATCCATGTCCTCCGTGGCGGCGGCGTACACCTTCCCGGCCTTCACCAGGGCGGCGCAGCTGGCCTCCGCCTCTCCGGGTGCCTCCACGTAGGGAATTCCCATCAGCGTCAGCAGCTTCTTGCACTCCTGCGTGTGCTGCGGGGTCACCTTGACCAGCCTCTTGCTGTACTTCTCGATGTTCTCCTCCTCCCCGGCCTCCTGTGCTTCCTGCAGGTGCTTCTCCGCCTCGGCCCGGCGCTCGGTGCGCTTGGCCAGCTCCCCGGATTTCAGCTGCGGGGGCTTCCCGTCGAACACGTACACCGGCTTGATGCCGTTCTCCACCATGCGGATGGTACGGTAGAACATTCCCATCAGGTGGCTGGTGGTCTCCCCGTCGTCGTTCTGGAGCACGTCAGCTCCCTGCCGCACGGCGATCAGGAACTGGTAGATGCTCATGGAGGCGTCGATGGCCACCTTCCGGCCGAAGTAGGACTTGATGTCGTTCTCCCGGATGGCCCCGGGAGCCACGTCGGCGATAAGCTTGGCCAAGCCGTGGATTCCCATCCTGGCGAAGGGAAAAAGGGGATGTTGAGAGCGGGCTCTGCATGAGGAACGTTGGGCCACCCAAGGAGGGGGAAGCAAACAGGGCAGCGCTTCCCCTGCAAACCATCACTCCAAGGGCTGTGGCCTCTACTGGCAGCCCTTGTCCCAAATCCTGCCTCAGGCCACCCTTATCCCTCACCGCTCCCTCTCGGCCCACCATTACTCCCCTTCCAACCTCTGCCCCTCCCATCCCAATCCCCCTCCCCAAAATTCGATTATCACCACCATTACAACCATCTAGACCCCATCACCTCCCCGTTCTTATCTCCTTATTTCCCAGCTCCCCAGGCCTGCTATCAACCCCTCTTCCGTCCCCCTCAGATCCTCCGTTTCCCTCAGCCTCCATTATCCCCTCAGGGCCCCCGTTCTCCCTCAGCCGCCATTCCCCCTCAGAGCTCCCGTTTCCCCTCAGATCCCCGTTTCCCCTCAGATCCCCGTTCCCCCTCAGATCCCCGTTCCCCTCAGATCCCCGTTTCCCCTCAGATCCCCGTTATCCCTCAGATCCCCGTTTCCCCTCAGATCCCCGTTCCCCCTCCGGTCCCCGTTTCCCTCAGATCCCCGTTATCCCTCCGATCCCCGTTATCCCTCAGATCCCCGTTCCCCTCAGATCCCCGTTTCCCCTCAGATCCCCGTTCCCCCTCAGATCCCCGTTCCCCCCCCCGAGCCCCCGTTCCCCCTCATATCCCCGTTCCCCCTCAGATCCCCGTTCCCCTCAGATCCCCGTTTCCCCTCAGATCCCTGTTCCCCTCAGATCCCCGTTTCCCCTCCGATCCCCGTTCCCCTCAGATCCCCGTTCCCCCTCCGATCCCCATTCCCCTCAGATCCCCGTTTCCCCTCAGATCCCCGTTATCCCTCCGATCCCCGTTATCCCTCAGCCATTACCCGGCCGCTCGCGCGCCGCCGCTCCCGCGCTCCGCCGCCGAGCCCGCTGGGAGCCGCCGCCGGCCAATGGGGAAGCGGCTCGCGCTCGCCGCGCCTCGTTCCCGCCCTCACTTCCACTTCCGGCGGCGGAGGGGGCCGGACGTGCGGCGGCGGGAGCGGAGCCGACGTGTCTCAGCGGCGACCGGCGACATGGTGAGGGTGGGGATGGGGGGACCGGGGGTTGCCACAGGGGGCCCGGCCCGGTGGCGGCCCGGCCCCTCTGAACGGCGCCGTGTCCCCGCAGGAGCTGGAGGCGATGAGCAGATACACGAGCCCGGTGAACCCGGCCGTGTTCCCGCACCTCACGGTGGTGCTGCTGGCCATCGGCATGTTCTTCACCGCCTGGTTCTTCGTGTATCCCCGCGGCTGAGCGGGCGGGTGGGGTGCCGTCCTCTCGCTGTACCTCCCAATCCCGGGTTATCGCCCTAATTCCCGGGGGCAGGGGAGCGGGTGGGGGTCCCCTCGCCTTGCTCTGCCTCTGTTATCACCTTAACCCCCGGCCTGGCAGCTACGAGGTGACATCCACCAAGTACACGCGGGACATCTACAAGGAGCTGCTGATCTCGCTGGTGGCCTCGCTCTTCATGGGCTTCGGCGTCCTCTTCCTGCTGCTCTGGGTCGGGATCTACGTCTGAACCCCCCGGGGGGCCTGGATGGGGGGATTCGGGGAAGCTCTTTTTATATTTCTTTTGTATCTCAACGAGAAAACGCCTGTAGCAGGTGTGGTCTATGACAGGCAGTGACCCACGGGTGAATAAAGGTGGCTCTGTGACACACCTGCCTGGGGACTGTTGGTTTGTCTTTTTTTTTTCCTTTTTTTTTTTTTTTTTTTTTAACCTGGCTTTTCCAAAGGGCTTGGATAGAATTAAGGGAAGTCTAAGTCTGGAAAAGCCCTCTAGGATCACCCAGTCCAACCACTCCTCCAGCACTGCCAAGGCCACCACCAACCCGTGTCCCCAAGTGCCACAGCCACACAGCTTTTAAATCCCTCCTGGGATGGGGACTCCATCTCTGGAGCCTGGTCCAGTGCTCTAAAACCCTTTCCATGAAGGAATTTTTCCTAATGCCCAACCTAAACCTCTCCTGGTGCAGCTTGAGGCTGTTTCCTCTTGTCCTGTCACTTTCTCTGGGAGAAGAGACCAATTCTACCTGGCTGCACACTGCTGTCACGGAGTTGAGCAGAGTGGAAAGGTCCCTCCTGAGACTCCCTTTCTCCATACTGGCACAAGATCCCGGTACTTTGGGATGTGGTCAGCGTTATCCCGGGTTTCTGTGCTGTGTGTGGTCCGAGGTGTTCCAGTGCCACCTTGTGTCCTGGTGCAGCCAGGCTGTGCAAGATAAATCCTAAATCTGCTTTTAATCCCCTCAGCCTTCTTTGCTGTCACATCCCCTCACCCTTTCTTTTTTTTGGGAATGCTGTGCTTGTTCTCGTGCCTAACCAGGAGTTTTGTGGTGCTGGATGTGCCCTTCATTAATTCCTGAATTATCTGCCTGGCCTAGAAACAAGGAGTTGATTTATATGTCTTCAAGAGGCAGATTGGAGTTTTAGCCCAGCTTTCAAACCATTCCACTTCCAAATCGCAAATCCAAGCCCTGATTTCCTCTTTGGGAAGGAAGATTTCCTTCTGTGGACTTTTGGGTCCTTCTGGATCTGAGTCTGCCCTTTGACGTGAGCAATGAGAGGTCAGAGGCAGGTTTTCCTTTCTTTTTCCTTCCCTCTTTTTTCCCCTCCTTTTTTCTTTTTCCTCCTTTCTTTATCCTTCTGTTTTCTTTTTCCTTTTCCCCTTGTCCATTTACCCTTTCTTTTTCCCTCCATATTTTCTTCTTTTTTCTCCTACTTCCTTCATTTTCCCTTTCTAATTTCTTTCCCCTTCTTCCTGTCTTTTTCCTCCTTCCTTTCTCCTTTTTATCCTCATTCCAAAGAACCATGACTGGGCATATCCAGAAACCTCCACTGATTAAAGACTTGGAATTTCCTCCATCCCGTGGGCAGTTTTAGAGCCGTTCACCCTGAGTTATTCCCTCAGAAAGGGAGGAAAAACACCAGGAGCCATCCTTGGATACAAAGCAGTATTTATATATTTTATTCATATGGGCAACATTTACCTCCAGCATAAAACAAAAGTCTAAATAAGCAAAACAAAACAAAACAAAACAAACAAATCCGGGGAATCCGGAAACTCAGCCCTCAAATTCAGCAAAATATAAATATAAATCAGGAAGAAAAGAGGGAAACCACGCTTGTTCCCCACAAAATAAAAACCAGGAATCAATAATAACCTGCTACAAATGCAACTCTACGAACTGGCTGGCAAAATACAGTGATTAAAGCTGTGGCAGCAACATTTAAACCAACAAAATTAGTGCTTTACGTGGTGTTTTTTTTTTCCTTAATTCTTCCAGTGGTGCCATAGTCTCTATTTACAGGCTTTAAGCTCCAACAGTAGGACACAAGAGTTGGGAATTTGCTTTTGAAACAACTCCCAAACAGCCTCGTTCTCCGCCCTTTTGTCTTCCTTCCTGCCAGGAATGTCTCTTTGCCGCTGGATGGGGAGGGATTTCCCCGAGCTGGAGAGGTGGGCTCAGAATTCCCTCCGTGCCACGCAGGGAAAGGCCTGATTGTGAACTCTCTTGGTACTGATTGGGGACGGGGAAGGGGCAGAGATGCGTTTTGGGGGGAGGGGAAATCCATGCAGACAGCTGTTTCCACGGGCCTGGAAGCAATTCCATGGCTCCTTCATTTTACAGCTCTGAACCCCTTTGGAGCTCGTTGCTGCCTCGCCGGGCAGCAGCCGATGGATGATTTTTATCCTGGAATGGTTTGGGTGGGAAGGGACCTTAAAGCCCATTCAGTCCCATAGGCAGGGACACCTTCCACTAGAGTCCAGGCAGCTCCAAACCCATCCAACCTGTCCTGGAACACTTCCAGGGATGGAACAACCAAAACTTCTCTGGGCAACCTGTGCCACTTTAAGACATAAGGTACTATCGACACTAAAAACTTCCTCCTGAATCCCCGTCCTCTCCCAATCCCAGGGATTGCTGCCAGCGCCACGTGGGTAGGGCTGGCTCTGGCACTCCAGGAATTGCCACATCCCAGTTCAACCACCCGGGCACCATGTCTGAGGCAGCACTTGGGAATACATGTGGGAAAACACTGTTCCTTGGGACTGTTCCACAAGGGAAAAGGCACTAGAGATGCTTCCAGGCACTTGGTTTGTTGGGAATCTCCCTAAATCCCATGGCTGAGCATCCTGGGGACACCTGAGAGATCCCAACTCCTCCTGGGCCACCACTGATTGATTCCTTGATTCCTTTCCTCAGGAGTGGGGTGGAATGTACTGGGGCGTCTTGGGGGGGGGGGGGTGATTGCAGGCTCTGGCCCCTCCAACATTCCCTGTTTCCTCTTCCAGGGGCTTTATCCCAGCTCAGCATCACTCACCTGAGGAAGGACGTGCCAGCCTGGGCCACTGATTGCCAAGGGAACAACAAACCTGCCAAGGAAGTCACTCCGCAGTTTAAAACCAGGAAAAACCGCTCAGGGCAGGTGGAGGGAAAAGCACTCAGCTACATCCAGGTGTTTCCTTCCCAATTGCAGGGAAAAACAGAGAATCCCGCTGAGCATGGAGCCCCCCCCTGCTCGTGCATAGTTATACCCAAGCCTTGGGGCATCCTGTTGTCCCACTGAGCTTCCCAAAACTGGGTGTTCCAACTGCTTGGCTGCTCGGAATGCCCTGCTCACCCACTATTCCCTGCTTCCCAGGATTCAGTGGATTTTAGTAGCTGTAATTCAGCGTTTCCAGGCCTTGAAACCTCCCTACAAACAGTTTCTTGGGGGCAGATGCCAAATCCAAGTGACATCACCAGGAATTTCAGGGCCGCTTTGGTGGGATAAGCTCAGGAGGAGGATGATGTGAGATAAAACCAGATGTGCCCAGGAACCATCACTTTACCTGGATAAAACCCATCTTTGTTTCTCCAGAGCAGATTTAGTGTCCTTAGGATCATCTTGTGGCATTCCCCCCTCACTTGTTTCCTCAAGGAAATCCATCTTGGAATAACCCGGAGGTGGCTGAGCCTCCAGGAATGCACACAACTCCTCTGTAGCACGAGGAGCAGGACAGGGAGGAGGAAGCACAGGGAACCACTTGGCTTTCCCACAGGACACACGTGGCTCAATGGGGCCAGAAGGAAATTCCTGGTTTTTTTACGGCTTAAACCCCACAAGAATTCAGTAGTTTAGCAATTTAAGGACTTGTAACAGTAAAATATCCCAAATCCCCCCAGCGTAGCTCTCTGAGGACAGGGACAGCCTGCAGCTGCTGCCATCCCAACTTTTGGGACAACACCACCCCTCTCCTGAGGCAGAGATCCTGCCTGAACACAGATCCTGGTGTTCCCAGGGACTTGGCCTTGCTCCACAGGGCACTCCAGGCTTTGCCAGTGCTGCACATCTGGGCAGAGGTTGACACTGGCTCCAGAGCCGACCAGGCAGCTCCGCACACGCCGCTTCCAAGCGGATGAAAACGGATCCTACCACACTTAATGTGGGTAAGTCCCAGTCATTTGTCACCCCTGGCCTGGGGACAAGGGTCCCCAGGTGTGGCATGGCCTCAGCAGCAGCTTGAGTGGGGGTTTTATCCATCCAGACCTGGATATCCCACATGGATATGGGATTTAAGAGCAAAAAGAAGAGGGGGGGATGACGTGGAAGCTGCTCCTTCTCCAGTTGTTCCTAGAGGAACGTGTCCATTGGCAGGTCCGGGAGTCTCTGGGAAGTCTGTGGGAAGTGGCCCTGGGCCAAGCAGAAGGAACAGCAACTCCAGTGTAGGACTTCCAGTAGGTCCAGGCATGGCCATCCTTTCCAGGCCAAACTCCAGCGTTGGGCTCTTGGAAAGGGCTCCAGTGTTGAAGCAATTCCAGTGTTGTGAAGAACCGATGTGGGACATCTGGGAGCACCGGGTGGGGCTCCTGTCCATGGAAGGAGCACCCCTCTGAGATGTGGCAGAGCTGTCCACGCTCAGTCCGGTGCGACGCTTCCAAATCCAGTGTTGGAAGGGGAGGGGGAAGTGATGGAGGACACAAACATCCCCCTAAGGGAAGGAGAGGGGTGTGGGATGCTGGGAATCGGTGCGAGGTCCCCCCGGGAGCCACCACAGGGCTGGTGGTGGCTTTTAGGTCCTGTCTGTCCTGAGCTTCAGTGTCTCCAGCCATCACCATTCCAGCTCCGGAGCTGCCGCAGGACACGGGGATGAGGCGGGGCTGGGGGCCAGCGGAGCAGGGAATTCGGGAGGCTCCCAGTGGCACCAGTTCCCCTCCTGTCTCCGAGCAGAGGGCACTGGTGCTGCCGGGACTCACTCACAGAGCCAGTAGAACTGGAAGTAATAGTCAGTGAAGAGGTGTCCCAGCTGCTCCAGGGAAGTGCTGCAGTCGGCTCGGCCCTAGGAACGAGAAAAGCAGCTTAGAGAGAGAGGGGTGTGACTCCAAGGGTGGAATTCTGCCTGGATTATGGGCTGGGTCAGGGACAGATCATCCTCCTACCACCCATAGGACTGTGGGAAGCTCCTGGTGCTAAACCTGCATTTCCCACATTTCATAAATCCCACACCACGTGGCCCTGGACAAGCTGCGGGTACTCACCGGCTGCGCCACTCGGAAGTGGTAGGAAAACTCCCGGAAGGACAGCATCACCAGGGGCCAGCGGTGCGTGGTGTCCTGGGGAGGGAAGGGGAACAGCTGGTCAGGGATGAGCTTGGGGGATGTCCTCCAGGCTGGATCTGTGAGGAAATCCACAGCCTCGAGCTCTCAAGTGACCCCATGGATGTTTTCTGGAGCACAAGTGGGATGAGGAAGGGCTCTGGGAGCTGGGAGGGCTCAGCCTGGAGGAAAAGAGGCTCTGGATGGACCTTCAGGCTCTGCAGAACTCCCTGATCCTGGGATCAGGCTCTGCTCCCAGGGAACCAAGGACAGGATGAGAGGAAATGCCTCAAGCTGTGCCAGGGGAGGTTTAAGTTGGGTATTAGGGAAAATTCCTTCATGGGAAGGGCTGCCCAGGACAGCAGTGGAGTCCGCACTCCTGGAGGGATTTAAAAGACGTGTGGATTTGGCACTTGGGGACACAGTGGCCTTGGAAGTGCTGCGGGAATGGCTGGACTTTTCCAACCTCAATGATTCCACGTGTATTTTGTGAGCTGTCCACTTCTCCCTACCTGTGCCTCTGTGGAGTCAGTGGAGCTGTTCCTGCTCACAGCATCCTGGCAGGGATCACTGGAGACAAGGGCACAAAGGGAGATGGACACAGTGGAGGAGGAGCTGGGAAAAGAGGACACCATCAGAGCCTGGAAGTGGGAACAAGTGTCCCTTTCCCACAGAGACACCGTGGCTACATCAGCCACTCCAGGGGCTCCCAAAGGACAGGATCCATGGGCACTCACTTCATCTCCAGGGTCAGGTTGGTGTTGACGGCCGTCTGCTGGCTCACAGGGATGCGGTAGCTGAAATTCCCAGTCCTGGGAACACAGAAAGAACATTAGATGTCACCAGGCTGTGGGAAGGTCAGGACAGGGCTCAAAATCCCTGGCAGGCTGAGAAACTCAGAGGGAAGAACTTCCCAATGTCCTAAGGACGAGCCCACCACCAAACACAATCCCTGAGGGAAAGCTGGGAGCACCAGCTCCTCTTTCCATGGAGCAGCACCAAGTGATGGCAGGAAACACCCAAGAAAATCTTGGAAAACCTCTCAGATTTTCCTATTTGCTTCTCCCACTAAAGTGCCACCAAGGTGCCACCAGCCAGCCCTTCCCGCTCACCTGCAGGCGTCGGCAGCGGCGCAGTACTGGGAATGGATGGCCAGGTTGATCTCCAGGATCCGGATGGATTGCAGCACCGGGCTTGGCCCTAGCAGGGAGAGAACAGGATGTTCAGGAACAGCGAAGGGTGGAAAATCCTGCGGCTAGAAGGGAAAGAAGATGGCATCCACGTACCATCCGTGCCGGGCTGCTCCGTGCGGGGCCGCTCGCTCACCGGCTGCCGGAGGCTGCGCTGCTGCCGGGAGTTGCTGCGGGAGAGCGAGAGGTTGGAGATGTACTTGGATTTGCCCTGGATGTGGGAGAAGGGGGAGGAGGGGCTGGCATTGGGGCTGCCGAAGCTCTGAGACCTGTCAGGAGTCTTTGGCCACTTGGTGTAGGAGGTGGATTTCCCGGTGATGCCCCTGGATTTGGCTTTGATATTTGTCACTGGCAGGAGGGAGGGCTGGCTTTGGTCTGTGGAAAAACGGGAGAGAAGGTTGTGCTGAGAGGCAGAGAAAGGCTGGGAGCACTGGGATCACCCTGTCCCCATGTCACCTCCTGATGCTCCCCAGGTTGCCCAGGAAAGCTGTGGCTGCCCCTGGATCCCTGGAAGTGTTCCAGACCAGGCTGGACAGGACTTGGAGCTACCTGGGATAGTGGAAGGTTCCCTGCCCATGGCAGGGGTAGAACCAGATGGGCTTTAAGGTCCCTTCTGACCCAAAGCATTCCAGGATTGTGTGCTTCCATTTCTTCTGTGCCTGATGGAGCTGATGATGGAATGAGGAGGGAATGAGGTCAGACCTCTAGGTAGGGCTGCTCAGGTGAGCTGTGCCTGGTGTAGCTTCCCATGACTTCTTGCTGGCAACATGGGAAGCTCCAAATTCTTTCCAGCTCCCACATACCCCTGGCAACACGATCCAAACTGCTCCACATGGGCAGAGAAGGATGTAAAGGATACATCCAAGGATAAGGATAGAAAGGGTATCAGCTATCAGAGAGCTGCCAAAGGAGTGGAATGAGGACAAAAGATCTGGAGGGGAGAGGGAGCTGGAATTGTTCATCCTGGAGGAGACTGAGGAGACCTTCTCACAAGGAACACAAGGGGGACATGAGGCGACACAAACCTTGGAGATGTCCCAGCATTTCTAGGAATGTGGGCTGGCCCTCACCTGTCCGGTTGGTGGCATGGGCAGGGCTGGTCTCCGAGGGGACGGTGGAGGAGATGCCAGTGGGAGCAACGGAGCAGCACGTGGAAAAACAGGGAGGGCTGAAACAGGCCAGCACACCGCGACCGGGAATGCCAAGGGCTATTCCATGTGTCTCATCCGGGACTGCAGGGACACAGGGAATAAGTGAAGGGATGGAACAGGAGCAGCACCCGGTATCCTGCAGCCCTTCCATGAAACCAGAGCCATCCCAATCCATCACCCACCGTGCTCTGGGGGGGTCCTGCTGCCGGCTCCGTTGGATGCGGCCGTGGATCGCACGATCTGCGTCTTGTCGATGTTCTGGCTTGACCTGGAATGCAGGAAAAGATGCTGGAAACCTCCTGGGTGTGGACAATGGGGTCACTTGTAGGTGGGGAGAGAAGTGGCTGCAGCAGGAGGATAGGAAGAGGGACATGGAGTAAGTGGAGATGTGGGGAACAGAGTGATCTGGGAAAGGCAGGAGAAAGGCACACGAGCCATGAAGACAGCAAGGAGAGCTCAGAAATTCCACAGGGAATGGTGTGGCTGTTCCATGTCTGGCAGGGAAAAGTCCCAGCTGGTTCAGAGGACACCAGTAACCCTCCTGGAACATGCTGGCACAGGGTGTACATGGCAGACTTGCCTCTCATCAGGAATCTCCCACATGGATTTAGGTGCTTGGGACTCAAGAGGCTTCAAGCTCTCACCACTCCCTAAAGAATGTGCCCCTTATCCCTTGAAGACAGACTGTTCCTCACCTTGTTCCTCAGAAACACACACAATCCCACCCCCCCACCAAATTCATCCCATGGAATTCCAGGTGTTTCACTGCAGCTATCCAAGACCCGAGCTGAGGACACCACAGGCATCTCCTGAGGGTTAGGGAGATGGGGAAGGGAGGGAATCTTTCTCCCAGGTCAGCAGAACAAGGAGAATTTCTGGACACCTGTGTCCATGTCTTACCTTGTCCCTGAGCATCGCTCCAGGTTTCTGTGGGATAACGGAGCTTCACTCATTTAGAGGAATTAAAAAACCACGTTGTTATCTCCAAGATTTGTCTAAATAGGGGGATTTTTTTTTTTCCAGGTGAAAGGAGACTCAATGCCAGTCTCCCAAAGAGAATGTGGGCACAAGCCTCTGGAGCTTCACCTTCATCCCAGTCTAAATCCAACCCTTATCCCTGAGGTTCCTCCACTGCCTCATATCCCTTTTCCTTACACAGCTTTATCTTGCTCCTGCTCTCCCTGCAGGATGCAATTTCTTTATTTCACCTTTAACTAATTGCTTTTTCCATCTTCTACTCCTAATTTCTTTTCCCTGACAAGACCCATAACCCTTCCTCCCGGAATCCCACTGGAAGTCTCACGTCCCTTTCTGTTTCCAGTTTCTTGGCCTTACGTGGTGCAGGGAAAAAAAAAAAAAAGAGGAATTAAGAGAAGGGACGAAGGAATTAAATAATGAAACAATGAAACAGTCACATACCGTGGACACAGAGCGACCGGAATTCCGGGACCCCCGTGCCGAAAGAGGGCCAGGAGACAGGCAGTGGGTACAGCAAAGGAGCTACAGGACAGTGCAGGGAGACAAGGAGAACAGGAAAGTGGGAAGATGACCAGCAGGACAGGGAATGAAAGAGGATATGGAAGATAATGGGAAGGAAAAGACAAAAACGGGGAAATCAAACACAAAGCGGAAGGAAAATGGGTTGGATGAGATGTAAGGAAGAGAGGAGGGAGAAAAATGGGAGAGGGAAAAGAGAGGGAGAAAAAGAGACTCATTATCAGGTTACACAAGCTCCCAAAGCTGATCCAGCCCTGCTGCACCAGTGGGACGAGGCTGTTTTAGTCCAGCTGGAGGCATCCAAGGAACATTCAGCACATCCTAAAAAGAGATTCCCTTTTCCTTCTCTATTCCTCACTTCTTGCTCCAGATAATTCAACCACCATCAGACTGTGTGGCTGTGCTTGGCAGGGTTTGCAGCTCTGGAACTGTGCTCAGTAATCCCAGTAATTTCTGTGCTCCAGCCTCTCCCAGGTGACCTCCTCCCTCCCAGTGATTCCCGAAGTACCCACCCATCGATGTCCACGAGATCCTCCTCGCTGCGCAGGCTCAGCACGTAGAGTGTGGACATGGACACCACGCTGGAAAAGAGAGAAGGGCAGGGTGAGGAAGAGCAGGAATCAAGGATAGGGCATAGGATCGATCACTTCCACAGGATTCCAGCCCAGGAGAGATGGATGCCCCATTCCTGGAAGCGTTTGAGGCCAGGCTGGAGCAACCTGGGATAGTGGAAGTTCCCAGCTCATGGCAGGGGGTTGGAACCAGATAAACGTTAAAGTCTCTTCTGACTCAAAGCATTCCAGGATTCTCTGGAAGAAGCCACAGACCCACAGCCCCTCGCTGCACACCCCATGGACGGCACGGTCCCAACGGATGAGCTGGAGGGAGCCGATGCAGAAGGCCAGGAGTGGGATCTCACCTGAATGCCATGATGATGACCAGGGCTATGATGGTGCCCTGAAGGAAGCGCTGGCTGATGCAGGCCTGCTCCGGGACAACCGACGGAGACTGCGACGGAAAAAATCCTGGATCAGCTCATTCAGGACCCCCTGGATCAGCTCAGCTCCCTCACTGCTCTGGTCCTTGCACAGATCTCCCCCAGCCCATCCTGGGCTCTCTTCCTGCCTCCCTGAAAATCCTCAACTCCCCAAGTTTCGAAGTCATTTAATGTCTCCATTAGGAGATAGAAAGGGAAGATCATGGGAAAACTGTGGTTGGAAAAGCCCTCTAGGATCGTGGAGTCCAACCCTTCCCCCAGCACTGCCAAGGCCACCGCTAATCCATGTTCCCAAGTGCCACATCCACACGGCTTTTAAATCCCACCAGCAATGGGGACTCCACCACTGGAGCCCGCTCCAGTGCCTGACAGCCCTTTCCATCAAGAAATTTTCCCTAATATCCAGCCTAGCCCTCCCCTGGCACAACCTCAGGCCGCCTCCTCTTGGATAAAGCAGGAAGCAGAGCCCAGTTTCCTGGCTCCAACCTCCTTCCAGGGATTTGTGGACAGTGAGGTTCCCCCTGATCCTCCTTTTCTCCAGGCTCAGACTTCTCTGCTCCCGGCACTGCTCCTTTGGGATCCATCCCTTACCTTGCTGGTGACTTTGTGGGGTCTCTTTTTGTGGGGCACGCTTCCTGCTCGGCTGAACTGGCTCCCAGTTTGGCTGCAAGGAGAAAGGAGGAATGGAGCTGAGCTGGGCAGGGATAGCTTTCCAAGCCATTCCCAGGCAAAAACGGGATTTTCTGGGAGGGAAAAGACGTTTTTGTGGTGTGACAGTCACAAACCCTTTTGGTGCTTTGCCCCAAAACCAGCATAAGCAGGGTCAGGATGGAGATTTTGGAAGCATGGGAAACTCTTTGCCATGAGAAAGCCACTGGCTTTAGGGAAACATGGACACTATTTCATCCTGGGTGTCGTTGGGCTGGTCCCGTGGGAATTCCAAACCTCCTCAAGCTCAGCTCTTTAAATCCACTCCAGGCCAAGCGACACCAGCCAACATCTCAGTCCTTCCTCATCTCCCTGTTCCCAGTCCGAGCTGCCCCTTGGAACTTCCTGGGATGAAAGGGGACATTCCCTGTGTCTCCATAGGTACCTGAAGGCTCCAGAGCTCACAGTTGACTTCATGCTGTCCAGCCTCTTGAGCTTGGCCAGCTTGTGGCTCCACCTTTCCAGCTCATCGATCCGTGTCTCCAGGTTATCTGTGAGCTTGCACAACTCCTTCACGGCTCCCACGTTCTCCATGAAGATCCGCTCCTGCCAGGGAATCAGGGCAGCGGGCTGAGGCACACCTGGACCTGGATGATCCATGCCCTCCATGTGTGCCATGGGAGACTGTCCCCTCGATTCCCAGAGCAGCAACCAGGCTGCCACAGGTTGGGAAAGGTCAGGAAACCAGGTGCTCCAGGTTATCCTGACATAAGCACCTTATCTAGGAAGGGGAGATTAGGACTGGGAGCCTCCCTGCAGGAAGCTGCCAACAAGGAGCCCTTCCTGAGGGAGATGCTGCCAAATTTCACCAGCATCAGGCTGGTTCCTCCCTGCTGGTGTCCAATATCCACCCAGGGCTGCTCCCGACTTCTGGAAGACCAGCCAGGTCTGAAACTCATCTGGGAGCATTTCCCAGGCATCCCACTTTCCCACTCCCATATCCAGCTCCACAATTCCCTCAAGCCAGCTTCCCCAGCCTCCTGGCTGGCTACCACCAACCTTGTTCACCACCAGGAAGTTCTCCAGGGTTTTCCCATTGGAAAAGACCAGGTCCCCAGTGTCCTTCACAGCTTCCGGCAGAATCTCCTTCACTTCCTGAGCGATGACACCTGGAGATGTGGAGATGGAACAGTGGGATGGGATGGGATCATCCTGAACCCCCTGGATACTCATTCCAAGCTGTGCAGGGCTCCTTGGAGACCCTGAGGGGCAGAGGATGGTCAGACAAGGCTGCTCCCCAAATTCTATGGATAGGGATCATCACCCCACTATAGCGTACCTGGAGAAACTTTCTCCCTGTGGGAAGCGCCACCTTCTCTCCCACTCACTAAGAGGGAATTTCATTAGATTCCTTAATTTGGGAGGTTAGAAGGCCCCTCTTGCCCACCCCACGCCTGGGAGGCTGCCCTGGTACAGAGCTGGCTACAGTCCCTGGGAAAGGCAGGGAATTCCTGCGGGACATTCCTGTGTCAGAGGCGTATTCCCACGGGACATTCCTGTCTCACAGGTGTATTCCCATGGGCTGTACCTGTCTCAGAGGTGCTGTCAATGCCCACCGTGGCTGCAAACTCGGGTTTGTAGTTGTAGTGCACCAGCCTCATCCTGGAGATCCGCTTCAGCTGCTCCGTGGTGTCCACCTGGGACAAAACAGGCACATGGAATTCACCACGGGATATTGCTTCTCAAATCCCCACCACTCTGCATCCAAGCAGGACAACCCACTAAGGCCCACGGGAATTCCTTTGGGAGATAGCCCTGAACCCTGCTCTGAGCAGCCATAAGGACAAACACTGGGGTTAACATCCAAGTTGGGACAAGATCCTTGGATAGGGAAATCGGGAGACTGAGTCTCCTTGCAGATCCAGACACAGGGAAGAGACAGTTCCCAAAAGCAGGGGACATGATTATATCCAGCTTTTCTAGACAGGCAAATCCAGCTGAGAGGAATTCAAAGCAGAGCCAAGCCTCTCACCCAAGCTCTAGCAAGGCCCAGTGTGGCACCTGCCACACTGACCTTTTTTCTATTAATTTTTCACCTTTTTCCCACTGTTTGCTACTTCTGGTTAACACTGGAAGAGTCAATATTCCCCAAGACATGGTGAACATGGCACAGAAAGAATCCTAAGGCACTTCCCATCTGCTCTGCAGTCATAGGATCATGGAATATCCCGAGGTGGAAGGGACACGAAAAAAAATCAGTGGAGTTCTTCAGCCTCCTGGTGACCCCAAGCCCACTCTGCTTTCCAGGTTCTCACCTCCTGGATGTCCTCTTTCACTCGGACATCCGAAGGGTGCATCAGGGACCCCATGACCTTCACGTTGCCATGGACCACCAGGGCTTCATCCGGGCGGTCCGTGTTGATTCCCACGCGGCCGTGGTGGAACACTGTGTCCGGGAGCTGCGCCCGCTGCCACAGCACGTCACTGTCACTCTCAAACTGCCCCGGGTTGGAAGCCTGAGGAGAAACGGGACAACAGGGACTGACTGAAAAGCAGGGAGGGGAATGCTGGGAAGCGGAGAACAGAGAAGAGAGGTTGGCTCCTCTCCTCTCCTCTCCTCTCCTCTCCCTAAAGAAATATCCTTGCTTCCTTCAGCTGTTGTCCCAGCTATCAGTGTTACAGCCACTCAAAACAGCAGGAAACCAAGAGATATGGATGATACTCCAGGGTCCCAAGTTCAGAGCACTTCAGGCTGCCTGCAATTCCCTGAAATTCTGCGCTGGGCATCCTGGAAGCTGCCTAATCCATAGTGGACTTCTTGTCTGAGGTCCCTGTTTGGGTTTTAGTAACTGTTTTCATGTTCTGGAGCTGGTGCTCCAGCAAAACCCTGGGAGAACCTGGGAATGGTGCCTTTCTTTTCCTGCTCCCCTGCCTTAGGAATGAAAAAGTGATGTTCTGGGAGAGAGCCCAATTTTCCTGCATCTTCTTGTTCCTGCTGCAGAGTTCCAACAACACTCTTCCCTCATTCCCAACAATTCTACTGGATACTGGTCCCATTTGGAGAATGGGATTCCTTCCTTATCCTGTAACAGGCTCTTGAACCAGGTTGGGAAAGTCTGAAGCCAGAACCCAAGTGTGGACAGGGAAAGACACAAGCAAGGCAGGAAGAGTTTGGAGGAGGTGAGAAAGGTGGGAAATCAAGTTTGGAAAAGACCTCTAAGAACATCAAAGCCAACCCAGCACCTCTACCACTTTCACCACTAAACCATGACCCACACATCCACACATTTTGTGGATACGAAATGTGGGAAACAGCCCAGGAGGGTGCAGCAAAGGAGTGTGGGGACAGAGACAGGGATTTACCCGGACGATGATCCGCTCGGAGATGTGGGCTGCCAGCGTGTAGTTCTGGTTCTGGGCGTGTGCCTGCAGGGCCACCACCAGCATGAAGTACCTGCAGAGGGACACAGCTCAGGGACACGTCCTGTGCTGGGAAGAGCTGGATCTCCGTCCCCTCTGGAGCACTGGGCACCACGGAGGGCTCGCAGCACCCCCTCTCCTCGTGCTGGGTGTCCCCAACCCCTCCCAGACCAGGGACAACCTTCTGGTGTCTGCAATCCAAGCGCTATTCCCACGTCCCACTCCACCCAACCCAGGGACAGGCAGATCCACAGGATTCTGAGGATGTTCTGGAGGAGGCCCCTGCGTCCTCCCTCACCTCTGGTCCGGGTTGGGTTTGCCTTTTTTCCTCATGTTGTTGGCCGTGGTCTCGCTGAAGTGCAGCCGCCCCACAGTGACCTTGGTGACCTGCTCTGGGGGGAGGTTCACCCTGGAAGGAAAGGAAAACAAAGCCGTGAGTGAGGATGATGGCTGTCTGGGAATGGTGGCTATTTTTTCCCACTCCTCTCCTATCTCTTCCTTCCTTAGGTGGGGAGTACACAGTTTTCCTGCACCTGGAGGCCTTCTACCCAACAACACTCTTCCCTCATTCCCAGCTGTACACTGGTCCTATCTTGGGACCTGCCACACATACTTCATGCCCTGAGGAACCAGCTTTGGAGGGGCTGGAGCCACAACAAGGAGAGGAGAGCTTTTTTGGGAAAGGCCATCTCCTGGCCTGCTCCTCCAGTCTATGACCTGGGCACAGAGCAGGGTTGGGAATGCAAGGACAGGATAACAGGAGAACACTGGAGAGCGTGACACTCATACGGTGGAGTGGGAGACCTCCAACTCCACCATTTCCCCACCTTCTCCTGCTGTTGCTTATTCCCTGGAAGCACAGGATGCTCATTCCCACAAGGACATACTCACGTGACGGGGTTGAAGGGCCGTTTGCTGCGGTCTGACTGCGACTGCTCGATGTTGATGGACTGGTTCAAGGCCTCGAGCTGGAGAGGATTTGGGAATGTGGCACAGATCACAGAGACCTTCCCCTTCCCACCTCCTCCTTCCCAGCTCTCTGCCCACCCTTCCATGACAGGGTACATCTCACTCGGAATACCCAGCCTGAGTGTGGGCATCGTCCAAGTGCCAAAAAAGTTGAGGGTGGAAGGATCTTCCCGATGTGCCTTTATCCCTCTGGAGTCAAAGGTGAGTGGGAAGCAATCCTGAAGATAGCCAGACTGAGCCCATCTTAGGACTTGTATTTCAATGGCCTCAGAGGCTGTTTAGATTGGATATCAGGGAAAACTCTTTCACGGAGAGGGAGGTCAGACATTGAAACAGGCTGCCCAGGGGCAGTGGTAGAGTCACCATTCCTAGAGGGATTTAAAAGCTGTGTGGATGTGGCACTTGGGGACATGGATTAGCAGTGACCTTGTCAGTGCTGGGGGAAGGGCTGGACTCCATGATCCTAGAGAGCTTTTCCAGCCTATCCAATTCCACGATTGTGTGAATCCACACATTCCTCTCCTACACGAAGAGGTGCTGTTACCTGCTCCCAGCCACCTCCCAACCTCTCTTTTCCCAGCTGGATTCACCACGGTCCCTCAGCTCCTGCTTACCTTCACTCCGTGCAGCTTCAGGTAGAAGCATTCCAAGGGTTTCAGGCCCTCGGGGGTCTTCACGTACTTGGGATCGCCGAGCATTCCGATGTACACGGTGACCTGGAAGTGGTTCTTCTTCTGGCACACGAAGGCGTCGTCTCCCACGGAGAAGTTGAAGCCCTTGTCGGCATCCACGCGGTACGTGAGCATCGGGCTGGGAAGAGGGAGCAGGTGAGAACAGGAATTTCCCACAGCAGCTGTGGATATCCCATCCCTGGAAGTGTTCCATGCCAGGCTGGATGGGGCTTGGAGCAACCTGGGCTAGCGGAAGGTGTCCCTGCCCATGGATCACCACTGGATGATCCATAAAGTCCCTGCCAACCCACATCATTCCACAGCTCCTCTCATTCAACTGGGAATGAATACGGAGATCCCAAGTTCCAAAGTCTGTCCAAAGCCTGGAGCATCCCTTTAACGTGGGAGTAGCAGCTCAGACTGACCCACACCGTGTGGCATTCCCAATGCTACCAGCTGTACCCTTGTATCCCGAATTCCTGCTGAAATCACAACCACCTGCTCTAGCTGCTGTGGAAAAGCTTCCAGCTCTCCCAGTGGACAGGTCTGGAGGAGGAGGAGGAGAGGGAGGGAGGAGGAGGGGTCCTGGCTGCTCCGTGAACACACACCAGCTGGAAAGGTTTAATCTACATCTCCTTAATGGGCTGGTTTCCATGGGAATCAGGGAAATATGTGGCCTTTGCAGTGAGTCCGTTTTCCTCACCATCCATAAAGCCCAGTCCTGGGCTGGTGGGCCCTCGGAAGGGGGGGAAGGAGCTGCCTCTCATCCCACAGAACACCCAAATCCCATTGTTTTTAATTAAGGAACAGGGGATGAGATAAAGGGGGAGCTCAGCCCAGCCTTGGATCTCAGGCTTAAAAGTTATGGAGTACTTTCCCCCCCAAACCAAATCCCTTCTGACTTCCATCTCCAGAAGGACTGGAGCGGTGGGAGGGGAGGTGGACAGACTGACAGGAAGAAACGTGGCAGAAGTCAGGAGACTCTGGGAAGCAGGAGATAGGGATTCTTCACTGGTATCCCTCTTTTTTTTTTCTGGAATAAAACCATTCTCCCCCTGCAATCACCCGAGGAGTTAATGTGGATGAGAGCTGGGGGTGATTCCAGGTTGCCATGAGTAATTCTGGGATAGCCACGAGGAACTACTCACTCCTTACACCCCAGGGAGTCGGGAATGCTGTGCCCTGCTCCAGACACAAACCAGGCGGTGGGAGCAGAGCACTACCTTAGCCCAGAGGCACGAGAGGAATTCCCCAACCTCCTCCCGGCCTCAGCCCTGGATTCTCCATCTGGATATTCCTGACTGGGACACGCAGCTGAAGCTGACCCAAGCACCCTCATCCCAAGGGGACCCAAGCGAAGCCATTCCCGGCTGTTTTTATGGCTCCTGAGTTTTCACCACTCTTCCCACTGTTTTTTAACTGGCAAAGCCAAGGAGAGGGAGGATCTGTCTGAACTTCCAAACCACGGATGCTTCCCAAATTGGAAAACTGACGGCTGCTAAATGTGTGCTGACAGAGGGGAGACAGGCAGGCCCCCCCTCCTCGGCCTTCTGGAGATTCCAGGTCTTCCACAATCCCCTTCCAAAGGTTCGTTTTCACTGATTTTCCCATTTTCCCAATGGCTGTGGCTGGCACATCCCCCAAATTTTGGGATCCCTGCACAGAGGGAAGAAGCTGCTTCCCATGCTGGCTTTTCCAGGGACAGGGCAGGGGCCAAAGGGCAAAGTGTCAGGAATAAAAGGTCTGGGGTCAAATGGATTATTTGATCCCGAACATCCCCACTGACAGGGGCGGATTAAGGCAGGACAGAAGGGCAGGATCAGAGGAGGTTTTTCCCGATCCCACTGAGGGCAAGGGGTTACAAACTCCCCACAGGGAATTGTATTGGGATTTGGCCAAGAGCAGGACGGCAGAGGGATGCTCATGCTCCCCCATTCCTTCCTTCCTTCTGTCCATCCAGGTTTCCCCATATCTAAACCACTCCTAATACTGGGAGATCCCTAATCCAAAGACATTCCCTAATTCCATGCATTCCCTGATTTATTTTGCTTCCAGGATACAAACTCCAGCTGAGCAGCAGGACACTGTCATCTCTCCCACACAATCTTACCTGTGTGTCCATATATTCCCTTCAGCTTCCCAGGACACATCCATGATCCATCACCAGCACCCCGTATCACACACCCCAAAACACATCCAGCAGGTCTGGACCACATCCCACTGGTCTCCATTCCCTTGGTGAGACCCAGGATGTGCAGCACAGCCAAGTTTGGAGCTGTTTATCCAGACACTTCTGCCATCCAAGGGCTGCAACCCCAAAACCCCAGGATTAGCCCCGGGAGAGCACCAGTTTGCTGGATGGGAAAAGAATAGCACCTTCCCATTTTCCCAGCTCCAAGGCTCTGGCCTCAGCACGGAGATGTTTCCATGAAGGGCTGCCCTAGTCCCAGCTGCCTTCCCTCAAAGTGGGAGAGGGAGGAGGGAGCTGGAATTTATCGGAGCCCGCTGTCAGGGAGATGAATGGCTCCTTCTCCCAGGAGTAAATTAGGGAATTGCCCGGTTCCAGGCCTCTTTGGCTCCGCTGCTGGAAACCAGCTCATCCCTGGAAATGTTCACTGAGCCTAAAACCACAAAATCGGAGCAAAAGGCCAAAAACATTGTATGCTATCCATAAAATTAATCCAGGGATTTCTGTCTCCTTCAACAACACAGATTCCTTGGCAAAACCTGAGACACGGGCCTGGAATGGAACCTAATCCCTACCCCATCCCCTTATGGAACCTAAGTTTTTGTGTGCAAAGGGAGGAAAACATGGAATAGCATTAATTGTACTTTTTGCCCTGTAATCGCTCCCAAGAATCTGGTAAGAACCTGGACAGCTTCCCATGCTCTCCCTCCTTCACCTCCTTTCTGGACTCTTTTCTTAGGATCAAGAGTAGGAAAAATCAGATAATTCGGATGATTCACATTCCTGAGGCTGTGAAAAGGTTTTGGGCACCTGGATCACAGGGAACTCAAACAGCATATCGAGACTGGGGACAGCTTCCAGCAGAAACCAGACTGGGAATGGCTGCTCCTTGGAAGCTAAATTGGGGGAATAATTATGGATCCTGATGTGGATGCTGCTCGTTTGCTGAGGACACCCAAAAGCAGAAAAGAAGGAGACAATCCCCACCTGTCAAATTTCAATTAACCAACCTAAAAAAAAGCCATTATAGGAGCAAGGAAAGATGGACTTTTTTTTTGTGTGTTCCCAGGAAAGTGCTGCACCAGGAGAATGAAGGGATGTTCCATTTAGAAAGAGACGTAGGTCCAGCTTGGATAGGAGCAGGAAGAGTCCCCTGAGGTAACGTGGAGCTAAAAATTAATCTATCAACCTTTAACCCCTAATTCTGCTCAAATCCAGCACCACAACAAAGCCCACGTGCCTTCCTCAAATCCCCACGGAGTCACCTCAATGGAATTTATTCCTTACACAACAGGATGACGACCTCAATGCCCCAGGAGTGGGTTTGCTCTGGCTTTTACCCTAAATCCTGAAAGCAGGCATTAGGGAAGTGATCCCAAGATCCGAAGGGCAGGGCTGGTTTTGTTGATGCTCTCCAGCAACCCCTCTGTGTCCAGCAGAAAATATCACGGAGGTTGTCTCTGCCAATCCACCTGGGGACAGCAGGGCGCATGGAAGATCTCTGGAACTGGGACAGAAATGCCTGGAAATGGCACGGGACAGGCTGTGGTGTGTTTGGGATGGAAAAACATTTTCCCAGAGCAGGAAGCGGCGAGAAGGAAAAGGGAGGTTGGAAAACCAAAGGATAAGAGGTGACATGTCCAGAGAGCGGTCAAAGGAGGTGGCAGTGGAATTCCTGCACGTGGAAAAGGGATTTGGGGACAGGATCCATGGGAGATGCTCAGCTTTCCCCATCCCACCATCCAGAGGGAGCAAACTGGTGGTGGAGAGCAGGGAAAGGTGCAGGATGGCTTTGGAGCTGCTGACATTTTTCATGGAAATGGCTTGGCAAACCAGAAGGAATTGTCTTCCCAAATTATCCCTCTCCTGCTGCGGGGTGGGAAAACAGCCACAGAACCCAAAGAGGCAACCAGCTCCAACAGAGAATTCCCTGCCCTGGCACCACCATGAAAGACGGGATAAAGCCTGGATGAGCAGATTTGTGTGGGAAAGCTGGGACTCTGCCCCCAGCCCTGGAGTCCTTGGCTCCCATTCCCAGGCAAAGTGTGATCATAGTCCCGGGTTATCCACAGGTACCAGAGCATTCCCTGCTCCATGTCCCCCACAGGATCCCAGCTGGCTGTGTGGAAAGAGGGAGGGAGGGAATTGGGAGGGAACAGAGGGTCCATGAGAGGTTCCTGGAAGCCATCCCACTGCTTGCCAGCTCTTTGTCACCTCCCAGGAATGCAGGGAGGATCCAGAGTGGTTTCCTCCTGAGCACTCCTCCTTCCCGGTGTGCTGCCTCCACCCTCTGCTGCCTCAATTCCCAGCCCACCTTCCCACTTCTCTTTTCCCTGTCTTGATCATCCCAGCCTTCCTCTCTGGCCTGTCTGCCACTTCCTAGATTTCTTAAACCCCTTCCCTCTTTTTCCTTCCTCCTCTGCCCCCACACCACTCCCACTCATCCTCCTCCTCCTCCAGCTCCTTTCCACACTGCTCAAGCTGCCCTGAAGTGGCTCTGGATGACCTCCAGCTTCCCACACTAGGAATTCTCAACCCTAAATTTAAAATCCAGGACCCTGGTAAACCTAGGGAGGGGGAAAAGGTGCTGCTCATCCCAACTTTCCTCAGGGCAAGGCTGGATTTGCCAGTAAAGCCCTCCATGATGAGCAAGGTCTGAGTGGCTCTGGAATTGTTACTAAAGCTGCTGAAATGCCTTCTGTATTCCTTAATTATCCATAAAAGGCATGGAGGAGTAACATTCCCAGTAGGGAAGGGGCAATGGGGAGCCACCACAAAGCCCAGCCCAGGGAGATCCTCATCCCATATTTTGAGTGGGATTCTCCCAACCCCAGTGCTTTGCTACTTGCACAAGGAATGTGAATCCCACTTTCCCCAGCGGCGAAGGAATTACTCACAGCTCCTTGTAGTTGGCATCGTACAGAGTTGCCCACTTGTTCTGCTGGTGTGGCTGCCACTTGATGGACTGGAAGTTGGGATCCAGGTAGGAGCCGTTCAGGCTGTCGTTATCCTGAATCAGGCCTGTGGGGAACAGTTAAAACGGATTAAATCCCCATTTTACTCGCTGGGCTGAGTATCCAGAGGGTTGGGAGCCCAAGGAAGCGACCGGCACTGCCGGAGGATTCCCTCCTGACTGCCGGGGCAGCATGAGATCCAGGGTGAATCCCACAGGCTGGCAACCATCTTCCCTCCTCCCACAGCCCCGGCCCGGCGGGAGCGGGGCTGGAATTCAGGGGATGCTGGGGTACCTGGAGAGAGCGCTCCCGGCTGGTGCCAGGGAGGCGTCTGGACGCGATCGGGATTGAGCGGCACCGATCCCATTCCCGGCTCCTGCTTGATCAGCCCGTTGAGCATCTGGGCATTGAGGGTGTTGGGGGGGGACTCGGAGTGTTTCCGCTTCTTGGCGGGATGCACCGGGAGGCTGTGGATACCGCGGGAAGATTCAGCAGGGAACGGAGAGTCGGGAGGTGACAATCCCACAACCAGGACAAGCGGGATCTCACATGGAAAACACAATCCCACAGCGCTGTCCCACCTTATCCCACACTGCTGAGTCTGGGTCACTACTTGTGCTGAGCCACATCTTTAATTCCACAGAATCCCAGAATGGTTTGGGTTGGACAAGACCTTAAAGCTTATCCGGTTCCAGCCCCTCTCCATGGGGCAGGGAACCTTCCGTAGATTTCCCGCGTCTGCTCCTACCACGGAACCCCACACTTCAGGCAATCCACACACCTCCGGCTCCCATTCCCTCACCCCTGCCATTCCCAGGCCTTACTCTGCTCCGTGCTGCTGGAGGAGCTGGTGCAGCATCTGGGATTGCTGGGCATGGTGGAGCTCGGCGGGCGCCATGCCCGGCCCGACGCTGTACGGAGGCATCAGGGGCTCGGCCTTCAGGAACATATCCCGCTGCAGGCCGGGAAAGTGGGAATTGTGCGGCGGCTGGAGGGGGTGAGGGGGCGGTGGGGGCGGCGGAGGGGGACCCTGGAGGTGAGGGGGTGGAGGAGGAGGCGGCGGAGGAGGAGGGTGCTCCAGGCGGGAAGGGGGAGTCATGTGACACATATTTTCGGGAGTCATGGTCCGGAGGAGGTGAGGATCTGGAAAGGGAGAAAGAGCCAAAGTTAGGAGTGTCCTGATCCCACTGACCCCGATATCTTGGATTCTCAGGCTGGATGAGGCTTGGAACAACCTGGGCTAGGGAAAGTGTCCCTGCCCATGGCAGGGGGGTGGAATGGGATGAGCCTTAAGGTCCTTTTCCACCCAAACCATTCCAAGATTCTATCATTCCATGGGACAATGAGGGAGCAGAGTCAATGGAATTACCTGAACACCCCCAGTACTTCCAGGGAGGATTTCTGAGGGGGCACTTTAAACATTTTAACTGAAACCAGGAGGGGACTTTGATCCCTGAATTTAAATAGATAAAAAGGGACATTCAAATGCGATTCCACCTTTCTCCTCCTCCATTTGGAATGGGATACTAAAGCCATTCTATAATTAGGGTGGATTTGACTACACCAGCACCAACAGAAATGTTTCAGGTGTGGAGGGACATGCAAATCCATGTCCCTTCCTGCCCTACTCCTCAACACCTCAACATTCCAGATCCACTCCCTTCCATGGGCAGGGACACCTTCCACCAGGTTGCTCCAAGCCATGTCCAACCTGGCCTGGAACACTTCCAGGGATGAGGTAGCCCCAACTTCCCTGGGAAATCCATTTCAGTGCCTCATCGCCTTCACAGGGAAGAATGCCTTCCCAATGTCCCCCCTGTCCTGATATCCCATGCCCTTGTCCAAAGTCCCTCTCCAGTCTCCAGCCTCCTTTTTCTTCACCAGGACAAAGCCCATCTGTTTTTCCAGCCTTTCCCTGATATTTGCATTAACCTGTCCCTTCAGGTGTCCCCACAGAACATTGCAATCCCAGCAGGAATGAGGGACTGACTCCTGGGATGTGAGGAAACCGTGGGGTAGGAAGTGACAGTGACTTTGTTTTAAATGCAAGACAAAGCTGCTTCATGCTCCAATGTGGAAAACCGGCTGGAAAACGCATCCAGGAACTGGCCAAGCCAGGCACAGCCTCTGGGAACACGGAGAGGGACGGCAGGGAAGGACCTGTTGGATCTTTCCAGGCTGAGCTGGATGGACTTTGGCCTCAGAACACCCAGGCAAGGGCTGAGTAATGAGGCCAAAGCGCTTGACCAGGAATGGGAAAACTCCTCCCGTCAGAAGGTTTGGAAAATTGGAATGTGTTTGCGCTGGGTCCTCCTGCTGAAGGCTGCCAGGGCAGGGCTGCTTTCACCCATCCTGCTCCCTCTAAGGTGTCCTGCTTCCCTCTGGGACCTCTCAGTGCCTTTTCCACACACATGGAAGTGGATTCCTCATTCCAGGCTCAATCCTGGGCCAGCCTTCCTTTGGGAGCTGCCCCAGGGACAGCCCAGCCAAGGACAGGCAAGCGATGTGCTTGCCCAGGGCATTCCCAAATCCAGGAAAAATCATCTCCAGGAATGTGATCCCAGCTTTGTGGGTGCCCTCTGGAGCCTCCTCTCCTTCCCAACTGAGCTCCGAGCACTCCAAAGCCGCTCTCCCCATGGTGAGCAACCCGGCCTCTTTGTTATATTTAAGGAAGGGCCAGGAGGAATTCCAGGGATTTTTTTTAGCAAGATAAACAGAACTCTTGACCTCTTCCATCAAAAAAAAAAAAAAAAAAAAAGAGGAGCAGGCGCTGTTCCCGGTGGGGACTGGGCTGGAGCCTGGGGAAGAGGGTGCTCCTGCCGAGGGGGAAGGGAGACCAGGACAACCTTCCCTCCTTCCTTCCCAAGGAGTTTTTCCATGGTAGAACAGTGAAGGTCACCAGAGGGACCAAACAACCCTCGGTGGCTTTCCTGGGGGAAGCCAGGAGTACCTTGCAGAGACCCTGGAGGGGGTTCCAGCTCCCTGTGCCATTTCAGTGGGAGCGGGAGATCCTCGGGATCAGCTGGAGGGGAGGGAAAGGCTGGAAAGGAACTTACTGGAGAATGGCGGGTTCATGGCTGCTTCCCAGAGCCAGGTTCCATGTCAGGGCCGCGCTCCCGCTCTGCGTTCCCGAGGCAGAGGGCAGGACCAGGGGGATGGCGGGCTCCACATCCCACCCCGCCACGATCTCCCCGCGCCCACGGATTCCCACCACGGATTCCGGGTCGGTGGATTCTGGATTCCCACCACGGATATTCCGTGTCCGTGGGCTCCCGGCTCTCCTTCTGTACCGGTCCCTCTCCCCTTTTCCACAGCCAGGAGCGGAACAATGGGCGAAAGCCGAGGGATATTTACTAACTGATAATCTCCCCACGTAGTGCAGCCGCCTGTTTTCTCCCGGCTGATAAAGACTGCAGAGCCAACCACTTTCACGGAATAAAAAAGGGGGTGGATGCTGGATTTGGGGTTTGGATTAGGATTTTTTTTTTCCCCCTTCTTCCTTTTTGAAGCACTTACCGTTCACCTGCTGAGGGGAGTAGGCTTCCGATCCGGAATCCGGAGGAGAGTCCGGCAAAGTGCTGTGGAGCGATGGGAAAAGAAAAGGGAAAGTCATTTTAACACAGCTTCCAGCACAACCAAGAGGTCCAGGTGGATTCAAGCACCCTCCAAGATCTGGCAGGGGAATCCTAGGTGGATCTGCAGCAGATCCCAGACACCCCAAGTGTGTCCAGTTGGGATTGCCATCACTGCCACTGGTTCCACTGGAGCTCGGGAATTAGGGACGTTTTGTTGAGCTGACAGTGAGAATTCCAGGGAAAAGAAGCCAAGCAAATTTATCTGCTTCCCAGGGAAAGGTGTGCTTCCCATGGAAATGTCAGTCAGTGATCAAGTGGAATGCACAGAGCCTCTCTCCCCATCCCAGGAAGCTGTTCCAGGCCAGGCTGGAAAAGGCTTGGATCAACCTGGGATAGTGGAAGGTGTCCCTGCCCATGGCAAGTGCTGGCACTGGATGGGCTTTACGGTCCCTTCACATCCAAACAATTCCATGATTCTATGAAATGGGGGGCTCTGGGGCACCTGGGAAGCCCATGGAATGGATTGTGCCTGTACAAACCTGAGCACCACCACAGCTCCTGCTGTATCCCCCTGGATATATTCCAACATCACCAGGAGGAGGATTTGGCCCTGACTGTGAAACACAATCTAAAAAAAAGTTCGAGCTCCCAGCTGCCTTTTCCAGCACATCCAGGGCTAGGGATGGCACGGCCAGGCCATGTGTAGTGACACAGCAGGGACAGGGAGGGAGATCATGGCACATTCCCATTTTCCACAGGAATTCCTTTCCATTCACACATCCTACCCCATCAGGTTTATGGATGCAAAATAATCCCAGACAAATCCCAGTGCTCCTTGGATGAAAGCCAGCCAAAAAGCAAATGAATTTTGGGAAAGGGAGGAAAAGCACGGGACACACTGCTCCAACTCTGCTCCTGACAGCACCCCCAATTTCAGCCAGGAACCAGGATACAGGATCTTCCTGGACCAGAGAAGCCCAAGGCCCATTGATTGGATTCTACACGGGAAGTTGCACACAGCAGGGACTGGAGAGGGATGAGGTAGGTTGATCCCAAAAAAAACCCTCTCCATGCTTCCCTCATCCTCCACCTTCCCTTGGAGCACCTTTCCATCATTCCGTTCCCACGCCTGGCTGGAGCATCTATTCCCAGCCTTATTTCCAGGCTCCTTGCCATGTGGGATCTGAGTTCATACTGTATTTCCTACGGATTTATCAGGATTTATGCACCACCAAGCCAAGTCTTGGCCAGTAACACAAGGGAACAGCACAATTCAAGGAATCCAGGAGGCTGGAAAAGGTGGACACTGCAGAATTCCCACTGGGAGGTAGTGTGGCTGTGCCCAGTCCAAGGGAAGGGTTTGTTGTCATCCACCACATTGTCCCTGAGCATGTGAAGGGATGCTTGGGCCAGGAAGTGGATTCCATTATCCTTATGTGTTCCTTCTAGGATATTCCATGATTCTCCACTTGAAAAAGCCTGGCACAAGGTGGAAGAGTCGTTCTGGAATGCTGAGGGAATGCTGCCATCAAAGCTGATCCAGTTCAGCTGCATCCAAACGAGGTCTCCACCTCTGACAGCAAGGTGTGATCCTTACTCATGACGTCCTGCAGAATTCCAGATGCATCCAGAAGAAAAGGACACAACAAGGCATCACTTCATGCTTTTGATTCTCCCTAAGCTCCAGGTATCCTTCTGGGATCACTGCAACGGAAAACCCCCTGGTCTGGCAATAAAAGAAAGGCAGATTTTTCCTTTTAGCCTTCCGGGATCTCTTTCCACGTTCATCCAAAGGGTGAAAGTTGTTGACTGAGTGTTCCCAAATTTGGCAATCCCCACGTTGTGCTTGCTGGCAACACTAGAGGGCACAAGGCAGAGGGAGAAGAGCCAGTCCTGGAGCCATCCTGGCCTCACTGTCCTTACATCCATAATCCCATGGGAGAAGGCTGTCTGGGTCCACCACCACATAAAGATCCAGGCTGGAGCACAGCACAGCACCTTGGGATGTTTCTGATCCCTTCCGTCCATCCCAGAGAGCAGGAACCACATCCTTTCTCCTCTTGGGAATAACTCTCCAGCTGGGTCCACCAACAAATCTCAAAACCCGCCCTTCCTCTCCCCCAGAGCTTGTTGAACGGGACACATCCAGCTCAGATCCATCTTCTTCCCTGGAGCAGCACATCTACAACATCAGGCCATGAGAGGAACATGTCCCCGCCCAGTGCAGTGAATTATCCTCTGGGACAGTCACGGCAACATCCCAGAGACTGCGTTCCATCCCAGAGACTGGATTTTGTCTTGTTCCAGTTTATTCTGCGTCTCTTCCTCCTTCAAAAATGCTCCAATGTTCTCCCCCCTGCAGATGTCCAGCAGAGGTATCCAGTACTCTACGAAGGCATGGGGGATGGTCCCAAAAAACCTTTCGGGAAGCTTCAGGAGCTCCACTCGCCCAAAACCAAGGACTTACCACAGAGCCATGCTGCCACACGCCACAGCTCCGTGGGACCCTTCAGGTGCCACCAGCCTGGAGGAGCCTCCATCCCAGCACCCACCCTTATCCCGCCATCCCGTTCCCACTCACCCAGGTGCGTAGGAGGCCTTGGGCTCTGATTTGATTGGAGGGACCACGTTGTTCAGGCAGTGGCCACCCAGGAAGCCCTTGGGCACCACCATGCCGTTGTTGTTGTTGCAGTTGAGGTGAGCTCCGTAGGCGGCTCCGCAGGGATTGGCCAGGAGAGGCCCATGGCGGATGGGGAGCTGGCTGCCGGCGGGAGGGAGGTGGAGGGGAGTGCTGGGAGAGGGATTGCTCACGCTGCTGATGGAGCTGGCGGGAGGCGCGGGGATGCCAGCGGAGCTGGAGGGCTGGGGGTGCGTGTAGCTGGCGGGAGCAGGGATCTCAGGGAAGCAGCTGAGGGAGAAAACGGGACAACGTCAGGGCAACAGGTCAGGGGGACTGATGGAAGAGTCCAAAATCCACCCAGGAAGTTCTGAAGTGCCCAGGACAGCAACCTCAAGGAATGTGTAGCCAGCAGGATCTGCTCACTGTGCTCCAGCTTTACAGACCAAATATGCCAAAGATCCCCACCCTGCTCCCAGATTCCCTTGGTCTCCAGGTCTACTCTGTCTTCCTTCAGAAAGTTGGGGTACACAGGGAGATCCTTCCCTTCTCCAAACTCAGGTAATCCTGGGGATTTAACCTGAGCTCCCGGTGCTCAGATTAAGGAAAAGCGTTTATGGTGTCCTTGGGGGGGATAAAGAGAGGGAAAAAAAAAAGACTGGGAAAACTTGAAGGTAAGAAGCCAGGAAGAGACAGGAGAAAGAGCTGGGAATGGAGCAAAGAGCAATCCAGGAAGATTCTGGAAAGGCAGAGGTGATTCCTAAATGATTCCTCAAATTTCAGGGCTGGAAACTGCTCAACAGGTTTCCAGAGAAGCTGTGACTGCCCCATCCCTGAAAGTGCTCCAGGACAGGCTGGGCAGGGCTTGGAGTAACCTGGAATAGTGGAAGGTGTCCTGCCCATGGCAGGGGTGGAACTGGATGGGCTTCAAGGTTCCTTCTGACCCAAAAGTTCCTTCCCACCCAAACCATTCCAGGATTCCATGATCTCTCCATGGAAAATGACAAGGAACACTGTTCCTGCTGCAGAGCAAGGGAAGCACTTACATCTCTGGAGAGTCTTCCTTGCTGATGTACTCTTCCAGGATGCTGGTGTCGATGTTGGATGGTTCCAGAGCTCCATTAATGTCGTGGCCTGGAGGGGAGAGGAGGTGGAAGCATGAGCTGGGAGAAGGACAGGAAAGGACCTTGGAAACACCACCAGACCCTTACACAGTCAAGGAACTGATCTGAGAATCATGGAATAACGGAATGGGTTGGAAGGGAACTCAAAGATCACCTCATTCCAACCCCCTGCCATGGGTAGGGATGACTCACTAGATCAACATATCCCTGGGGACTGCCAGCTGTCCATACCCACTGCATCCCGGTGTAAAGCTGCATCCCAGGAGATGGGGCACGTGGGACAAGCCAGGGCAGGGACACAGACACATGGTGGGAATCAGATCCTTTGGGATCCCTTCCAACTCAGGACATTCTATGATTCCCTTTGGACCCTTTGCAGAACACCGGAATTCTCCACCACAACCTGGATACACTCCCGACCTTCCTCCCTCTCCTCTGCTCCATGGGCAGGCGGTGGATTTCCCTGTCCTTTCTCCAGAGGGCTCCTCCTCCCCTCCCTGCCCTGTTCCAGGGAAGCTGGGCAGGGTTTTGTTGACAGAAAATCCTTCCTTTATCTGTCTCTCCCAAGTGGGAGTCCGGAGGCCGCCAGGGCCGGGGCCAGCCCGCGGTGCCAAAGGCACTGCCAAGAAAGTGGAAGAGAAGATCCAGCTCCCCCTGCTCCGATAAGGAAGTCAGTGAAAGACCATCCAGAAAGACCCCACGTGAAAGCCCAGGAGAAGCCCCTGCCTGCCTGGATCCGCCAGGTTCCCGGGAAAGGTCACCCGCTGATCCGCAAAGGCCGGCCCGGGGGGCTCCAGCCCACCCCGGCCAATTGCAGCTCTCCCTCTGCAAATCCCTCTCATACCAAGACAGGCAAATCGGCAGAAATAAATCCAGCTAGGAATTCTGCCAAGCGGACAGGGTGTGTGTGGATGCAGGGATCTCTGCCTTAGAAACCTCGGATGAGGGGGGAACATCCCGGGTAACCCTTCGTTTTTGGGACATCTCCGTGGCAGAGCCCAGCAACCCGGGGGACAGGGTGAGGGACGTGTTCCTGCACGTGAACACAGGAGCAGGATGTGAACATCTGGAGCAGGGACACACGATGCTGCCTCCAGGTGAGCACTGAGGTGAGGAGAGGACAGAGCAGCTAGAGCCTCCAGGACCTCCAGCTGTGCCAGCACCTCCCGTATGGAGTTGCAGATCCCAGGGGAGCACAGGGGTGGCTTCTGTCTCTCCACTGTGACAGCCACATCCTATCCGAAAGTTCCTGGGATGTGGTAGCTCCTCCCTCTTGTCCTCGGAGTTATGGGAGCTCACTGATGGCCATCCACGTGTCCCTCGCTCATCCCTAAGGATCTCTGCCATAGCCTGCTCCCAACATTTCACCACAAACACATCTCCCAAGGCAACTCTTCAAGCTCTCACCATCACCCCCGTAACATCCCCAAAACCTCCTGCCAGGGATGAGCACCCCAGGAGGGTGGGAATCCTCCCCATGCTTCGTTGCCTCCCTCTGAGCAAAAAAACCCTGGGCTATAAATCACAGGATGCCTTTGGCAAACGCCCACCCTAAAGGCCATCAGGAAACTTGTCTTCATCCCAAGTTTCGGGACTGGGATCCACGATCAAAGCAGCAAAAAGAGCACTTGGCCAATTTTTGTGACTCAGCCCGTCCAAGAAAAGTCCAACCCCAGCAGCTTTCCCTCACACCTCCAAACTCCATGAGCTCCTTTGTGGTGGAAGAGGAGCCCAGGAACCCTTCAG
Organism: Motacilla alba alba; assembly: GCF_015832195.1. NCBI lineage: Eukaryota > Metazoa > Chordata > Aves > Passeriformes > Motacillidae > Motacilla > Motacilla alba. The sequence continues at coordinate 8,746,192 of NC_052020.1, read as the reverse complement.
GATGTGAAGGAGGAGAAGCCCTCTACAGACAGCAGGATGCCGAGCTTCCCAATTTTCTGACGGTGCTGAGGCCCTGGCACAGGGTGCTCAGAGAAGCTGCGGCTGCCTCATCCCTGGGAAGTGTCCAAGGCCAGGTTGGAGCAACCTGGGACACTGGAAGGTGTCCCTGCCCATGGCAAGAGGGTACTGGATGAACTTCACAGTCCTTCCAATTCAAATCATTCCAGGATTCCTTTGCTTCCTTGAAGTCACCTTGGGGAGGGCGAGATAAGCCCAGTGACGCGAGAGGTGCGTCAGGGCTGGAGGGGAGATGTGGCTGCCCACCAGAAATCAAGGACCTTCCTCTGCTCCAGGACAGCGGGATCTGCCCAAATCCAGGGATATCAGGGCAGGGACGAGCAATGTCCCACTGCCCAGAGCTTCCACGCAGCCAGGCTCTCACCAAAGGCAGCTTAGGTGATTAATTAAAAGCTAATACTGCTCCATAGTCACGAGATCCCAACGGCACCGGCATTCCCTCCCCCTCCCAAGTGGGGATTAGTGGGAAGCCACCGAGGAGGGAAGCTCAACGCCCACATGGCTCCGCACGGGACAGGCTCCCAAATCTCATCCCAGCAAAGAAAGATGGAGGAGCCCAGGGAAGCACTGAGCTCATCCATCCCAAACCTGCCAGGTCCCGACGTCCCGTCCTCCTCCTGTCCCTGGCATTGCCACCCTGCTCCCTCACCACGTCACCGCTCCACTTTCCAACCCTTCTCTGGGATAAGAGCCATGCCAATCCCCAAAAAACCCCAACCTCTGCCTGAAGAACAAGAAGTTAAAACCCTCAGCACCCTCCTCGTGAGCGGAGCCGGGCGGGCTGAGGCCCCCGGACGTGTGAGAATGTCAGGAATCCCAATGTTTGGACTGGTTTTCTCTGCCTTCCCCAAACCTCCAAACACGCTCCACATCTCAACAGAGGTGCTTCCCACCCCGCTGCCTCCTCCCTGCCCCTGCTCCAACCGGCTCGTCCCTCCTGGTGGCACCTTCCCAGCTCCTTGCCTCAGTTTTGGGTGCTCCCAGAGATGGGCACAGGGCCACAGGGCTTGGAAAGAGTTAACAGAGCTTGGCCTCTGTGAACTGTCATATTTACAAGTCTGAGGGATTTAACCCGGAATTTTCCTGGAGTGATAGGCTGAGAAGTTTATGGAATTTCTATTTATAACAGTCCCCCCTCCCTCTTCAATTCCTACTCGGTTGCCTGTCTTCAAATCAGCCCTAATCCTGCCTGGGTCACCTGGGGGTGGGAGGAAGGGAGAGAGCTGGAGAACTTCATCCCGGGATGCGCTAACACGAACCAGATGTGGGAAGCTGGAGATGACGACGAGGTCAGCACTCTGCAGGGGCTGGGGAACATCAGCCAGGGGTGGGGGGACACCGGGGAGGAGGAGGAGGAGGAGCAGGAGAAGAGGCTGTGCCAAGCCTAGAGCTTCCCAGTGCCACTGGAGCCACGTACGAGAGAATGTTCAGGGAAAACTGAGGCGTGGAGCAGCCTGGGAGGTGACAGAATACCCAAACTGGTGCATGGTGGATCAGGATCAGGAAACCCCAGGAACTTCTGGTTCCGTGTGGTCCCTCTCCTAATGGTCCTCCAGCACGTGCTGGAGCAGCAGTGAGATACATGGATGAGCAGGACACAGGGCACGAAGCTCCACCAGGAATTAGCTGGGATGCCACAGCAGTGCCAGTGCTTGGAGAGGCAGGGAGCCCCGGCACATCCCTGGGCTCGTCCCTGCGTCCGTGCACCAGGGCTCAGTTGTGCAATCCTGGAGCCAGGCTGCAGCATCGGCACATTCCCGGGGCCCCGCGCCGCTCCTCACCCCCTTCTCCCTCCTGCCGTGTTTATCCTTCGGCCCGGGAGGATTGGCTGCTGGCCTGGCCGCGAGCACCAGGAATCCGGGCCGTGGCAAACAAACCAAACACCGCCTAAGCCCGGGGAGCCGCAGGGCCAGGGCTTGGCTTCGGAGCTTCTTCCCATCCTGGACGGCTCTGCCACGCAGGGAGGAGCTGCTCCAGCTGGGAATAGCATCCCTCCCATCCCTGCCACCTCAGCAAACCCAGAGACTGGGGCTGCACACCTGGACAGAGCCGCTTCCATAAAGAACAGCAGGATGATGTCCCTATTGCCCCACTTGCCCAACCCTGGGCTGCTTCCATCCTTTCTGGTGACCCTGGAGGAGCCCCTGGCTCCCCCTGGATCCCAGCCCAGCATTCCTGCTTAATTAATGCTCTTTATTACCTGACTGGGATGACAACCAGCCCCCAAACGGGGCTCCTGTAACCGGAGCAGGACACGGAGCCAGCGCTCCCACAGCTCCCCAAAGACCACCCCAGAGCAAAGTCCTGGCTGTCCAAGGCATTTCCAGGGGATCCCACGCCTTCCCTCTGATCCACAGCCCCTCCTCATCCCATTACTGTCATCCTTTGCTCCCCCCAGGAGTATCATCCTTGAGCAGTTTCCTTTGGATTAGGACCCCTTCGGTCCCTCCACATCCCAGCCCAGCCCATGTCTGCTCCCATCACAAAAGGTGGGACTGTCCCAGGCCATGCTGAGGTTCATCCACCCCCTGTGTCCCATACTGGGGACATTCTCCAGCCAGCCCATCCCCAAGGACAGCCCTGTCCTTCCACAGCCAAGGGGCAGCTCCAGCATCCCCTGCTCATACCGGACCAGAAAACCCAAGGTCCAAATTCCAACCAATTCCACACCAAAAACACAGCCAAGGATGAGCTCTGGGATCTGTGGGGTAAGATGCCAAGGAAAACACCAAGCTGAGGGGTAAGGATTTGGGGGGTTTGTGTGAATTTGGTTGTCATGGAATTTAAGTGAACTAATCAACAGAGCAATGGATAAGGTTTGGAACAGACACATCCCACCAAACCTTCGGCATGGAGGGGCCAGGATTGTTCCCAGTACCTGACCCCCTCCTTCCTGGGAGTTCTTGGTGAGCTCCCAGCCAACACCCCAAATTCAACCCGTCTGCATTCCTAGAGAAACTATCCCATGTCAGACAGGGCAAGAAGCAGGGAGAGCAGTGATCAGGGGTAGGGATACAGGACAGTGGGATTCAGCCAAACCCCCAGACTGAGGGAGAAAAGAGCATTTACAGGCTGTCCGGGAATACTCAGGAGCAACAACCTGGGTAATAGTGAGCCAGCTCCAAGGAAAAACACTTGGAATAATGAACTGGCCTGGTGGGAAGTACAACCAAACCATGGCAGGGGGTTGGATGATCTTTAAGGTGCTTTCCAACCCAAACCATTCCAGGATTCCCTGAATGTCCAGAGGCAGCAGCATCTCCCTGCTCCCTGGAAAGCTCTCTCCGCTCCTACATAATCCCACAACTCCTTAGCTTACATCCGCCGATTAATATACTTGGCAAAAGCACCTTTGGATGAGGTGGACAAGGCCCTGGGAAACGCTCCAAACCCAGGGATAAGGAGATAACACCCTCCATTCCCCATTCCCAAGAGGACAGAGTGTTGGTGGGAGACATCCCAGGGCACAAGAAGCGTGAGGACCCAGAGGAAATTATCCTGCTGTGCCACGGCAGGCCATGGGCATGTTCCTTGGGAAACTGCAGGAAGAGGAGGCAGAAGGGATGATCCTCCCTCCCAAACTTCCCTGAGCCCTCCCTCTGAGCACCTTCTCTCCTCCAGCCCTCCTGGAATTTCCCCTCATCTCCCCTCACCAAAGCTGTTCTCCCTCCTGCATCCCTTTCTCCTGGCAGCTCCCCACTCTTGTCCTGGCCTTTCCCCCGCCCTTGCCAGCTGTGAACCTTGGCATGGATGGAGCCATTGTCCTGGGAGAACGGGGGCCGAGGAGGAGGAGGGGAAGGTGTGAGAAGGGACACAGAGGCGCGTTTGTCCCTGTCCCCGCGGCCGTCAATGCCGCGCTTGTCCATTCATGCTCTCCGAGGGCAGGAACAGCGGCTCCATTTGGGAGGCTCCAAGGTGCCTGCCCAGGGGGGCACATTGCCCTGTTTGTTTGGAGACAACGCCTTTATCTCCCTTCCCGGGATGAGGGTGTTGGAGCAGGGACAACAGGACCGGAGGAGGCCACTTCATCTGGCGGCTCCTGCTGCACGAGGCTGGGGCCTCATCCTTGGGCACAACAGGGATGGGGAAAAGCTCCTGAGGATCCCTGCTGCTGAGGTGCCTCACCTGACCTTGCTTTATCCAGTCTGCAGCTCTGGGGGGACAGGAGGGACATTTTCCACAGGATAATATGATGTGGATGAGCTCCTAGACACTGCCGTGGTGGTGAAGGTCCATATCCATATCCCACACCATTCCCTCAGAGAATTATTGCCAGAATGGATAAAAAAATAACATAATTAGCAGCTACATACCAGTACCAAGAAGAGACTTGATCCAGCCGCCCAGAGCTTTCCCATGCTTGGCAATGACCAGGAGAGGGAACACTCAGGGAACCACAAGGAGCTGACAAAGTTGACGGCAGATCCTGAGCTGTGATTCCACTGCTCTTCTAGTTCCAAGCAAAGAACCCAGGGATGCAGTCCCTGGACACTGACCTTGCTGCAGGGCAACACAGTGGCTCTGGAAAGGCTCTTAGGGAATCCTGAGAGCCAGGATGAGCCACGATCAGCCCAACTCTAAGACATCCACACTACACACAGAGGGAACTCGGGATAACTCAGGATTTGGAGAGGTGCTGCCTCTCCTGGAAACCCCTCCAGCACAAAACAATCCTTAGGGAGGGAGATTAAGAATTGAACAGCACCAGGATACAGGAGCAGAGGCAGCCAAGCATCGCCGGGAACACCGTGTCCAGATCAAACACATCATTCCCTCCCTTCCAACTGGGAGGCACCAAGGTCTGTCCAGGCTGGACAATCTCCAGAGGAGACTGGGAGGAAAAAGCAGAGCCATTTATCTAGATGGGACTTTCTCCAGGGCTTGGGAAGGGCCATCCCAAGTTTTGTGCAACCACCACGGATCTTTCACAAGGAGGAGCATCGGGTCACCAGGGTTTTCCTGCTGCTCACACGGCTGGGACGTTTGCTCCGGAGCTGTCTCCCAAGAAAATCACAACAAGGGACGTCAAAAGCTTCCTCAGACACGTGGCACAAAGCTCCCAAGGAGGATCCCACTTCTCCCAGGATCTAACATGACCAATAGAAGTGGGACAGGTCCAGGGCTGTAAGCTCTGTCTCCATGACCCCATGGCAGGGGGTGGAATTAGATGGTCTTTAAAGTCCCTTCCCAACCAAACTATTCCAGGATTCTACGCAACTGAACTCACTACCGAAACCCCAAAATTCCCTAGGGATTGCTGCCATGCTGACTATTCCCACATCCACTTTTCACAGGGAACTGAGGTTTCTTTTTTTTTTTTTTTTTTTGAAAAAAACCCCTTGTTTGCCTTTTCTGACCAACTCTGAGCCATCCTGGAACATATTTCCTGCTCCGGGGATTTAGCAAACACTTCCCAGACAATACAGCCGAGATACCAAACGTGCTGCTTGGATCCCGTCCATCCCGTGCTCTCCCTGGGTGTTCCCGGGATCACTTCAAAGTGCTGGGCTGGCTGGAGAGCCCCAAATCCAGAGGGAAGGTTCCTGGCACGATGCTTGAGGATGTGCCATGGGGAGGAGAGGATCGGGAGGCCGCTTGGGAATGGGTGGGCATGAGTCAAGTCCAAATTAAACACCAGGCACAAGGATTTTCCTAGCAGAGACCCCCAGGAAGGGACCGGGGTCAAAAACATTCCAGGGGGACCTTCTTCGTCTCCACAACTCCCTGACAGGACCCAGGTGGGGGACAGGCTCTGCTCCGAAGAAACATGGGACAGGACAAAAGGAAATGGCCTCAAATTGCACCAGGTGAGGTTTAGGCTGGATATTAGGGAAAATTCCTTCATGGAAAGGGTTGTAAAGCACCGGAACAGGCTCCAGTGGTGGAGCCCCCATCCCTGGAGGGATTTAAAATCTGTGTGGATGTGGGATAGTTGTGGTCTTGGCCTGCAATCCCAGGGGAATGGTTGGACTGGATGATCCCAGGAGGCTTTTCCAGCCTAAATGACTCCACAATTCCATGATCTCTGCTCACATGGGGTGAAGGAAACTCCCAAGATTCCAGGCCTCCTGTTTCTGTTCAATCACCTCTGCAAGGGATTACACGGATGCAAGAAAGGAAGAGGTGGCAAAGCCCTTTTCTCCGGGCAAAACCAGGATGGTGACCTCAATCTCGTGGATAAATTCTCTGCGGCAGTGGGGAAAAACCTTCAGAGCTAATCCCTCCTGAACACAACTGGCAATGAGGGAAAAACACCTTAACAACGTGAGAATGGGGAATGGTTCGACTCCGGGATCCTGCAGGGTCTTCCGACTTAAACCTGATTTTTTCTGGGTTGGAAATCCTGTAAAAATCCCTCTCAGTGACCATTCTTGACGTGTTGCATCCACAGATGCCCACTGGATGTCCAGAGCCACGCTACGTACCAGGAATTACGAAAGGTCTCTACCTTGACATTCCACTGCCCATCCTGTTGGGCTGGGTTGAGTTTGTCCAGTCCTTCTTTCCGAGAACACCAGCACAACTTCCAGCATCCAAACTCCTCATCCCGGGCTGTGAAAGCTGTTCCCAGCCTGCAGGTCCTCCCAGGGCTGTTCCCTCTATCCCTTTGGCTCCTCAACACCGTCAGGTGAGTTTTGGAATATCATTTATTGCCCAGCACGTGTTGGGTTGGAAGGGATCTTAAGGATCATCCAGTACCACCTCTTCCAGGGACAGGGACACCCTTCACTAGTCCAGGTTATTCCAAGCCCTGCCCAATCCAGGCTTGGCCTTCCCTACAGATCAGCCTCTCCATTCCAATAGCCCTTCCCAAAAACTGAATTAAAACAAGACAGAACGGAGGGGACATGGACAGGACTCCTCGGATTTTGGGATAGATGGGATCTCATCTGGGAAAATCCCATCTTTGTTCAGGAGAGGAGCACTGACCGCATTATCAGCAAGCAGCCAACTGTAAAAAGGTTTGATGGCCCTTATAAAACTCTGTTTTCCAAGTTTTCCTTTACTTAAGCAGGTGTTTCATTCCCAATAAAGCCAAAGCACCCTTTCTAATGCTTCCACGAATCAATGTCCATAAACCCTGGCTAGTCATAACACAAGAGATAAGCCAAGATGCAGCAGGCTGATAAGATGTTTGCTTTCCTGTTTATATGGATTTTGAGCAATCGGCATTCAGGATTAACAGTCATAAATTATGTGGATGCCCCAACCCCTGGAAGTGTTCAAGGCCAGGTTGGACGGGGCTTGGAGCAACCTGGGATAGTAAAAGGTGTCCCTGCCCATGAAATAAGATGGGATTTAAGGTCCCTTCCAATCTAAACCATTCCAGGATTCTACAAATCAAGGAATGAAACCTCCAGTTCTTTGGATATCACACCTGTGTCTTCCAAAAATCCTGTTCCGTGCCCACCCCACAACCTCTGCACTGTCTCCTCCCCACCAAACTATTTGGGTAGGAAAACAAGAACAATTTGCCACTCCATAGCAAAGTTGGGGTGATACCAAAGACTCCATGGAAAAAAAAAAAAAAAACAAAAAACAAAAAAACCAGGGAAAATCAAATCAATTCCAGCAAAAATCCCTTTAATGCCTGGTTTATACACCCAGGCTGGATCCAAGCACTCTGAGGCTGTTTAAAACTCCAGCCTTGGCTTTTCCAACCAGTTCTCCTCCCCACCACCCCAAAACCCAGGGAAATACACAAGTGTTCACGCTTGGGAACGATAGTGGACAGGGAATTCCACAAGAATTCTGTCCACTCCATTTGCAGCCAGGCCTGGCCACTCTTCCCACCTTTCCCCCTCCCTGTTTGGAGTAACTGCCCCGAAGCAGCCAAAGTTCAGTGAGATAAGTGGTGGACCCTGAGTGTCACATTACATTTTCCCTCGGGAAGGAGGCCTTTCCTTCAAATGTGCCTTGAACGCGCCCCAGGTGCCGCTGGAAGCCGGCCCGGAGCGTGGGATCCTGGGCTGGCCACATTACCCACCACCACCGGATCAGGGAGAAGATGCCATGGAGGGGGGTGGGACTGGGATGATCTTTAATGTCCCTTCCAACCCAAAGCATTCCATGATCACACGTCCTGCTGTACAGGAAGAACGGGGAGAAGGAAAGTCTTTTGGATAAGCAAGGGCATGCCAAGCATGCTGTCTGTTGAAATGAAAGGATGTGTCCATGAAAATAAAAGTGAGAGCCACCGGATAGCCAAGTGTGGTATCCAATCATAGAATCCTGGAGTAGTTTGGGTTGGATGGGAGATCATCCAGATTCCATTCCCTGCCATGGGCAGGGACACCTTGCACTAGCCCAGGCTGCTCCAAGCCCTGTCCAACCCGGCCTTGGACACTTCCAGGGATCAATCCACTCTCCACTTCTCAGAGCTCCCATTTACCCTCCACAGCAGCAGGACACCTCTCTGGCCCTCTGCCACTGTCTTATCCCTGTCTGTCCATCCCTAGTCCTGCTATCCCTCTGAAATGCCCCATGTTGATGGCTGTCCCTCCTGGATGACGCTGGAGCACGGGATGGGCACCCAGAAAGCTCCGGCTTGGCCCCAAAAGCCACGAGACTGTTCCTGTTTGTGTCTCCAGCCACAGCTGCTCCCTTGTCCTCTGGCACGGCACACGCTGGTTAATCATTCCTCAGGCACATTCAGCGTCCCGGGATTCTTATCGGAGAGTGCAAAGTCCAATCAGCAACACCACTGGGAAGAGGCAGGAGGGCTCCCCGGCAAGGGCGGCAAAGCTGTGCCGGAGCAACGCCATCCTCAGGCTGGGATTCACGAGAGGGATCCAAGGCACCAGCTGGGAAGGGCCCATGGGCTCACTCGCACCTTCCCAGCACAGCTCCAGATCATGGAGTCCTGGAATGGCTTGAGTTGGAAGCAACTGCAAGGATCATCCACTGTCTGCATGGGCAGGGACACCTTCTACCACCTCAGGTTGCTCCAATCCCCATCCAACCTGGCCTTGGACAGTTCCAGGGATGGGGCAGCCACAGCTTCTCTCTGGACAATCTGTTCCACCACCCTCACCACCAGATCACTCCAGCCATTCCCACCAGGAGGAATCCATAAGGCCCCTATCCAGAAGAGGGAAAGCAGAGCAGGATCCCAGCTTTCTTCCTTGAAATAACCCTGCCCAGGAGCTGTTTAATTCCCTCTTTCTGGCAGCTGGGATGACTCTGTCCTGGAAGGGCTCTCCCTGATAAGGGCAAGGAAGCAGAGGGAAACCTGTCTGTCTGGCATCCCATGGCTCCTCCTTGACCAGGATTCCTTTCCCATCTCCCTGCAAGCAGCAGCCCTTCCACGCCCCATCCCACGCACGGGCTCAGCCAGATCTCTGTGTCACCGTTTCCATGCTGGTCACACCTCCAGCACGACTCCCTCCAATCCGCCCCAACTGCCACCTCTTCCTGAAGTTTCTCCCTGTCTGCGTCCGGGCATTGCTCCCAGGGCACCAGCCTACGGAAGGGGCATTACCCAGGACACGGGCAAAGTTCCTCCTCATGGAGCCTCGTGCTGACATCACCTTTCCAAATCCCAGCCTGCACTTTACCAGGCTTTGCGGATCCACCCTCTCATGAACAGCTCTCTGGCCTTACTCCGCCTGGATGTCTCTTGCCCTTTTCCCAGGATTAAGAAGTTTTGGGGTCCAGGATAAAGGAGTTTTAGGGAAATGGGAGGGAGAACCACCAGCAAAACCACCACAAGACTGTGCCAGCAGTGGCGGCGTTTGCCACCAGCCTTTCCCTGAGGAGCGGACGAGGATGAGTCCTTTGGCTGAAGAGACTCCAGGAATCTCCTATTGGGATGGATGCGGCAGCTTTCCCCCAGTGTCCAGGAACGCCACCTGGGTGTGGTGATGAGCTCAAGGGAATGTTTTTGTCTCTTCCCTGCTCTGCTCAGGCCCCGGGATTGAGCTGGAACTCAGCAGCATCCTCATGGCACCTGCTCCTGTTGAGGGCTGACCAAGCAGGGCAGGCAGAGAAGCTTCAAACAGAGGGAAGAGAGAGGAGAACCAGGGAACAATCCCATTGGGAAGAGAGATGGAGAGGCAGAGGGGAAAGCAAGGCAAGCCATGGAAGGGCTGGGGGTCCGTGCCGTTACCTGCTCGGATCCAGCGCATCCTGAGCATGGTGAGAGCCGATGTCAAGCTCCCGCCGTATCCCTGCTCTCTCCCTGTGTCATTATTCCCTGAGCTCAGCTCCTCCAGCTCCCAGGGCTGCTGCTGCCTGCTGGTTTTTCTATTCCCTGCGGGAAGAGTGGGAGGGCCGGGGAGGCGGCCGGGCGGCCGCTGCTCCGCACAGGGATTTGGGACCGCGAGGGGATTACCCGCAGGGATGGTCATGTGTTTGTGCTGTACCAGCTTCCCCGGGCCCATTCCGGCACGGGCTGACTCCCGGCTCCCAAAGAACTCCGGGCAAAGCCTCTTACCTTCCCGCGGCGCCAGCCAGGCCCCGCAGCGACTGTCACCTGCGCCGCCACCTCATCCCCAAGCCGCTCCTCCCACAGCCAGGAGCCCCCCCCAGGCTGGGATCACGCTGGGCTTTTCCAAGGTGTTCTCCCCCTGCCACAGCAGCTCCGTGTGGGAAAAGATCTCTCCGGCATCCAGCCTCGGGAATGGATTTGGGGGCAGGCAGAGGGTGACGAGTGAGCAGGAAGCCCCAAAAGAGCCATTTTTTAAAGGCATTCCATGAAAAGTGACGTTCTGATCCACGTAGTTGCATTTCTATGTCAAGTCCAGGAAACTAAAACACAGGACACCAGGACAGACCCCCCAGGTTCCACTGTCCTCCCGCCCTTTCTGCTCCCAGTTTTCAGCCTCAAGACATTCCAAAGCAACAGGAAGACTTGGGAGCAGTCCCTGGATTCTCATGGATGTGCTGGTCTACACCAGCAGGAGTCTGACCGGCGAATTCCTTCTCCACTCATTCCCACCACCACCACCACCAAATCCCCCTTATGGCCCAGCAGGGGGACAAGGGGCAATCCCAGCTGCCCTGGGGTCACCTCACTGCATCAGCTCCAGTATTCTATATTCCTTCATCCAAGGAAAACAGGGAAATGTTCCAGACCTCTTCCTGCAGGGCGACACTTCCTCTTCACAGGCACCAAGTGCTCCATAACCAAAATCACCAGGAGTGTTACCAACACCAGGAACATGGGAACAGGTTGTTCAGTGAAGTTGTGGATGACAGAGGGAGGGTTTAGATGGGATATTGGGAAGAAATCCTTCCCTAGGAAGGTGGTGAGGCCCTGGAATTGGATTTCCCAGAGAAGCTGTGGCTGCCCCATCTCTGGAATGTCCCAGACCAGGTTGGCTGGGGCTTGGAGCAACCTGGGCTAGCAGAAGGTGTCCCTGCCCACGTGGGACTGGATGATCCTTAAGGTCCCTTCCTACCCAAAACCATTCCAGGATTCCATCACACATATCCGAACATTCCCATAGGCAAAACCATCCACTCCTGGTCACTCTGAGCTCAGAGATTCCTGTGCACACACAGCCCAGCAGCCCCTGCACGAACACGCGGCTGCTCCACACACAATATTCCCAGTGTTCCAGCCACTCCTGCTCCATGAATACCTGTGGAGCTGTTGGATAACCTCCATGGGAACCTTCCCCTTCTGCTGAACCAACTCTTGTCTTTCCCAGCTCCACCCCGACCCCAAACCTGCTCAACTTCCAGCGCTCGCTCTCCTTTCTCTGCTCCTTCCCCGAATTCCCGCTTCCCAGCCCCCGCCGCCCCGCTCCGAACATCTTTCCCGCTGTACATTCTTCCCCGAGCCCTTATCTCATAAATTAGCCGGGAGAGGGATCCCAAATAGCTGAGCCGTGGCGTAAGCGTTTCCCTGAGGCAGGGGCGGGCGGGAGCAAGGGAAAGGTTGGGAGCAGGATGCCAGCCAAGGGTCAGACGCTGTCAACTCCCTCCTTCTCCTTTGAATCCAAACACAAACGCTCCAGGAACACTCCCAAACCCATGGAAATCTCCTTTCCCTCCCCTGCCAGAACTCCCCCCCGGCATCCCACACTCGCTGCTCCAGGATTTTTGCCTGAGCTTTCCTCAGCAGAATGAGGAAAGGCACCTCCAAACACATGGACCAGCTGTGCTGACACAAACCACGGAGTTTGGGAAGATTCCTGAGTGGGAAGGGATGATCCACGAGGATCATCCAAGTTCAGCTCCTGGCCCTGCATAGGACAATCCCAAAAATTCCACCATATGCCTGGACAACAAGAATCTTTCTAACACAGGAGAAGCCCGGCTTGAGGACACTCAATACGGAAAGCCAGGATTGCATTCCCAGCACCTGCATCCCAGGAAAGCCTGAAGTTATTCCCAACGCATCTTTTCCCTCAGAGACTTTTCCCTAGCCCATCCCAAATACCAAAGCAAAGCCTGGGATCCTTCCCATCACTTTTCTGCTTCTCCATCCTCATACACCTCAGATCTCACCCTCAAAGAGCAGACAGCCATATTCCAGGGAAATAAGGATATCTGGGAAAACAAGGATACCCAGGGAAACACGGATATCCATGGAAGTAAATATACCCAGGGAAACAAGGATATCTAGGGATACAAGGATACCCAGAAAAACAAAGGGTACCCAGGAAAACAAAGACATCCATGGAAATAAATATATCCAGGAAAACAAGGATACCTAGGAAACAAAAATACACAAGGAAATAAGGATATCCAGGAAAACAAGGACACCCAGGAAAACAAGGACACCCAGGGAAACAAAGGATATCCAGGGAAACAAAGGATACCCAGGGAAACAAAGGATACCCCGGGGCACAAGAATAGCCAAGGAAATAAGGAAATCCTGCCCAAGCAAACACCAAGGAAAACTCAGGAAAATCCAGGTCCATCTCTCACGGCTGAGAAAAGCAGGGGCACCAACCAGATCTGAGATTTTTGGGAGCATTTGCTTCCCAAAACAAGCCTGGCTCTACAAATGGGAGCAGCCAGATTCCAGGATTTGGAATGACCACAGGCACCAGCTCTTCCCCAGCTCCAGCAGAACAGCCCCCACTCCCAAACATCTCCATGAGGAGCCTGGTCAATCCTTGTCTGACATGGGGAAATACCAAGGGCTCAAGGATTCTGCCTAAATTTTCTGGGATTGCTTACAGCAGGCTCAGATCCTGGGAAAATCAGAGTCAAGCAAAGGAATGAGAGTTCCCAAGTTATTCCAGGCTTCTCAGCCTGCAGGAAGAAATCTCTTTGGGGGTGGGATGATCCCTAAGAAGAATAAAATATTTCACTCCAAGCAAAAAACAAGTTGGAAAATTATTTCCTGATGATGGGAATTCGGTGATAAATTTTAAAGGAGTGATGGGATAATTAATTTATTCCTGTAAATTATTACATTCTAACAGATCTATTGTTTACCACATCCAAAAACCACTAATTCCTCAGGAGGGCAAGATTCCAGAGTAAATCTAACTCCATGCCATGATTTAAGGCCCTGACCTTCACTCCCCAAAAACCAGAGGATCAGTTTGGCCCCAGAATTCCTCGGAGCACAACAATTAAACCTGGCACAAGAGGGAAAAACTGAGTAGCAATTCCTGGTGCAAAACTTTCTTCTCTCCCCTTCTCCCCCTCCGGCTCCGTGTCGGAACGGATGCTCTGGAATAACAGCGGGAAAGGGATCGAGCTGCCCAAACAAAGTCCTGCTCCATGGAATATTCGGCTCAGAGAGGTTTTAAGAAGGATTTTATAGCTGAGGGTAAGAAATATCCTTCAGGCACAGTTTCCTTGATCCTGGATTTTTACAGGGACAGGATGGTTTTGATTCAAAAGAAAATGACAGAAGGAGAAAGAGATAAAAAAGGGAAAAAGGAAGAGGAAAAAGGGAGAAAGGAGGAGGGAAAAGGGGGAGAAAAGGAAGAAAAAAGAAAGGAGAAAAACAGAGAGGAAGAATCCCAGGATAGCGGAGGTTGTCAGGGATTCTTGGAGTCATCTTGCTCGAGCATGATCACCCCCAGCACCCGGAAAGAACAGGGAAATAGTAAAAGGAAGAAACTTCCACGTTATAATAAAGATGCTCTGGGAAGAGGGAGAAATTCCATGTCTCCAGCTGAAGAGACAGAGAGCTGGTCCATAGATAACATTGGGATGCTGAGCCAGAGCTCTGCAGGACTCCCGGGAGGAGTACCCCCAGGATGGGAAGTGGGAGAGGAGGACTGAGGAGCTTGGCCCAAGTGAAATCCTAAAGGCAAAGGAAACCCCGGAAGGCTGCAGGGAGCATGGGCTGGGAGCGGCCGATAAGAGCCCTCGTGGGGAGGCTTCCCATCCTCGCTAATCCTGGGGCTCCTGGGGATCTGGGACCGTGGCTGGAACTAACAGGGGGTGCTTCCTCCTTTGAAGAAGAGATGCCTTACTGAGAGGTCACATGGATACCAGGAGAGGGGGAAAGCAAGGAGGAAGCAGCTTGAGCTTCCACTCGCTCCCAAGAACATCTTCTGTTCCCACTTTCCAGGATAAATCCTTCTACCAGCCAAAGAATCCACAGGGACACCACTTGTCCTGCCCCAACTGCCTCTGGGGGCTCACTGCACAATCCCACTGCTCCAAAGGGGATCCCAGCTCCGGAGCTGACCCGTGGATTGGGATCCACCCCAGGACCTGTTGGGGCAACGGAGCCTCGCCAGGATGGACACATTATTCCCTTAAGCAGCACATCCATGTGCCAGGGACTCATCCCAAAGGACACAGCCCGTGGCAACTAAACCTGGGCCTGGCAAGCGACCCGCTGGAAAACAAGAGAGGGAAACAAAGCAACGAGGGGGAAAGAGAAGGAACCAGCCACCCCACAAGGAAGAGCCGAGCGTGCCAAGAAGGCCAGAGCAGGGAAGGGAACACGGAGCCGAGGCAGGAACAACAATGGGATCAGGCTCCCAACACATCCCAGTTCAGCCACGAGCAACCACATTTCATCCAACAGAGGCCAAGGTCTCTTCCCGACCACTCTTCCATGCTGGCGGGAAGGAAAGTGATCCACAGCCATGCGGTGTCCACAAGGATCCAGGCTCCGGAAAAGATCTGGGATCCATAGGCCAGAGCCATTGCCATGAGCCTGCTCCTGCTCCAAGGATGGTGAGGGACATTCCAAGGTCCTTGTTGGGGTCACAGTGGGAATCTAAGGCACGGCACGACACAATTCCCAGGATATCCAGCTTGGCACACACAGTCTGCACTGGAGGATGCACCACTGCCCCTGGATAGGGATCTGTGCCATTCCAGAGCCGGCTGGGATAGTGTGGATCCAGGCTGGGAGAGCTGGGATTGTGCAGCCTGGAGAAGGGAAAGCTCCAGGGAGACCTCGGAGCCCCTTGCAGTGCCTAAAGCGACTCCAGGAGAGCCGCAGAGGGACTTTGACAGAGGGGCTGGAGTGACAGGACAAGGGGGAACGGCTTCCCACCGCCAGACAACAGGGTTGGACGGGATGTTGGGAAGAATTCCTCCCTGCCAGGGTGCTGAGGCCCCGGAACGGGTTTCCCAGAGCTGCCCCATCCCTGGAAGCGTCCAAGGCCAGGCTGGCCGGGGCTCGGAGCACCCGGGGCTAGCGGACGGTGTCCGTGCCCAGGGCAGCGGGGCGGCGCTGGACGAGCCCTAAGCTCCTTTCCCAGCCATCCCATCCCGCTCCAGCTCCCGGAGCGGGCCGGCGCCGGCGCTGCCCCCGTTACCTTCAAAGAAGCGCTGCAGAGCCTCCGTCTCGTCCACCACCTCCATGGCTGGGCCATGCACGGGCCGGCCCCGGCTCACTCCGTGCGGCTGCAGGGGGGCATCGCCCCGGCCCGGGGGGGCCCCGCCGCGACCCCCGAGCCCCGTCCGAGCGCCGTGCGAGCCCCGAGCCCCGCTCTCAGCGCCGGGCTCCCGCTGCCGCTGCCCAGCGCGGCCGCCCGCTGCCCATCGGCGACCGCCGAGCGCTGCCCCGGACTCGGGCTGCTGCGGCCGCTCCTCCCTCCTTCCCTCCCTCCGGCCCTTCCCCGCCCGCTGCTCCTCCTCCGCCCGGCTCCGCGCTCGGGGCACCCCCGCCCAGAGGCTCGGGCGACGCCGCCGAGGCGCGAGGTGGCCAAAAGTCGCCTGAAAACACGGTGGCGAGGAGCCGGGAGGAACCTGCGAACGGAAAAAGGCCGGCGAGGAAGCGCTGAAAAGCAGCCACGAGCCGCCAGAAAAACAGCCCCCCCCGAGTCACAAGCCACTAAAGCCCTCAAAGCAGTCACAAGCCACCAAAAAACAGCTGCTGAAGTCCCAAAACTGAGCCAGTAAAGCCCCCCAAAAACCAGCCACTAAAGCCCCCCCAAAAAACAGCCACTAAAGCCCCCCCAAAACCAGCCACTAAAGCCCCCCCAAAACCAGCCACTAAAGCCCCCCCAAAACCAGCCACTAAAGCCCCCCCAAACCGGCTACTATAGCCTCTAAAACCAGCCACTAAAGCCCCCAAAGCCAGCCACTAAATGCCCCCCAAAAACCAGCCACTAAAGCCCCCCAAAAAACAGCCACTAAAGACCCCCAAAAAACAGCCACTAAAGACCCCCAAAAAACAGCCACTAAAGACGCCCAAAAATCAGCCACTAAATACCCCCAAAACCGGCTACTAAAGCCCCCCAAAACCAGCCACTAAAGCCCCCCAAAGCCAGCCACTAAATGCCTCCCAAAACCAGCTAGTAAACCCCAAAAACCGGCCACTAAATTCCCCCAAAACTGGCTACTAAAGCCCCAAAAAACCAGCCCACTAAAGCCCCCCAAAGCCAGCCACTAAAGACCCCCAAAACCAGCCACTAAAGACCCCCAAAACCAGCCACTAAAGCCCCCCCAAAACCAGCCACTAAAGCCCCAAAAAAACAGCCACTAAAGCTCCAAAACCCAGCCACAAAAGCCTCAAAACCAGCCACTAAAGTCCCCCAAAACCAGCCACTAAAGCCCCCCAAAACCAGCCACTAAAGCATCAACGCTCTTTGCACAAAGCACCAAAAAAAAGGAGCCATAAATAAACAAAACAAGCAGGCACAAATTACCAAAATCTGTCCAGAAAAACTTCAAAAACAGGCACAAAGCACTAACGTTTGCCCTAAAAGGTACCGAAACCCCTCACAAAGCAGTAAAGTTTGTGCACAAAGCACCAAAATCCCTCACAAAAAACAAAAATTTGTGAACAAAGCACCAAAATCCCTCAGAAAGCACCAAAATCCCTCCCATAGTGCCACACTCCCCTCACAAAACACCAAAATTTACCACAAAGCAAAGCCACGAGGCACCAAAAATCTGCCAAAAGCCACGAAAATCCAGCCAGGAACCACTGGAGAAAAGCACTGACAAAGCACCAAAATCCAGCCACAAAGCATTAAATAAAAAAAAGAGCTCCAAGCCACCAAAAATCCAGCCACAAACTAGCAAAATCTGTCCATAAACCACCCAAAAAATGCTATAGAGCACTAAAACATGGCCACAAGTCACCAAATGTCATAAACTACCAAAATGCATCCATAAACAACCAAAAAATCCAGCTACAAAGTACCAAAATCTGTTCACAGAGCAAAAAAACACTCACAAAGCACCAACATTTGTGCACAAAGCACCAAAATCTTTCACAAGGCACCAAATTCCCGTCACAAAACACCAAAATCTGCCACAAAGTTACAAGGCACCAAAAAAAGACAGCCATAAGCCACCAAAATCTGGCCAGAAATCAGTGAAAAACACTCTCAAAGCAACAAAATCTTTCCCCAAAGCACCCAAATCTGTCCCCAAAGTCATAAGGTGCCAAAAAAGAGCCACAAACCATCAAAAATCCAGCCACAAATGACAAAAATCCATCCAGAAATGACAGAAACCCAGTCACAAAGTACCAAAAACCAGCCACAAAACACTGAACCCGCCACAAATTACAAAAATGCAGCCACAAACCAGCAAACCTGTTCATAAAACCAGCCCTGAGGCACAAAATCCAACCACAAACCACCAAAATCCTCCCAGAAATTCCAAAAACCAGCCACAAATCACCGGAATCCTGTTTTTTAAAAAGACACAAATCACTGAAATCCAGGCAGGAATTACAAAACCAGGAAATCCCCAAAATGCAGCCTCGCATTCCAGCCACAGACCACAAAACCGACTGCAAATCACCAAAATCCAGCTGCAGATCGCCCTAAAACAGCCCCAAATCATCAAAATCCAACCTCAAATCATCAAAATCCAGCCCCACATCATCCTAAACACCAAACACAGCCCTAAGTCATCAAACTCCAGTCACAAATCAGCCTAAGCCAGCCCCAAACACCAAAATCCAGCCCTAAACCATCAAAATCCAGCTGCAAACCACCAAAATCCAGTCACAAATCCAACCCCAAATCACTAGAATTCGACCCTAAATCCACCAAAAATTGCCCTCAAATCACACAAATCCAGCTCCAAATCACCCTAAAGCAGCCCTAAACACCAAATCCAGCTGCAAATCCCCCAGATCCAGCCCCAAGTCACCCAAATCCAGCCCCAAGTCACCCAAAATCAACCCCAAGCACCAAATTCAGTCCTGCATCATCAAAATCCAGCTGCACACCACCAAAATCCAACCTCAAATCAGCCTAAATCAGCCTCAACCAGCAGATCCAGCCCTAAATCATCCAAATCCAGCCCCAAGCACCCAAATCCAGCCCCAAGTCACGCTAAACCAGCCCCAAGTCACCAAAATCCAGCCCTAAACACCCAAATGCAGCTGCAAATCTCTCTAAACCAACCCCAAGCACCAAATTCAGCCCTACATCATCAAAATCCAGCTGCACACCACCAAAATCCAGCTTCACATCACCCTAAATCAGCCCCCACCAGCAAATCCAGCCCTAAATCACCCAAATCCAGCCCCAAGTGACCCTAAACCAGCCCCAAGTCACCAAAATCCAGCCCCAAATCACCAAAATCCAGCCCCAAATCCCACCCCAAACCCCAACCCCTGCCCCCTCAGGGGAAGGCCCAGCTGTGGTTTGTTCTCCCCAGATGTTCCCACAATCCCCAATAACTCCCCCCTACCCCCCACCCCTCCCACCCCATAATGACTCCAATCAAATAAATAAGGGCCCGCTGGGAATAATGTCCATGAAGTTCCGAGTTCTCGGAGCGCCGGGGCCCTGCCAGCCCCAAACTGTGGGGCCTTTCTGCTGCGGGCCAGCCAGGGCACAATGAGGGATTGTCCAGCCCCACATCCCAATTGAGAAGGGCAGATTCTCCGGGATATATAAATATATTTATCCCGCTCCCACAGCTGTGCAGTGACCAATTCTTCTCCCGGGAGAGGAGGGGGATTGAGGATTGGGGACAGTAATGGGTCTATTATTTCGGGATGGAGAGAACGAGCCCTTTTTTCTCTCCTCTCTCTCCACATTAAGACAATTGTTATTCCCTGCTCCCCTTGTTCCTGCTCTCAGCCCTCCGTTTCGGGCGCAAGCTGCGTGGGAAGGAAAGGAAATTAAGGGAAAATGGATTTTTCCTGGGAAGCCGAGCGCCAGCCTAGCCTAAACCCTGTTAGATGTCGGTCCGTAATATTTTACTTAAATAAAGATTAAAACCAACACTAAAGTCAGAATTGGACTGGATGATCCTCGGGGGCCTTTTCCAACTCAGGATACTGAATCCTAGAATGCATGATTCTGTCATTTAGAATCCTGGAATCCATGGAAGCATATCCCATACTCTCATGGATTCATAAAATCATCATTTGATTTGTAGAATCACAGTCCTTGATTCTGTGGTTTAGAATCCCAGAATGGTTTGCCTTGGGAGGGAACTTAAAGTTCATCCATGGAATTCTTTAGCTGGGAATAGCCCCAGGCTATGAGAACCTGCTTTACCAGAGCCATGTCCCTGTGTCCCTCACCCTGTAGGACACTGGGAAGATCCCGTTTGGGACTCACCTTCCTTGCAGAAAGATCCCAGCATCCAAAGGGCAGATTCCCACACTATTCTGGCTCATATATCCAACATAATTGAATATTTGGGATATATCCTTGACTGAGAGCATTCATCTTCCTCTTCTATCCTTGTCATTCCCATCCACTCCCAAAAATTCCCTGGTACTCAACTTTATTTGCACTAAAATCCTTCTTTTTATATGGCAGGATGACTTTAACTGGGGATAACTCAAAGCATCCCGTTCCTTCCTTAATTTCCTTCTCCGCTGAAGGACAGATTCCTAGAACTGATCTTGAGGGACAAGGATCATGGAATCCTGGAATGGTTTGGGTGGGAAGGGACCTTAAAGCCCATCCAGTTCTACCAGCACTTCCACAAGTTCCTGCCTGTGATGGCATTGGACCATATAGCCAGAGGAGGATCAAAAGATTTGGGAAAGGATCCTGAGCCCAGATTTGGATTCCTCTGGATTGACCATGTGGGGGCTTGGCCTGGGATTCCCCATCCTAAAGTGTAAAATCCTGTGGAGCAACTAATTTATTTAATTTACGAAAAATAGGACACTTCCCTCCTTTCCTTAGGGACAATGTCAACATTCCCACATCCCAACCTCTTGTGAGACAGCTCCGGAGTGCCACACACCCCCTTACCAGACAGGAAAATCCCTTTGGGAACGACTCATTAAGGATTCAAATCCTCAAATTTGAGGGTTCTGCCCTCACAAAGTGGCTGCCATTTCCCAAACACCCTCCTCTGGACATATCCCTAAGGAATCTTTGCTCCTTCCCATCTTTCCTCCTCCCCTGGTGCCTAAATCGAAGTGTGGATGATCCCCCTCCTTCTCACCTGAGTTTTCCTCCTGCCTCCCAGTCCTGCCCAGCTCCCACTCCCAAGGAATGCTGCCCTTTCCCTTCCCAGACTGATTAAAGGGAAAAAACCCATTGGAAAAACGCACCAAGGAATGGAGCCAACCTCATCCATGTGGGATGGTCCAGCTCCCTTCCTGCAGTGAGCTGGGAATGCAGCACTTCAGGGATGGACTCGTGTGATCCCCAAAGGATCCTAGAGAGCTCTGAATCCCAAGAAATCCAAGGTATTGCTTTGATCCATAGGGAGGCAGCTCCAGTGGGTCCAAACCCAGTCCCTCATTGGTTTTCCTTTCTCCAGCCCTCCACATTTCCCACATTTCTCCCCCTTCCCAATCCCCTCTGGGTCATGCTCCCTGCAAACCCTGCTCTCCCTCTCCCACGTGGCTCGCAGGCAGCACGAGCCAGCAAGGGGTGGAGAGATGTTTCTCGGGATATTACTCATGGAAGGTGCGGCCGGGGCTCCCTCCGGCGCCGAATTTCAAAGTCCAGTTTCGAACAAAACAATAATTCAGGAATTTCCCCCTCCCTTACCCCATCCCTCCCCACATCCCAACCTCCAGCTGAGACTCCCAGGCATGACTGGAAGGATTTGGAGTCCATTTTAAAAGTTTTTCCACCAGCTCTGAGCACGGACACCTCAGTGTCTGGAAGGGCGCCGGAATCATTGATCTGGCTCACATGAGGCTCAGCCGAGCCGGGATCATGGATCCAGGGATATCCAATGGATATAAGATCTATTGCTCCTGGTGGGACCAAGTCCCAAAGAAGCTGTTGTGTCACTGTCGGAGATCCTGGAATACTTGGAATCTCCTACTCACAAAGCACCCCGATCCAGGCACAAATTCCCCAAATCCCAGATGGTTTGGGTGGGAAGGGACCTCAAAGCTCATCCCATTCCATCCACTGCCATGGGCAGGGTGACCTTCCAATACCCCAGGTTGCTTCAAGCTTTGTCCAACCTGGACTTGACACTTCCAGGGCTGAAGCAGCCACAGCTTCTCTGGGAAATCCTTTCCAACTGCCAGGGAAGCTCCCACCCTGCTGGAGGCAGAAGCAGAGTTCCCTTGGTTATCTCCTCCTGGCAGGAGACCTGTGTGGATCAATCCCTTCCTGGTTACCCATTAACTCCAAAGGCTTCATTCCTGAGATGGAGAGAACACCTCCATCGATTTATAAAGGAATAAAGGACCATCCTCAGGAAGGAACACACGTCCTGGGAGACCTCAACACCCCAGGAGACCTCTGGAGCTGGAAGTGCAAGGACTCAAACCCAGGCCTGGAGCAGGGAAGTGTCACCCACCCACTCCCAAGAAAGACACCCAGGCTCCAAGGAAAGCCCCTGTTCACTCTACCAGGACAAACAAGTCCACAAGGGCTGGATGTGCTTTCCAAGGAAGTTCTGTGGCGGGAAGGATGAGTACAGATTGCTGGAAAATCCAAGGAGACATTGCTGAGGAGGCAGGAAAATACAAACGCTGCTGGAACAGACCAGGAATTACACCTGGACCATCAGCTTCAGATCACTGTTTCCTTTCCCTCTTTTCCAATGGAAATACAACCTGGAATCCTTGGAAAAAACCTGAGGAACTATTTGTGCCATGCTGGTTTCCATTGAATTAATTAACAATTCAATCCCAGCTTTAGTTAATTAAATATTCCCATTATTTTCCCTCATTTTCTTTGCTTGCTGGGGAACGCTTCAAAAATTGTTGGAAAATTTGGTTTTTTTTTCTGTAGATCTGGATATTTTCTCAATGGATTGGAAACAAAGTTTTCTCAATAAACTGGGATTTTTTTCCCTAAGGCCACCAACACACCCAGCAGCCAGAGAATCTCCCTGGAAAACACGACTACATCCCTAAGGAAGGCTTTTAATAGGTTTTATAGCAGCATCCCCCCACTCCTGCTGTGTCCACGTCCATATATTTTCATCCTTAAAAATTGAATTAGAGCAGCTTCTCCTAAACATGGATTATTCCGTGTTTATCCAAGGATAGCAGCCAGAGTTGGATGTTTTCCTTCCCCAGGAGAGGAAGGGTTTCCAGAAGAGCCAATATCCTTTTATGAGGCTGATACAGCTCCGGGTAGGGGAAAAAATCCCACAAAACCATCCCAAAACATCAGGCACTTCAACATTCCAGCACTTTTTATAGGCATTTTTATAGGAACTCAGTAGTTCAGCCACCTTTGAGCTCTTAATTCCCTGATAGTCCCTTCAGGAGCAGCCATAAAAACAATTCCATGCAGCCATTAATAGGATTACACACTTCCAGGCATTCCTTTTCTCCCTGGATTTCTCCTGGCTGGTCAGCAAGCTCCAGGACTTCTCCTGCCCTTATTCTCCGACTCTGCAAGACATAAATGCAGCTTTTCCCTTTTCCAGAATATGAATTATATGGAATTATTCAGCTGGGAACAGCTCTCAGGCAGTGAGATCCTGCCTTACAACTCCAGAGCTGCATCCTGCGGGACACTGGGAAAATCCCAGTTTGGACTCACCCGGCTCACAGAAGGATCCCAGCACCTTCATGTTTATCCAAAGGGGAAATCCCCACACTGTTCAGGCTGGAATATCCAGTATATGGAATATCTGGGATATATCCTCGACTGAGAGCACTCATGCTCCTCTTCTATCCCTATCATTCCCATCCACTCCCAAAAAATTCCCTGTTTGCACTAAAATCCTTTTTATAGGACAGGTTGAGTTTAACTTGGAATAACTCAAAGCATCCCATTCCTTCCTTAATTTCCTTCTCCACTGAAGGACAGATTCCTAGAACTCATCTCAAGGGACAGGGATCATGGAATCCTGGAATGGTTTGGGTGGGAAGGGACCTTAAAGATCCAGTTCCATCCCTGCCATGGGCAGGGACGTCTTCCACTGCTTCCAGGACAACTTCCAGCCTGCTCCAACCTGGCCATGGGATGGCAAATCCACAAGCTCCGGATGTTCCCCCAAGTGTTTTCTCGCTCCAAAGGCTGAGATCCAGAGCAGAGAGAGCTGGAGAAGAAACAACCAACCCCCAGTGATTTCCTGGATCCTTCCCAAGAGCTGCACACCCAATTCCTGGTGCCCTTCCCACCTCACTCACCACCCTTTAAGGAAGAAACCTCAGGCAATTCCCAACCATCCGTCTCCAGGACATCCTTGGGAACAGTCACATACTCCAGCCATGCTTCCAACATCCATTTTATACAGAGTGCCATAGAATATACAGAAAATTTATATACATCCATGTTTCTGGAATTAGGTTATAATTCATCCGATCTTTCTTTACAGCGGGATTAGTTCAGATCTTTCGTACAGAGGTACAAAAAAAGTCACGTGGAGAATGAAGGGCACATGAGGAGTGCTTGAGTTTCCTTGGAATCTTCATGCTGGGGCAGCTCGGAGCAGGGATTCAGAGGGCAGCATTCCCAGGATGAGCATGGGGACGCAGGATGCTCGGCTGTTTTCCCCCCCATTTGCATATCCAAGTGCTCCAAGCCCTGCCAGAAGCAGTGGGAGTGCCTCAGAGCTCCCTGGAAGGGCTGCTTCTCCCAAAAATGCCAAAGGCTTCAGCTCTAAGGAGGCAATTAGGATCCAGCAGGAAATGAATCCAGAGGTATCCTGCTCTGAGCTGCCCCAGCACGAGATGGGACACAGGTGACAGGCAGGAAAGGCTTTTCCAGAGAGGCAGAGCCAAAGGAAAGGGGCACACAGGGCTCAACATTCCAGACAGGGAGGCGCAGCCCATCCCCAAATATCCCTGTGCCAATAGGAATTCCACGTAGCGCCAGGACAGGAGCTCGAGAGTATTCCCTGGACTTGTGGAGGGAAAGGTGGGAAGCTGGAGCTGCAGGTGAGGCCATTTTGCCACCACCAAGCGCTGGGGACATCCCGGGAAAGGAGTTAGGACCTAAAGGGTGTGGCAGTGTCCTAGGAAAAACCCCTGCCGGGATCCCTTTCCACACACAACTTCCCAAAAGCAGATATCCCTGCAGGACAGGCTCGTGCCACCCCCAGCTGGGACTTCTGACTCTGAGCCATTGGAACTGCACAAAGCCCGGGATGGGAAGCAGGGAAGTGGAATCCAA
The DNA here is from genome assembly GCF_015832195.1 of Motacilla alba alba. Taxonomy (NCBI): domain Eukaryota; kingdom Metazoa; phylum Chordata; class Aves; order Passeriformes; family Motacillidae; genus Motacilla; species Motacilla alba. The sequence goes on along the minus strand of NC_052020.1, from coordinate 8,721,251 downwards.
AGAAAAACCAGCGTCAAGGCTTGTTCCTCTGCTGCAAGGATTTTCAGGAATCAAGAGGTGAAGACAGGGAGAGGTTCCCCTCATCCTACAGGTGTGCTGGGAAGGTGGGAAAGTCAGGATATGCAGCACGGTGTGACACAGTGACGTCAAAGGGATTGGACACAACAAGGAAAGCAGGAAAAATTCCCAGGGAGCTGCTCCAGAGCCAGGGAGAAACTTGGTGTGGGTTGGAGGAAATCGCCTGCCTCAGGTCAAGATTTGCTTTTGGCACTTGGATGGGACCTCAGGCAGCAGGGAAAAGGGGGGAGATGTGGGAAGTCCTGGCTGAGGCAGAATGGGAGAGCTCAGGAGCAAGGGCAGCTCCTACCAGGCCTTGGCCACACTTCCATACTCCCAGAGAAGTGGGAAAGTGAGGTGGGAGATGTCTGATCCCAGAAACTGGGACCTGAAGCCAGGGAGAACAAAGGCACAAGAGGTATGAACTCAAAAAACATGGAAAAAACAATGGGAATGGAGACAGCAAAGCACTTGGAGGCTGATGACGATTCCCTATGACAAAGCAAGGAATTGTCCTAATCCTTGGCTGTTTGGAATTTCCAGCCCTTTTCAGCTCCTTGGAGCTGAAAGAAGAGGAAGGACATCAGTGACTGCTGATCCAGCCCCCTTCCCCTCCCTCTCAATCCATAATGCCCCCTGTGGATAGGGAGAGCAAAGGACTCCCAGACTGAATCCTAGGTTCCAGCTGCAATATTCCCTCCCCTCCTTTTCCCCACAGCTGCCAAGGATGGGCAGTGTTTGCCTCCAGCAGGATCCATGCAGCATTGCTTCCTCCACACAGGAGCCATGAGAGGGAGCTTTGGCACAAGAAATGAGGCTCTTCCCGAAATCCAGCAGCTCTTCCCAAAAATCAGCCCTGCACAGACTCTGGGAACAAAGCAACGAGCCCAGTTCCAGGCAGTGCTTTCCAGCTGCTTCCTTCAGAGGGATTTCTCAGCAGAGCAATCCATGCAGAGATGCTGCTGGAATTCCAACCTTCCCTTTCCTGTAGCACCGTAACACTGTAAGCAGGGAATCACAGAATTCCAGAATCATTTGGAAGCTCCCACCTGCTGCCGTGGGCAGGGACATCTTTCCCTAGCCCAGGTTGTTCCAAGCCTTATACAACCTGGCCAGGAATACTTCCAGGAACGAGGGATCCACACCTCCCTTGGCAATGTTACTCAAAGGCTGCAGTTACAACCACTATCCCTAAACCCATTGGAATTAAATATTCCTGCTCCCATCCTACAAAGCCAGGACGTCCTACTGCCAAGGGAAGAATATCCCAGGATGGATAAGGATAAACCCAGCACGGAGGGCAGCTCCAGCCCAGCAATTCCCAAGGCAAACACAGAAGGGCTCTGCTGCCCAACGGAGGCTCTTGGATACAGCCTCAAAACACAAATCCAAACACACCCATTCCCAGCAATAATTAATCCCACCTAATTCCCGCTGCCAGGAGTAATCCTGATTATTCCTATGTCCCAATTTGTAAATGAAAGCTGTGTGGGCGAGTCCATGGAAATAATATTATCTGCCTGCAGGAAAAGAGCAGCAAAAGCTGAGAAAACATCAAAGTGCATGGAGAATGCGTTAGATATTCATCCTGTATCCCCACGCTTGGAGCTTTTCCTCCTTCTTACGTGCCCCTGGAAACAGAATTCCCACTTTAACCCTGCATGGGACCATCAACTACTCCTGGAATCGAACACTCTAAAAGAACAGAACTGGGAATCACTGGAATTCTATAACCACACTCCTCACCCTCTGCCATCCCAGCCCTCTACAGAAACCAAAATACTTCCCACAAATCCTGTTTGCTTTGGAAAAAAGTTCCTAAAAAGTTCCAAGAATCTAGTTTAATTCTCGTTCCAAGAATCTCGTGGGCTACCAAGGATGTGGAAGGAGCCACCAGCACCCTGAGGGAAGGAAGGGATGAAGTGGCTCATGAAATAGGTGAGAAGAACAAGGGGCAAAGAAAAGAGGGAAGTTTTAGGAGGAAATGAATATTCCAAATGGAGAAGGCAACCCCGATGGAGAAGAAGCAATGATAAATATTGGAAAAGAGCTGGTGTATCTCCTCAGTACTGCAGGATCCTTCCCAAATTTTTGGCACTACTGCAATGAAAGCAACAATAAAATCAATTTACTGGTGCAGAAGAGCCTCAGCTCCATTCCTCTGCCAAGAAACTCTTGGAATACCAACACTCAGCAGTGTTGGAAAGGACCTTTAAAGGTCACTCAGTCCAAGGAAGAAGGATCAGAATGGATTTTAAGGATGAGGCATGGAACGGGTGACCTGTTGGTAGGTCTGGGGTGTCAGGCACTTCCAGCACTGCCTCTGCACAGGGCGGAACATCCTGGTGGAGTACCATGGGAATATCCGAAGATCAGAAGGCACAAAGCTGAAGAGGAAGAAGCAGAAGCCAAAAGATTCGGAAAACTGGAGATGCTTCGTATTCCCAAAGACAGAGAAGGAAGAGAAAGCAGGAAGTGCGTACAGTACAGATGAAGGAGGTAGCTGCAGCTTTAGCATTTATTTCAGCATTCCAGGTGTGCTCTTCCAGGAGGATATGGGAGATCAGCCTTTCCAAATGCCCAGATAGCAAAGGAGTGATGGGAATGGAGACACGGAATGCTGGGGATCAAGACACCGAGACATTTAAAGCAGAAATAATTCCAAGAGTGTGGATTTCATTCGGGAGGACCGGGATCAGATCTGTTTGTCAACAAAAACCAGGAATTACCCACGACAGGATACAATGAGAACCTTCAAGGGGCTCTTTTGTGCCTTTACTCCTTGACCTGTGGCAAGCCCAGCTCCCAGGAATTACATATTTCCAGGTTTTCCGAAGTCCAGTAATCACAGAGCAAAAAAACTGCAGCATTCCAGACTGCTTCCTGTCAGGGCCATTCCTATGGGATACAGTTCCAATGGCACAAAGAAGGGAACAGTCACCCAGGGACTGAGTCTTCCAGGACACGGCAGAGGAACGTCAGGGAAGGGACTTTCTAGTGCAACATTTGAGCCATGGAACATCAGCAGGTTCCCACTGGAATCATTTTAGGAGGGAGATATCCCACTTTTCCTCACCTGGAGGCACCTCCCACCAGCAGTTCCATCTAATCCCAGGTATCCATGTTGCTCCCAGGGACAGAGATGATCCTTTTCCTTAGGGTTTTAAAGTGCTTTGCAGATCCCAAGCTCTGCCTTAGTGCTAAGGGTTAATTCCTGCTGGGAATAAGGGCAGGAATGAGCTCCTTATCCCAACTCCTGGGCCAGAAGGGGAGCTAGCCCGCTAGCCCCGGCCTCCCTGCCCCTCAGCTCCCCTTTTCCCCTCACACCTTCCCAGATTTTTGTGCGTATTCCTGAAAAATCACCTCGGTAGTGTTTCCTGAGTGCAGGAATTCCTCCTTACCCTGTGCTGTGCTCCCAAACCACCTGCTCCCTGCTCCTTTTTTAAGGACCTACAAAAACAAAAAAGAACTTCTGGTTGCTCAGAATAAACGCATTTTTCCTTCTCCAAATCCCTCTGAATCCAGAGGGGCGTCCTCCCTCTGATTCCACTCAGGGAAAGGTTACCTTTGGAACCTTAAACCACAGGGATAAAGTTTTCCTGGCTGCTTGAAGCACTTCTGAAGGCTCTGAAATGGGTAAGGAGCAGGGGCAGGAGCATCCCACGCTGGATGGAGTGGGATATCAGCACCTGGACCCAGAAATCCAGTGGAATTCCGTGCACCCAGGATTATTTACATCAATGCACACTGGTTATAAAGTGCTCCTCAATGGCACTGGATCCCACTGGCTCCAGGGAAGCACAGCCCTGACCCATCCCGGCGCTTCCACAGCCCGCATGGAGAACAGGAAGCCTGGGATTTGCCAGGGGCCGAGCTCCTGGAAAGCACAGCAACCTCCTACAATGGAAATAGCACTGCTAAGGAGGGGAAAAGGGAGCAACCACAGGATTCTAAGGAAGTTAAACCAGGAATTTCTTTTCCAGGGCGCTCTGGGGAGAGCCGTCAGTAATTGCTGAGCTTCGAGGGGGAGTTGCGGCAATTCAAGGCCTTTTCCAGGTCCCGAGAATGTTTCATTTCCTACAATAGGTAGTTTTCCTCCAGCTGCCATCACTGGAAAACCTGCCTGGAGAGGCAGAGCAGGCTCCTCTGGGCCCGGAGGCTCAGGTAGTTTGCCTAACTTGCTCAAGCTTTCCTACATGGAATTGTGCAGGTGGGGAGACGGGGGGCAGGCGGTTACCCCCGAATCCAAGCCACTTGGGAAGCAGGGGGCTTGGAATTCTGCCTGCCCTTCCTCTCTTCCCTCAGTCCCCAGAGGGAACAGCATGGGAAGGAGAGGATGACCATGGATTTTCCTTCAGGAAAGCCTCCCTGTTTCCTTAATAAATACCTTCCAACCAGCTCAGCAGCTCTGTAAACATACAAGAGATTGCAACACTGGGAAAAAGTCCATCTTTTCCCCGAATTCCCAATGACAGAGGCTGGCACTGATCCACGGATGCTGCATATGGGTGGTGTGAGTACCCCCAGGGATCCAGGAGAGACTCCCAGACTCCACAGGGGCCTGGAAAATAATGCCAGGTGCATCTTGCAGTTGATCCATCCACATCCATGCAGCTCTGAAATGAGAATCCTGGCAGTCCCACGGGAATGTCGCCAGCTTGGAGGGTCCAGGGAATCGAGGAGTGATGGGGGTGATATCCAGGAGAACTTTCTGCCAAAGGCAGAGGGATTGGGCTCTTGGGAACAGCGTCCTTCCCTCTCAGGAGTGCTCGGGGGAGAGAAACCGTGGTGCCAGCCCCATTCCTGCTGCGCCTGGCCGGGAAGGGGAGACTGGATTTGGGGGGAATACAGCCCCAATGGCTTTAAAACAGGAGTGTCCTACAAAAGCAATCCCCATGGAAGTGTGCCGAATTGGATCTTGGGCCGGATCCGTGGTAGTGCAACAGGGCCCAAAGTCTCAATCCGCTCATTTCCCAAAACCACCGGCTCAGTCCCAAGGAGAGGGATCTGGCCCGGCTCCCTCCTGCTTCCATCTATCCAGGTATCTCACTCCCAAACTCAGCAGGTGCCCCAGGGCAAGGAATCTGCCTCTGGAATGAGACAGGCTGAGGTAGGGAACTTTAGTGCCTCAGACCCTCTCAGGCCCCGTGGGGCAAAGCTTCTCCCAGCTCCAAGCACAGGATTCCCAGCACAATCCATCCTCCAGACACCACCACTGGGTCACCCCAGAAAGGATTTTTCCAGCTGTCTCCTCTGATCCCAACTGCCCGATGACAGCCTCCTCCATGGATTATCCCACTGGGATCATTCCACCCCTTTCCCCTGCACTAAAGGGCCGAAATCATGAGGTCGTCCTGCTTGGCAGGGCTGGTTACGTGTCCGGAGGGGGTGGAAGTCCGGATTTTGTCCGTGGCCAGGCACTCCTGGCTGCTCACACCCGTGGGAGTGATATCCATGAGTTCTCCGGATGAGCTAAGGGGGAAGGAGGGTGACACGGAGATTCCCGACGAGGGATCTGTTGAGCCCGCAAACAACCTCGGAGGCTTTGGGACTAAGTTAGGCTCGTACTGTGCCCTCAGCAGGATCTCCTGGTCGCTGACGGATTTGGGAATCTCCGCAAAGTCGCTGGAGCTGTCCGACACCATCATGCAGTAAATGTCCTGGAAGGAGCTGCTTTTGCTGTCCAGGTTGAAGAGGCTGTCGATGAACTCGGCGAATTCCAGCACCTGGGGACTGGGAACGTCGGCCAGGCGGCCGTTGTGGAGCGGCGGCTCTTCCCGAGGGGACGAGGACGCGCGCTCCCCGTCGCTCCCGGCGCCCTCGGCGCTGCAGCGGCGCTGGGGGGTGGTGCCGCCGCTGTTGAGGACGTTTTCCGGGGCCTGCGTCTCCTGGGAATGCTTGGAGAGGCTGTCAGCAGCCAGCAGCTCTGTCCGGGAGCTGAGGGAAGGGTTTTCCTCAGGGATAACGGGGTCTATATAAAAGCAGTGCGTCTCGTCCTTCTCCATGACCGCATGGAGGCTGGGGGAGCCCCGGATGCTCCGGAAACCGGAGGAGCGCCGGGAATCGAAGCTGTAGATGGACTCGTTGTCCGAGAGGCTCTCCATGGTGGCCAGAGGGGCGCGGCGGTCCTGGAGCTCCACGGAGAGACGTTCCTTAGTGTCCAGGAGAAGCAGCTCCACGGGGTCCTTCTGCACGGGAGAAAGAGGCTTGGTCTCATAGAATCCCTCCAGGCTGATTTCCGAATGGGACTTGCTCCTGCAACGGGAAACAGAGAACACGAGGCTGCAGAATTCCAGAACAGCTAGAGGATCCGAGGGTTCCTCACACAGCTCCTCCAACCAGAGGCATCCACAGCTCCGGGGAATCTCTTTGCGCTCTGTGCTCCCAGCTGGAAATACCACAAATGGATTCTCCCTCTGCAAACTGCAGTTCTTGCACTTCTCCCTTTTTTCCTGGCTCACTAAATCCTTCTCTCCTGTCCAGTGAAGCTGTGGACTATCCCTGATGGTGTTCCAGGTTGGATGGGGCTTGGAGCAACCTGGGCTGGTAGAAGGGGTACCTACCTATGTCAGGGCCTGGAACGGGATGATCCTGAAATCCCTTCCAAACCAAACTGAATTTGGCTCCAAGTTTTACCTTGGAGAAACCTCACCTGTCTGGATAAGGAGAAAAAAGGAAGTCTCTTTCATACATTTTCCTGACCTTGCTGCAGTCAAATTCCTAAGCAACACAAGGGATTTTTTCCCCTCAACATTCCCCAAGACATCCTGAAGCTCTAACTCCCACAAAGGCCCATGGATCTGACGGATCACACACCTGGAGCAAACATTCCATATAATATTGGAAATACTATTTATTTATTATTTAAATTTATTGAGAAGACGAACCACACCTGGAGCCAGTATTCCATATAAAAATCTCTCCTTACTTGGTACTGCTGTTCCTTCTGTCCACTGGGATGGCTCCAGTTCCGATCTGCACGGAGGGGCAGCTGGGCAAGGGCTGGCTCTGGAATATCAGCTCCGGGGTGAGATCCACTTCTGTAGGACTCACCATCACTTTGGCTGCAGAAAGCAGAGCTGTTTTCCCCTTGTTGTAGTTCTCCAAGACCTGTGTAAGGAAAGCAGAGGAACAGCAGGGATTGACTGGAGGCTTTCAAACAGCTGGATTGGCCTCTTTCTTCCCAGAACCTTCTGGAAGCACAGGGAGATAAAGGATTAGATGGATAAATCCTGACACATCCCTGGATGTCACCTGGGCTCCAATTTAATGGCAGCTCCTGGAAGGAACCATCCCACCCAACTTCATGTTATTCTGATGTTCAATTTGGAAACAGGAGCTTCTGGGACTGTGGGAATTCCACTCCCAGACCTCATCACACTCCACTCCAATACCCTGTGCAAGACTGACCAGGAGCATCCCCCTTCCTCCTCTTCTCCGAAATAAACGGCCTGGCGTATTTAACCAGCAGCATTCCCAGGCTAAGCCTGCCTGTCCCAGTGGATTTTGGGATGACAATTCCCTGCCTTACCTTGTTGAGCCCTTCCATGACCACGTAGGGGAGGTGTTCGTGCAGCATGGCTGGGGAGATGATCACCTCGTTGAAGGCCTTGTTGTCCCCCCAGATGGCAAAGTAGGTGGGATCCTCCTGCTCACAGCAGCTGGAAAAGGGGTCCAGACAACAGGGAAAATGGGATGAAGAGCAGGGCAGTGTTTTGGCATGTGAGAACAGCAGGGTGCAGAGGCAGAAAATGAGAAAAAACAGAGGGAGGAGCTGTTAAAATACATATTGCTCCAAAATCCTGCTTTATCCAAGAGGGACATGATTATCCATGGGCTAATCATCATCTAAAGAGGAAAAGGACTTTGGACGAGGGCCTGGAATAATGGGGAAAGGGGGAGTAGCTTTAAGCTGAAAGGGGCTGGGTTTAGATGGGATATTGGGAAAAAATTCTTCCCTGTGAGAAGAATGCACCCTCTGCACTGTGAGGGTGCAGAGGCCCTGGCACAGGTTGTCCAGGGAAGCTGTGGCTGCCCTATCCCTGGAAGTGTTCCAGGCCAAGTTGGATGAGCTTGGAGCAACCTGGGATGGTGGACGGTGTCCCTGCCCATGGCAGGGGCTGGAACTGGGTGATCCTTAAGTCTCTTCCAGCCCAAACCATTAGACCATTCCATGTGCTGGTTTAGATTAGATATTGGAAGAAACTCTTTCCTGTGAGGGTGGTGAGACTGAAAACTGGGATGGATTTTTAAGGGAAGTTGTGGCTGCTCCATCCCTGGAAGTGTTCAAATTCAGGCTGGACTGGACTTGGAGCAACCTGGTCCAGTGGAAGGCATCCCTGCCCGTGATCTCCATGGTCCCTTCCAACCCAAACCGTTCCGTAACTCCACCAGCACAGACACAACCACAGTCCCTGTGAGACAGCAGGGAAGAAAACCCCCTTCTCCTTGTGTCAGGGAGAGTTTTCCAGCAAGAATTCCAGCAGGAACTGCAGGACTCACCAGCACTGCTCAGCAGGGTGGTTGTGCACCACGTGGATGATGCGGCCAGGGGGGTACAGGGGGGTGCTGGCACTCAGGGCGATGGTCAGGTCACTGGGATGTGTCCAGAGCCGGTTGCTCGTCACCGAGTTCTCCTCTGGCTCCTCGGGAAGCTCGGATTTGGGAATGCACTTGGTAGCCCCCACAATGATCCGCCACTGTTCCCACAAAGAGAGACAGAGAGGAGGGAGGATTTGAGGAGAGAAAAGCAAAAAAAAAAAAAAGCAGAATTGCCTCGTAAGACTTGGGAGGTTTAAAGAATTCCAGAGGCAGGATTTCCCAGTTTTCTTTCACACAGGAGGGATTTGCCTAAGGAAGGTGTGTGAAACACCAACAGAGGTGTCCAGGAAAAACACAGTGACACTGGGAATACATAAGGAACAATACAAGGACAGGAAAACAGGGAAGCTGGATACAGAGATGATCCAAATGTTTCTGAAAATTGATTTTCCTTTCCCAATTTATATACCCTCTCCAGGTAAATTCCATCATGTATTATCCCTAAAAATCTTCATATTTTATGGTTTTCTTCTATCTTGGTGCAATGGTAAAGACTGGGGAGGGACAACTTCCCACATTTCCTATCTCCAAGACATGAGCAGACCATTTATCCTGGAACAGCATCACCCCAATGTTCCAACAAGCACAGCGGCTGTTGCACTTCCAGTCTGTTCCCAGTTTTAACTGGCCAGGAAAATCCACACTTGGAATACAGATTTTAAAAGAGGCTCAGACAGCAAATTCCCTGCTCAGTTATTTGGGATCTGTGGTGGTGAAGTTTCAGCTAGTGAATCAGAATGATCCCACTGAGCTCTCCAGCTCTTTCCATCATTCCTCTGGTTCCCTAAATAATGATCCTGAGGAGACCCGGAGAAAACCCAACCCTTCTTGCCACTAAAATTCCCCATCCCTGCTCAGAGACATCTCCAGGTGTTGGTTCCTTCCTCTTACCTTTGGTTTGGTGCTTCTTTGGAGAACATCCAGAAGCTGCCGGCGAAATCCCTCCAGCTGAGAGAGCCCGATCCTGGAAGAGAGGAAGATGTGACCATGGAAAAGAGGAAGATGTGACTCTGAAAAAAAAAGGTGTGGTTATGGAAAAGAGGAAGATGTGATTCTGGAAAAGCAGAAGCGAGTCTGGAAGCAAAGAAAATTATGGATTATGGAAGAGGGCGAAATGTGCTCACAACACCTGGGCAAGGAACAGGACAGGAAGGATATGGAGCACAGAGAAACAAGGCATTGTGTGTAAAAGGACACTCTAAGGATACAACATGGAGCAGATGGATTCAGAGGTGGGCTGTGGCATCACCCAGGAGCAGGAACCAGGAATAAGAGGCCCCAGGGAATTACCAGGACAATAACAAAGATAAGATCAGTGACCGGGGAAGGAGGGAGGTGACGAAGAAGATGGCACAGAACAGGTGAGTTGGAAAAGTGTCCTGGAGCTGAATGACACCACTGAGCAGGATGGACAGGATCATGGCATCCACGTAAATCCCAGGTTGGGGATTTACCTGGCTCCCATTCCAAATCCCTGCTCAGCAGAATGTATCCCAGGAGATGAGGACAGTGAGGAATGCCATGGCACAAGGAATGAGCTGGTTTGGAGATGAGGTGACATGGAACAGGGATTTTGGGACAAACTGGTCCAAATGAGGTGGCAGCACATCCAGGACAGGGCCAAGATAACACAGGAAACCAGGAAGGCGGCACACCTGATATTCCAGGTACAAGGAGGGATTCCAGAGGTAGGACATTCCCCCTTTTCTTTCACACAGGAGGGATTTGCCCATAAAAACTTCAGCAAAGGTGTCCAGGAAAAACACAGTGACACAGGGAACAATAAAAGGACAGGAAAATGAGGAAGCTGGAGACAGAGATGATCCAAGTGTTTCAGACGGGAAACAGATGATTTGGGATAGAACAGCAGAGATTCATCAAGGAATTCAGACACTTCACTTGCCTGGGCACCAGATCTTTGCCAAGCACCACCGCAGTCACAAACTCCTTGGAATACTCCATGGCATCCTCACTGGAAGAGAAATAGGAGCAAGAAGAAGCAAACAGTGTTTCATTCCCTATTCAGTGGCAGGGAAACCAGGGGCACAAATCCCAGTCCAAGCTGCTCCAGGCTTTGGGGATTTGTGCCTTGTGGAAGAAGAGCCTTATCTCCACATCCCATGGCCCAATCATTCCCCTGCACTGGACTCTGGATATAGCTGGGAAAGGAAATGCTTGAACTGAATGCCTCACAGTCATTTTCCAATATTTCCAAGTTTGGGAATGGTGGGGCAGCCAAAGAAGAAGATATTTCCTGCTTCTGAGGCTACAATGTAGGATGAAACACCCCAATATTTGGGGGAATTCCAATGGCAAATTTCTGCAGCAACCTGACTTCTGAGACAAGAAGAAAGAAATCAAGATTCCCTCTCTGAGTTTCCTGGAGATATTCCCAACCAGTCACCACGGGCAGAGGCTGCCTCACTGACCTAGGGATGATCCTGGGCATGACATAAGTCAGGAGCTACCAAGGGATCCAGGAATGGAAGTCTGGAGCAGAAGGTTGTACAACTCTCCTGAAATATCCTCATCTGTAGCTCTGTGGCTGCAGAAGACTTGGGAATACTACAACAAGGAATGCCAGCATTCAGATTCAGCAGCAGGATGCTTCAAAACCCTTGGCTGCTCCTGGAATATGATGCAGGAACTACCAGGAGAAGCTTCTCATGATCCATAGCTGATTCCAAGATCCCCCTGGTGTCTGTCAGGACCAGGAGGACCTTCCCTCACTTCCCAGCAATCCAATGGGATGGTTTTTTTGGGAATGACACGACCAGAAGGTCTGTTCCCATTTATAATGGGAGGCATTCACAATTAATCTCTCCCTGGTTTTGCCCCACAGCCAAGGGAGGAAAACCAGAACAATCCCTGTGAGCAATTTTAGGCAGAATGACAGAAACCACATCCCAATTCCAATTTCTTTGGAAAAGGAGTCCAAACAACTGGATCAGCTGCTGCAGACACCTGCGTTTGGTCAAGTATCTCCCTTATTTTCATCTATTCACTGGGAGGGGGCAGAGAGTAAGGAAATTGCAACCATTTCCCATTAAATTTAGAGCCATGGACAATTCAGTTATAAACCAGAATATTTGGGAAAGTGGCCATTTGCCATCCTAACTTGAATACCAAACTATATCCCAGAGGAAACACTTGGCTTCTCCAGGCTGCCTGTCCATTTCACTGCTCCCTAGAGCCTCACAAGCAGGATCCAGGGTATCCCAGGTGTATCCCAACACCTACCTGAGCAGCCCACCTGGGGGGGAATAAGCAAAGCACTTCAGGGATGGATACTGGGGACGCAGCAGGAAGGACAGGATGGCAGCTGTGCCAGCTCCAAGGGAATGCCCAACCACAATCAGGCCATAGTGTTTTGTTCCTCTTCCCTAAAAAACATCATGGAAACAACAAGGAATCGAGGTCAGGTTGGAAATTAAATCGAATTTATCCCCCAAATCTCTCCCTTTCCCCAGTTTTGGAGTCTGTTTCTACACATGAGCACTCCAGATTCCAGCTGAGTGGCTCCTTGCTTGTTCTGAATCACAGAATTATCACGGAATCCTGGAATGGTTTATGCTGGAAAGGAAGGGAGATCATTCCAGTCCACCCCCTGCCACGGGCAAGGATACCTTCCACTAGCCCAGGCTGCTCCAAGCCCCATCCTACCCATGCTGGAACACTCCCAGGGATGGGGCAGACATAGCTTTTCTGGGAAACCTGTGCCAGGGCCTCACTGGAGGCTGGAATTCATTCACTTCTTGAATTCTACATCTGGCCTACTGGGACTTTCCTGAAAGAAGGTGGGAAGAAAAAGGAAAGGCACACCAGCTATTTGAATTATTTAGGATTTGATGGGAGCTTTTTGTCCCTCCTGATAACATCCAAGCGCACACAAAAAGTGTCTCTAAACCTCACTGGACACTTTTCTCTGGAATATTTGTCCTTGGCAACTGTCAGAAACAAGGTCCTGGGCTGGTGGGACCTAGGACGGCACTTATGGACCTAAAGCCAGGAAATATTCCTCCTGAGTAACAGGAACAACTCCCATTTTCCCTTTCTAAGCAGAGAAGAATGAAGCTTCATCTCAAAAAGCTGGATGCTGGTTTATCTCTCCCTCCATCCACCAAATATCCCAAGGCAGCACTTCAGCAACTGTTTCCAACATATAAACCAAGGTAAGCTGCTTCCCAACATCTCCCTTGAGTCCTGTGACATCTCCCTGCCACCAGCAATGTGCCCACAGGGACAGTCACCACCGCATTCCAAAGAAAATCTCCATAAAAATGGGATTTTAGTTCCTGCTGATTTGGTTTTAATGCTCCCTGTCCTTCACTGCCACCATGTGGGACTTCCTGCCTCAGGAAAAGGAAAATAATCAGGAGCTCAGCAGTATTGGTGCTTCCAAAATAAAAAAGCCTTGCAGGAAGTCTGGATGGGGCTTGGAGCAACCTGATCTTGTGGAATGTTCTCTGCCCATGGCAGGGGGTCGAATGGGATGAGCTTTAAGGTCCCTTCCAACCCAAACCATTCCATGAAATGTGTAACTAGCTGGAAATCCAGGAATTAAAGGAAGAGCTGAGAAATGAATACAACAGACTCAGGGACATGGAGATTCCCTTAAACCCAGGTTTTTATGGAAATCTCATCCTCTATCCAGACACAACTCACCAAATCCCGCCCAAAAGCTTGGGACAGCACCATCTCCTGCTCCAGCTTCTTCTTGATGTACTCAGCAGACAGCACCATTCCCTGTGGGAAGCAGGAACACACAGTAGGATGTAAATGGGATCTCAACAACAGCAGGCAGGAGGTGAGGAAGCTCTGTAATGCCCCTCAGCATGGATCAGGATGGAGGGAGAACTGATTCCCCTCTGCATTTCCAAAGTTCTGGTGTTTAAGGAGTAAAGGCAGTTCTTAATTAAGGAACACTCCAAGGGCCTATTCCTGGGCTTTTAGGGGGAAAGCTACCCCAAATCCAATTAACTTAAACACAGGACTGTGGATTTGGTACTTCAGGCCAAGGGACCTGGGGCAGAACAGAGAAATACACTTAGATATTATAAATATTGGTGGTTTTAAAGCCAAATTATCCTATTCCAGGTAAATCTGGGATGGAGTTTTTCAGAGTTTTCCATCAATTTAAATCTGGGAATAAAAGTGTGAATCATTCTAATAGAGATAATGATTCAAACACCAAAGGGAAAACTCACAGCATCAGGAATGAGTTCCTGCCTTCTCCAACCATCAATATTAAGGGAATTTGGCTGTCAGAGTGCATTCATCCCAAATTATTAAATGTTTTTATTCCCTAGAAGTCAAGGAGTGCTGGAAGATGGGAAAGACCTTATCCAAGTCTAAACATTCCTCATCTCTGCTGAGGAGTGTTTCTCCATCTGTGTGGTGATTCCAAATGTAGCTGATGCAATTCCAAGTGCAGTTATAAACAAGCAACTGTAATTTGGTTCGTTGCATGAATTCCTGATGATGCTACAGTTTAACTCAGTGGGAAGTGAGCCTCAACTCCAAAAAATGGGGGGAAATGGGGAAAATCATCTCCTTGGCTGCTGTCCCTTAAATCCCTATCTTAATATGGTGTGAGTACAATGGGAATGTTACTGGGGGCTCACTCTTCATCTCAGAGATATGAAAGGATTGTGGCACCAGAAGCAAAGAAAAATATATGCAAATAATCATATATAAAACCTCAGTTATCCCAGAGAGCTGGACTGGGGGTTGGAATTAAACACAGCAGGGTAAGGAGAGGGAAACATCAGGGAAACATCAGGGAGAAATCAGAAGTAAATCAGAGGAAGAACTGAGGGGGAAAATGGTGGGGGGAAAATGAGAGGGTGGAAATTTGGCGGGAAAATTGGGCGGGAAAATCTCAATCAGGGATAAATCAGGAATAAGTCAGGAATAACAGTGCTGACTCTCTTGTATCAATATCACCTCACCAAGCCTTCAGAGATCAAGTATAATTCCATTCTTATGAAACTTCTTGGGTTGTTTCAAAGAGGGGCAGAAAGGCATAAGAGAAGCCAGTGAGGAAAAGAAAGCAAAGAAACATGGAATTTTCCAGGTCCTCAGGATCTGAAATGTCTTTGATCCCAATCTGGATACTGAAGAGGGGAAGCAGGAGAGCGGAGACACCACTCATGGAAATGAGATAAATGGGATGCTGCCACCACCAAAAAGCACCACAGTGGTTGTGCCTTATCCCAGCAGCTCCCCAGCTTCCAGAAGAGTCTCCACTCCCAATCCTAATGACAAGTGAGCAGCAGGGCACTGATCTAAATTCCCACCACGAATTTGGGATTTATTTTTAGAGAGCGTGACCCAAATCCACGGTGATGTCAC
The DNA here is from genome assembly GCF_015832195.1 of Motacilla alba alba. Lineage (NCBI taxonomy): Eukaryota > Metazoa > Chordata > Aves > Passeriformes > Motacillidae > Motacilla > Motacilla alba. The sequence continues at coordinate 8,706,239 of NC_052020.1, read as the reverse complement.
TGCTGGGATGTTAGTCAGCCTTTGGGACGTGTTTTTGGTAATTATATCCTAATGGATACAGGGATTTGAATTATTATGGAATGAGACTGCAAACTCCCATTTAGATTCACCGTTGGAAAAATTTCCTAAACTTCATGGAATCCTGGTTTGGCTTGAAAGGGACCTTAAGGATCATCCCACTCCATGGACAGGGACATGTTCCATCAGCCCAGGTTGCTCCAAGCCCTATCTAACCTGGTCTTGGACGCTTCCAGGGATGTAGCATCCATAAATTCTCTGGGAAACAAATCCAATTTCAAGTTAATAAAACTATTTGGGCTTAATTTTGCAAGTTCACGTGTAAATAACTGAATGGATCAAGGATTTAGGGAAAGGGAATGGAAATATTCTGCATTGTTTTGCATCCCAAAGGCACAAAACTGCTCTGGGATATTTGAGATTTTGAGGGAAAACCCCCAGAAGGGTCTATTTATGAGTGAAAAATGTTGGAAATTCTCATTACTGGGATCATGGCTGAGCTTCCAGGACTTTCCAGCAGCTCCTTGTCCTCCTGGTTGGCTCAACAGCAGGAAACAAAGCTCTGTAACATCCTATTTTCACTAATTTTGTCCTGGGAGTTCAACAATTAAATCTGGATTCACCCCTTTGGCTGAGGATTATTTTTTAAATTAACTTTGTTACAAAATCAGTGGACTTTATTGCAAAAATAGTGAAGTTGGATTCTTCTTTGAGTTATAATCCCTTTTTTTTGGCATTCTAATCCCTAAACTTTATTTCCAGCTCTATTTTTTGATCCAGAATAGCTCAGAGGCCTGATAAATATTTTTTTAAATTGTGACATTGGAGCTGTGGAGTGATAAAAAATTTCATGTAAACATCAAGACTTGGACTTTTAGGATGGCTGACAGACACCCCCGGGGACGGGTGGGATAGAATCAGCAGGAAAACACCCCAAATCAAACAAATCCTGGGAAAGCTCCCATGTAGCCAAGTCCTTGTTTCCAAATTAAATGTGTAAGTGAGACACTGGATTTGTTTGGATATTAAACTTGACTCCTGGACATTAAAAATGCATTTAAAATTCCATTATCTCTCTTAGTTTTCCCTCGGGAATCAACAGCACATTATTGTCTGCAGATTAATATTGATAATAATTCCAGAGAAAGTGAATATTTCTCTCCTGGCAGCAATCCCAAAAAAGAAACAACACAAAGGACAAATAAAAGCTCTGTCTGGAACAAAGGGAATAAACTGATAATGTTTCATGGAAGTCACCAGTGGAGGAATATTTTCATATAAAGATCAAAAGCAAAGCCAATTTCTGCAAGGATCTATTCCTGGATTTTCATTGAATCATGGAATTCTGGAGTGGTTTGGATTGGAAGGAACCTAAAAGCCCATCCCAGTCCCATGAGCAGGGACACCTTCCACTAATCCAGGTTACTCCAAGATTCATTCTCCAAGGTGTCCCAGCCCGTTAGAACAGGATCTCTGAAGACCCTTCCAACCCAAACCATCCCAGGATTCCATGGTTCTATTTCCTAAAGCAGAGGGAAGAGGTTTGGGATCCCAGCAGGACACCATGAGGCAAGCTGGAGTTCCCAACTCACGGCTTCCAAGGACTTCCAAGCTCCACATCCCACCTTGAGCAACACCTCATTTCCCCCAGCAGCACTTCCAGCGATTGCTCCGTTCCTTCCAACCTTCACTCTGGATTTTCCTTTCCCAGCTTGGCACTGCAGCTTTGGAAGCTGCCAAATTCCTGATCATCTTAAAAACTCAGCACGTCGTTCCTTTGCCAGACAGGAGCAAAGGTCAGCTCTGGAATAAATGGATTCAGCCAGCCCAGAGCTGCTCACAGACACAGAGCATCCATCTAATTTCACGGAGCCGAGTCCTGCCAGTATCCTTTGAGGACATTCCCATCACAGCAGAATTTTAAGCACATTCTCAGGCTTTGATTGAAAATTCCTTAAAGGTCGTTGGAAGAAAAAGTCATTTGAGTGGCTCCAGGAATTTCATTGTGGGTCTCCACGATGCCTTTCCAAATTTGGAATTCTCTAATCGTAAGAGTTTTTAATTACACGCCCAGTGATTTTAACTGCTCCCACTAATTATTTAACACCTCAAAGCCCTTTCTGTAACTTCTTTTTCAAGTAATTAAGACCATTTGGGGGTTTATAATTAAAAAGTGAAATAATTTTAAAAATCTGCGGGGTTTTGTTTGGTTTTGGGTTGGTTTGGGATCGTTTTCCCTTTGTTTTCCCCACCTTGTGTCCCAGCCATGTTCCATGATGCCCCTCAACCGGCAGGCGCTCCGCATCCCCCGTCAGATCCGTCAGGGCGTCCTGGAAGAAAAGCAGTCACCTTGCTTCAGGTGAGCCAAATCCGAGTCAGGATTCCAAACTGGGAAGGGCTCCAACTGTCTGGAATGTCCACCAGGGAGGCCACTGCATATCCCACTTACTTTTGGGGACAGAGTTCCCCGGATGCTGATGACCACCTTCTTCTTGTCATGGTCCACAGCCACGTAGAACGGGGTTTCATAAACCTGGAAGAGATCAGGACAGACATTCCTGTTGGATTATCCTTGGGGAAAAGGAGACAGAGTGCATGACAGGATTTGTGTCCAAATAACAGAATTTTTTTTATGGAAATGGAAGAGAAAAAGGCTTCGTTTCCCTTCTTTGTCCCACTACAGCCGGAAGAGAGTAAATCCCCTTGGGAAGGGGGCCTGGGGTTGTCCTTACAGCATCGTGGCAGGAAGTGTAGACGATGTCCACGGAGGTCATGTTCTCGTCCAGGAAGTGGCGCCGGATGGCGATGGCGTTGCAGCCACAGCAATTGTCCTCCTCGATGGTGACGCCGGGAGCGTAGCGCGGGCGCGACGGGCACAGGCAGCAACACCTGCGGGGAGGAAGCACGGCTTTGAGGGAAAAAGGCTGGATTTAGAGTGGCATTCCTAGAGGGAAGGGAAAGGCGGGCCCTCCAAACCGCATCCCAACGGCAGCGAGTGCCAAGTGAAGGATAAAACCACGAAGCAGCCTCAAAATCTGGGATCAGGTGCAGTTTTCCTTTTGAGCACCAGAGAGAGCTACAATGCAGCCAGTCCCCAAGGAATCCAAGGATTATGGAGTGGGATGGCTCCCTCAAAGGATACTGTCCTTGGAAGCACAGTTTTCCAGTGCTTCAATGTGGAAAAGCCAACACTGACCAAGCTCCAGGTTTATTTATAGGAAAAAAACGGGTTTAGAATCATCCCAAAATAAAAAGAGAAGCGCACGGTGATTTTCCTTCTTTCTCTCTCAGAACTAAAAGTATTCCCAAGCAATCACAATCCTCCCAATAGCCAAGGAAGTGCCAAAAGCTCATCCCCAAACTGAGTCCGGTGACAGTATTCTGGCAGCTGGAAACAAACCCTTGCACCGGGGCAAAAATTCTGAGCTGGAAAAATCCAATTAACCTGAGGGAGCACAGCCCAAGCCAGGCAAATCTTGGAGGTCTTTTAATCAGGACCCAAATGTCAACTCCCTGATTTCTGAGCTCCAAGAAGCTCTTTTTGGACTTGGTGTTGTGCCAGGTGAGTTGTCTCCGCTGGCTGTTCCATGCTCCGGAGAGGATGGAGCAGAGGACAGGCTGGTTTATGTACTAAGAACTGGAAGGGATTCAGAAAGCCTTTGGAATATGAAGCCCAGAGAGATGGAAAGAAAAAAAAACACGAGGAGAAAAAGGCAGAAAAGAAATTGAGCAGGGAGGAAGCACCAAGGGGATGAAATAAATGTGGGGAAAAACAAAGGGCTTTTCTAAACATGGGAAAACCAGGCAGGAAAAAAGGGATGAGGGTGGGCACTCACGAGCAGGATCTGGCCAGGCGGCAGAGTCCACAGGTGGGCTTCCTCATGAGGTAAATGGGCCATCCATAGGCAGCCAAGGCGAAGAGCATGTAGTAACACACCTCCCGGTACCGCTGCATCTCTTGCTGGAAGACACGGGACTCCCTGAGCCTGCAATCTCTTGGAATTTCCCCCTCCATTCCCTTTTTCCATAGTTAGGCACGTGCCAAGTGCCAGCCCCCTCTCCCAGCCGTGCTGCGGTGACTGAGGAGAGCGAGGTGGGGATGCCAGGCAAGAGCCACCCCCTCCCAAAGATTGCTCTGCCTGATTTCCTGAGGAATTCTCCGGCTATCCCACCATGCTGCCAAGGAAGCTGCTTCCTGCAGATTTGGAAATGAGCTCCCTAAATATCCCCTTTCCAGCAGGCCAGAGGATGCCTGGAGAGGGCCACAAAGCCGATGTGAAGCAGTTGCATCCCATAAGAGCTCAGTTATTCCAGAGAGCTGGATCAGGGATTGGAGTTAAACACAGCAGGATAATTAGAGGGGAAAATCAGGGGAGCATCAGGGAGAAATCAGAGGTAAATTGGAGGAAGAGCTGAGGGGGACAATGGCAAAGGGGATAATGAGGAGGTGGAAATTTGGCAGGAAAATTAGGTGGGAAAATCAAAATCAGGGATAAATCAGACTAATCTAAATCAGAGATAAATTAGGGATAAACCAAAATCAGGGATGAATCAAAATCTGGAATAAATCATGGATAACAGTGCTGACTCTCTTGCAGCAGTATCACCTCACCAAGCCTCCAGAGATCAAGTTTTATTCCATTCTCATGGACTTTCTTGGATTGTTTCAAATAAGGGCAGAAAGGTGTGAGAGAAGACAGTGAGGAAAAGAAAACAAGGATCGCAGGGGGGTTTGGAGGATCCCACATCCCAGGGACTTACCGCATTCTTCAGGTCCAGGTATTTGGTGTTCCTGGTCACTGGCATTCCAGACAGAAAAGCTAAAATGTCATTGTTTGCCTGGAAGTCACAAATACACAGAAAAATTCCTCTGTGTGACAGCAAGACAAAAATCCACTCTCAAAATATCCCAACCAGGCCCTTCAAATACTTCCAATGGTTTTATTCCTGTCTGATTTGAATCCCAACTCAAGGGGGAAAAAAAAACCATTAAAATAAATCAATTTCCTATTGGGCTGACGATCTGCAAACCTCAACAGCAGCTTGGAAAACTGGGAATTTTTCCTTCTGTCACTTGAATCCCAAGTCAAGGGGAAAACCCCAATAAAATAAATCCATTTCCTACTGGCTTGACAATCTGCAAACCTCAACAGCAGCTTGGAAATTTAGGAATTTTTCCCCCTGCAGATTGCTGGAGTCTTCTCCATATCTTTGTACCGTGGGAATAATCTTCCCATTCATTTCCAAGTACCTACAACCCCCTTGGAGGCCCTTTTGGGATCAAGACCACCTCCTGTATCACCTGCCTGGAGAGGATCAATGCAGATTCCAGACTTGACTCAGCACCAGCTGAGCCCTTGGACAGGGAAAAGCTCAGGGAAAGCTGCTGAGGTCGCCGTTATTTTTCTTTCCCACCTCAGCGAGTGAGAACAGCCCAGAAATGAGGTGGGCAGAGCCACGCAGCTGTTTCCCAGGGAATCCCGGAGCAGCTGGGAAGAGATTGCCAGGTTTTCCCACCTCATCCAGGACGGCGTTGCGCTTGGCCCGCTGCCGCTGCCGCAGGAGAACCAGCCCCGCGATGATGTCGGAGGGGACGATGTCCAGGTCCCGGAAAAATTCCGCAAAAAGGTAGGCGATCTCGGAGTAGGCGTCCTGCAAAATCCAGGGAGAGAGGGCTTGGAGGAGGAGGAGGAGGAGTTTGGGTGTGGGAAGCCTCAAAACAGGACACAAAGTGAGAACTGGACTCGTTTCTGGAGCTCAGCCTCCAAAACAGCCACAAGATTCCTGCAGGGAATGCCAGATCTGGACTAATCACATGATTCTCGTGTCTTGTTTGTTTTCCACAGTCCCACTCGGGGGATGGATTTGTGCCGTGTGTGGGCACCTCGACATCCAAACAGCTCACACAGGACACAGGGAAGGAAAGGGAATGGTTTTGGCTCTCTCTATTAAACCAAACAGAGAAAATGGGATGAAAACCAAGCAAATCCCAATACAGTGCTACCTCGGAGTCATCCTTTCTCCTCTAAAGCAGAATAAAGGCCATTCCATGAGGAAAAAACCACTCATTTTGTCCTATTTAAGAATCTCTTCAACTCTAACTTTGCCCTGGGATCCTTTTTCCCATATTTATCCCAGACCTGAGATGCTGGTGCCCAAACTTAACCCAAACCTGGGAACCTTTCCCCAAATTTACCCCAGACCTGAGACCCTTATGCCCACATTTAACTTGCCTGTACTTACTCCAGACCTGGGATCCTTCTGCCCAAATTTAACTTGCCCAAATTTATCCCAGACCTGGGATCCTTTTGCCCATGTTGCCAGGCTTTTCCAGATTTATTTTGGATGACACCCAAGCAAAAAGGCATGAAAAGTAAAAACTGAGACGCTGAATGCAGAATTCTCAGAATGAAGGTGACCAAACCCAAAAAAGGAGGGACAGAAATGGAAGTGTGACCTGGGAGGGTCAAGCAAAGCCCTGGAGCAGAGGGACAAAGATATTTTGAAGAGAAATCTTGTTTCCCCACTTTTTGCTCTGTGATACAGAAGAAAAAAAAAAAAAAAAAAAAAAAAAAAAAAACAAACCACAAGACCTTACAGGAGAATATTTTGGGATGCTGGAGAGGGGCTGGAATGTGGGTCGGTGCTGACCTGTCATTACTCCAGCCTAAAGACAATGATGATCCAGAGGCTGGAGCAACAAAAGGTGGAGCTGTACCCACCAATGATCCGTATTTGACTCTTGCCATCCAAAACTCTTCCTACAAGGATGATCACAGCCTTACCTGAACCTTTATCCTATGTTTTCATAGTATCCTTTATCCAGCATCAAAACCCACAAGACTGGAGTGTTGTGGAAACCCTGAGCACTCCAGGACGGGATTTCTCCTCTCCCTTCTTTGACCATCAAGACAGTAAATCCTTTCTCTTCCCTGCAGGAATGACCTACATCCTTTTATCCCTGCCAAACTCCTGGCGTGTGGGATGACTTTCTGTCATTTTTCACTTCCCTACAAAAGCCAGTTAAATCCCCATTAAGAACTGGGGCTCCAGGTGCCAACTCTCTGTGCCAGCAGTGCCTTTGGAAAGCCAACGGCATTCCAACCGCAGTATCCTTGAAATCCTGACCTCATCAATCCTAGCATGGCTCCTGTGAGCTCACAAGAAATGCCAAGAGCCTCCAAAGGAAACAGGACAAACACCCATTAATCCAAAGTGGCAGCTACAGCCCTGGATGCTCCGACAAAAAAAGGCCCTGATGGAAGTTCAATGCGTATTTTCCGCTCCAGAGGAACAGCTTTCTGTGGGAACACCTGACATTATTCCTGTTTGTCCACCTGGAGTGCTCTGCTACAAAACCCTGAAGGCTCTGAGGCTTCAGACTTCACCCCAGATCCTTTCCCCAAAGCCACATCCATCCCATAAAACACTTTTCCAGCCCAGAGGACAACAATCCTCTGCTGCTACATTTTTTTTTCCATGGGGTCTGGGATAGGCAGCACTGGATTCATTTCTGATCCATTACGTGCTCATTCATTCCACACGCTGCCATGCCAGGACACAACGTCAGGGCTTGTTCCTGCAGAGAAAAGAGGCTGGAAATTGCTCAAAAGCTGGATGTAAAGTGGAAATTCAACAGCACGAGGAATGCGAGGCATTTGGAATCCACTTTTATTCCAAGCTTAAAAAAAAAAAAAAAAAAGAGAAACAGAATGGAAAGTTTGTTAAAAAGAACAAAAAGAAATATTTGGAATACTTTGCAATCCTAAATAAAATGGGAGTTCTTCAGGGCATTCAGGTGCCTGTCAGGGCTCCCCCTCCCAGGATGCAGCACCCATGCTGTGCCCTCAGGACAGGAGTCTCCAGCAGCTGGGCAAGGTGACCTGGATGTGCTCTCAGGGAGAAGGGAAGTGCCTCTGCTCTGAAGCACCAAGGAAAAGCTGCTGTGGGAGCTGCCAGGGCACAAAGCTCCCTTGGTCCCAGTTTTCCAGATGGATTTCTCCAGCAAATAAGCTGGGAGCTGGCAGGTCTGGGCTTGAACTTCCCAGAAGGACATTCCCAAGGAACATGGTGGCATCTCAGCCAGGGAAAGGGATCCTGGGAGGGGCAGCATTCTGAGACACGGTGCTGGATTTCTGCACAAGGGCTGTGACAATTCCCGAAGCCTTCCACACTCTGGAAGCTGCACCTGTGGATAATTCCACAGCACTCCCTAAGAAATGCTGTTAATCCAATTCATCACCAGGGAAGAACAAACGTTCACCTGACTCTCCTTTATTTTTCCACTTTCCCTTTGGAGCTTTCAATGCCAGTCTCATTTCTCTTCCTCTCCACGTTCACATCCCTTCCAATGTGCTCCTTTTCCCGCTGCATCCTTTTGGAGCACGAACTCCGGGCTATATTTAGTGAGGACACGGCGGCTGTGGTCGGTCCCTTGGTGTTTTCCCTGTCATTTTCCGTGCCCTTCTAACTGGAGTTAAACGTCTGGGCGGATTTTTTGGCCACTGCTGGTTTTGTTGGAATGTCCTTGATAAATCCCAGCTTTTTCCCTGAGAGGTTGTAACTAATTCAGAGCTCAGCGTCTGCAAGTACACAAATCTCCTGATTTTTATGACTTTCTCCTCCCTTTGGGAACAATTCCCTAGTTCTGCTGGCTCCTTCAGGAGTCCTCAAATCCTCAGAATTTTAACCAAAGTAGTTAAATCAAAAGAAAAGTTTTCCAGCACCAAAGTTTGACTTGCCTCTTCAGCAGGTCCTCAGGAATGCTGGTGAATCCCACCCTCAGGCACAAACCTGCTCCCAGTGATTCTAAGGAGAATGGAATGATAACTTTTGCGGAAGGAATTTCAAGGCCTTTACCCTTCCCTGCTAGAGAACAGCAAGGGAAAATCCCAATGGCAGCACGTGAAAATTCCCAGTGACCTTCACATGGATCTATGGATTCGACAGTTTTTGATTGTCAGGAGATCCAGAAGGATTTGGGTGATTCTTCCTGGTTTTTGTTTTCCCGTTTCCAAATTCTCCTCCTCAAGGGTGTGAGACTGATGGAAACAACAGGAGAACGTGCTCAGGAAGGGGATGATAAAGAGAAACGGGAGCTGCCCAGGAAGTGCTGCCGAATGCGATCCTAACCTGAGGGGAAACAGGGATTTCTCCACTGATATTTTGATTCCCAACAGGAAGTTTTTGGTACTCACCGACTGGGAGTCCTTTGTCCGTGTGCAGCAAAGGAACACTTTGAGCCTGCGTGTCCAGCTGCTGGCTTGTCCCTCTTCCAGGCGGTGTCTGGGAATAAAGGAGAGAGCAGGAATGTGAGGAGAGGCAGAACATGGTGTAGGATCCAACATGGAGTGGCATAGCCTGTGCTGTCCCTGGAAAAATGGGTTAAGGTTCCCTCAATCCTTCTTTTCTCCATGCTGAGCCCCCTCAGCTCCCTCAGCCACCCCTGGCGCTCCGGCTCCTGCCCCAGCTCCGTTCCCTTCCTTGGATACGCTCCAGAGAAGTGTGAATCCACAGGATCAAGCACTGTGTTTGGATACCTGGCATCCTGCCTGAATGGGATGCATGGAATGAAGTTCCTGTTGCAATGTGGCAGCTGCTCCGTGTGCCAGGATGTGCAACCACTCAGAAGGAAAAAGGTACCTCAGGGTGAGGGAGTGGCACAAGAGACCCTGAGCATTTCAGACATGCAATTTTTCCCAGTCACAGAATCAAGGAATGCTTCAGGTTGGAAGGGACTTTTAGGATCATTGTGTTCCACCTCCTGCCACAGAAGTAGGGATTGATTCTATGCCAGAGTGCCAAGCTCCCTGAAGTCCACAGCTCCTCCTTTTTTTAGGGAAACACAGATTTAATCCAGGTCAGAGCAATCCAAAATAAAACACCACTCCATTTTTTTGGCAGGGTATCCCATCAGGCTAAGCCCAAGCCCAGAAAGTGGGCAAAGAAATATTTGCTTGAAATGGAAGGAGAAGATCCCACAGGGATCCATCAGCTCTTGCCTGAGTATGTGAAATCAGCTCTCCATAACCTTTCAGAAGAGGAGTGGGAATATGAGTGGCAGCAGGGCGTTGCTCCCCCAGATTCCAAAGAACTCCAGAATTTCCCTGGAGGGGTTCAACAACCAAGTGTACTCTGAGTTGTTTTCCCTCCATCTTTTCCCAAATTCTTACTTCTTAACTTCCACACGTTCAGTAGGAGCTCCAAAGCTCCTTGGAAAAGCCTTGGCACAGCGAGCCCAGCCTTTTATTGGGTTGTTTCTTTTTCCCAGCCCACACACACCACGATGCCACTGGGAAAGGAAAACCAGCGTGGGACACAATCCAGCCAGGCAAAGAACTTCCTCATCTATTCCTTGGAAAGGATTTCTTTCAGCAAGAGGGAGAAGTTGGGTATGTATCCTTTGGAAACAATTGTTTGAGCAGTGAACAGTCACATTTGATGTTTGTTTTTCACATCATAGCCCACAGCGTTTGCTTGTTAACAGCTGTTAACATTCCCTTTCCAGAGGGAAAATCCATGAACAGCAGGAACAAGCTCTCCATAAATACTGCAGGCCTGGAGGGAAAAACCAGGCCAAGGGAGAAAGGCCTTCACTCAGCTTTCTGGGATCTCAAAATTCCCCACAGAGGAGATAATTTTGGAGTTGGTTTGAATTTACTTGTGCAAGCTGTGGAGCTCAGATTTGCTTTGGAAAAAAACATTTCAGAATTCTGGAATGGTTTGGGATGGAAGGGACCACAAAGCTCATCCAGTTCCACCCCACGCCATGGGCAGGGATAGCTCCCACTGTCCCAGATTGCTCCAAGCCCCATCCAGCCTTGGACATTTCCAGGGATTGAGTAGCCACAGCTGCTCTGGGAAAACCATTCCAGTGCCTCACCACTCTCACAGAGAAGAATTTTTTCCTTGGATGCAGTACTACATCCACAGTATCATCCTTCTTATCTTCCTGGGAATATCCTGATTCCAAGCAGCAATCACCATGCTAGGCACTAATTCCAAATATTCCAGACTATTGTAACACATTGGAAAGGTCAGGAGGAATATCTGGCATTCCACAAAAAATCCAGGCTCCTTCCCACAGAACTTGATGCACTATCCTTAGAAAAGCCCAGTTTTCCCTCAAAAGGGACCTCATTCCAAGGCATTGGAATACAGAAAATACACAAGCCCAGTGAAAAATGGGAAATTTATGGAGTGGTTTTTGAAAGCCTCATTTTTTTTATCCCTGGGATCCCGATGCCCTCCAAAGCCACATTCCTCAAGGACAGTCACATATCAAAGGAAACAAAGCCTGTTTGTGTTGTCCCCTACTGGAAAAAATCCTTCAGAAAAAGCTTTGCTTGGTGAAAAAAAGCTTTTTCTCTCCCCATCTGGGGAGCTCCAAGATGGAATCAACTCTTAATTAAAAGATCCAACTGCCAACACAAATGGAATTGTGCCTTAGCCAAGACTAAATAGGAGAAACCTCAGGGCAAAAGGTTGGATTTTGGAGAGGAAAATAAAGGAAGAAAGGGGATTTGGAAGGAGATGCTGCCTTGAAGTAAGGAAAATTTAAGCACACACTCACTGTTTCCACGGAAAACGCTGCTATGGGATACAGACAAACAGGTTGTTGTGGTCAGCAGGGCCCATGAGGATCCACAAATCCAGTAATTAAGGCAGAATCCAGCTGGATTCTGCATGGCTTTGCCTCCTTTGGATGCAGGTGCCCACACACAGCACCTGACAGGGAGCTGCATCCTCCCAAAATCCCCTTCAGCGGAGCAGAATGGTCCCTGCAGCAAGGCAAGGAGAAGGGCAAGATCCCAAAAAAGCATGACACCCTTCCAGAAACCTTGCCCTGGGAAGCTGTGGTTGCCCCATCCCTGGAAGTGTTCCAGGATAGCTTGGACAGAGCTTGGAATAACCTGGTATAGTGGAAGGTGTCCCTGCCCATGGCTTAAAGGGCTTTAAGATTCCTTCCAGCCCAAACCATCCTGGAATTCCCTGGCTTGAGGAGGATTTTGGGTGGCTGTAGCCATGAGGACACAGCACTGGTAACCCTGAAACCCTCCATTGGTTCTTTCCTTAAATCTTAAATATTTTTTTTAAATCTTAAATCTTGAACAGAAGGGAAATTCAGTCTGCTGTGAAGACAAGCTGGGAGAGCTGGGAATGTTCAATCTGGACAAGAGCTCCACAGAGATCTTCCAATGCCTAAAGTGGATCCAAAAGAGCTGGAGAGGGACTTTGGACTAGGGGCTGGAGGGACAGGACAACGGGAAATGGCTTCCCACTGACAGAGAGAGGGAAGGGACAGATGGGATATTGGGAAGTGATGCTTCCCTGTGAGGGTGGTGAGGCCCTGGAACAGATTTCCCAGAGAAGCCTTGGATGCCCCATCCTTGAAAGAGTCCAAGGCCAGGCTAGAGATACCTTTTCTAGTGGAAAGCATCCCTGCACATGACAGTGGGTTGGAATTCAATGATCTTTAAGGTCCCTTGCACCCAAGAATTCCGGGATCCCACGGAATGCTGCCTTACCTGAGGTTGTAGGTCCTTAGGTTGCGTTGCCGGCGCTTGGTGGCGCGGAGCTTGACGAAGGTGCGTCCCGTGGGGTCAAAGACACACAACACAGTGATGCACACACTCAGGATCACCACCCAGTTGCACACCACCATTCCTGAAAAAAAACAACAGGAGTCACGTGCTCCGGCCCTTACTTCCCACCCCAAATTCCCGCAGCAAAAGGAAATCCTCTGGAAAAGCTTTTAAGCCACAGCTGGATGAGTCTTCCGGCTGTTTTATGGGGCCATTAAATGCTCCCTGAGTATCCGGGACTGCACCATTAACATCATCCCCACCAGGAGACTGGGAAAGGCTTCCAGGAAAACAGTAAAACCATTCTGAAGGGCAAAAGCGGAATTTACAGACTGCCCTTCCCTGGGAACACGGATCCCTGCCTGAGCGCCGGCAGCACAGGCGGATGAATGGAACGACTGTTCCGAGCAACAAACAGGAAAACAAGCCCCACATTGACAGCTCCCATCCACTTCCCAGAGTCAATCGGCACAGGCGGGAATGAAGGATGCCCGCCAATCCGTCGGAATGCTCCCAGGCCACATTCCAGCTCCGTACCCAGGGTGACACTCTTGGCTGTGATGTCGTTGCAGGAGGTGTAGTACTGTGTCAGCCACACGATGCCCACGATGGCGTACACGAACTCAATCACCAGGATCGCTGGAAAAAACGGGAACAGCACGGATGACAGCAGCCTTTTCCCCAAGGATGAGCTCCTCTCCCCATTTTCTCACAAGGAATAGGTATAAAAACGCTTTAGAAGGGGATGTGTAAGGAGATTAGCCTAAAGTGCGACGTGTTCCAAACGACTCCAAAAAAATGGGATCGTGGAGGGGTCAGCGCCCTTGGTTGTGTCACAGGTATGAATCAGAGATCCAGACCTTCCTCCCACGCTGCTGGAAAGACTCCCTGAGGCAGCAGGAATGACAGGACCCAAACCTTAACTACCTCAGACAGCTGGCCTGACTCACAGATCCAAAATATGTGAGCGTGTGGATCCAGGATTAATCCTGCTCACTATGCTTAGCAAACATTCTCAGCACCTTTGCAGCCCTTCCCATAACAGTTCCAAGGAGACAGCGCCTGAGGAGCTCCTCAGTTTTGCATGTGACTGACAGCAAACTAGAAACTGGGGATTAACAGTGCTTCCCTGGAACAAAAAAGCTGGGAAACTGCTCTGAACGGCCCATCCTCCCACCTTCTTCCCAGAATTGCAAAGGCCACGTGGGCAATCGGGTGTGGAGAAGGTGAACACCTTGCTTGGGATTGCCTAAATTTTGGTGGAGCTGAGACTAAATCCAGCCTGGCTTATCCCGCTCACCCTCCTTATCTCCTGCTGGCACAGAATCTTTCCATAAGTGGCTTTGCTACAGACCTGGAAAGACCAGTTCCAGGAGACAGAGCTTTCCTGGGCAAGGAATCAGGGCTAGGACTGGCTCCTGATGAACCCAATTTATGCCTGAGTTAGGTTTTGCTTCCCTTGGCTCCTCTCCCCTTTGCCTGCTGCAGGACAGGAGCAGCAGGAGCAGGGATGAGACATTCCCAGGTTCACATTAGAGTTAATTCCCTAAATTCCTCTGCATTAAACAGCACATGCTTAAATTGGGATAGTCACATGGACCTTGCCCACGCACTGGTCACGCTCCCACTTCCATCAGCACAACTGATCAACCACCAGGAGCAAAATACCCAGGAAAAAAGGGAATACGAGACCCAAAATCCAGAGGAAATCCCACTCCTGAGCACACAGAGAGTTTAAGGAAGAAGAAGGGATGTTTTGGGGGGCAGGAAAACCTTTCTTTGTATTCTCCCTACCTCCTCTGCCCCACTTAGTCTGGTTTTAACACAAACTGCCAGGCTCTCCATGCTTCCCTAGGGAGACTGGCTGGGAAGCTGGAGAGGGAGATTTGTTTGCTGTTTGCGTTAATAACTTGCACTGAGCATTCCAAGTCTTCCAGACTGAGCTTTCAAGCAAGGTTATCCTTATTTTAGTGGATTCTGCAGGAAAACAACCCGGCAAAAAGCAGGGATGCAAACCCACGGGATGATTTGTTTGGAATGGGTCTGGCTCTGCATCTCCAAAGATTCTCTTAAAACCTTAATTTGGCACAGAAAAATCTGATTAAATTTCTGTACCTGGAAGGCAACAGAATCTAGGGAAAACAAGCTAAAAGGGAATGAGGGATCAAGGGATAATTCTCTTCCCTGCTCTAGTTTTTGGAGAGGGAGCAAGACAGGAATTGCTTATAGGAAGAAAAAGAGAGTGAGCAGGTGGGAAGCCTATTTTCCTCCCAGAGCCTGGAGGGATGGATCAGGTGAGTCAAGAGGCAACACCTCAGGGTCAGAACCTTTGGGATTTATGCCTCTATCCTTGGAAAACATAGTTGGGAAAAGAGAGACAGAAGGGGAGCAGATTCCATGAGAGGAAAAGGAGGCTATTTGGGACATCGCCTGCCAGTCTGACAGCCGTGACAAGGCGCAGCCTATGGATTCATCGGGATGCACGGCACATCCTGGCAGCCATCTGGCCGTGCCAGAGGAGCCGCACTAGGCAGGGAGAGGAGGCTCCGGGGAAGAGCACACGGAAGCGCGGAGGCTCCGGCCGCTTACCCAGTCGCACATAGAGGACGTACTGCATGGAATCCCGCGGCTCCGTGTACAGGATGCTCCCGCGCATGCTGAGCCAGATGATGGCCAGCTCGGCGATCATGCAGCTCAGCAGGATGCCCAGGTAGCCCCGGCCGTGGTCCACCAGGTTCAGGGAGCACGTCTCGTTGGGATTGTACACCAGCCCGAAGAGCACCACCGAGAGAATCACAAACCTGTCGGGCAGGAAAGCCAAGGGAAACCACGGAATATCCCACAGCTCTTCCCTCCTCAGTGTCCCACAGCTCCTTACGTTAATCTTCATTTGGGCCCCAAATCCCCTCTGCACAGGCTCTGCTAGCCCTGGCAGAACCATTTCATCCATGCCACATTATCCCATGGGATTTGCCTCTCCAGAAAAGTCATGGCTGCCACACCCTTTGGAAATGTTCAAGGCCAAGTTGGACAAGGTTTGGAGCAACCTAGTGGGAGCCGTCCCTGCCCGTGGCAGGGAGCTGGAATTGGATGGTCTTAAAGGCCTCTTCCAACCCAAACCATTCCAGGATTCCATGCTTGTTTTTCCTGAGCTTGTGTATAGAAACACAGTCCTAAATTCTAGTGGGGAATCTTGGGTAGCACAGGAGGATAACAAGAAGCTCTGGTCAGGCTCTTTGGAACTAGAACTTGGAACAGAGCTAAGCTACGAAAACAGAAGCTGGAAAAATGTTGGTGTTCATCAGGAATGCCCCGGCCAAACTCTCTGGCCCCATGTAGAAGCACAGGGAGAATTTCCAGCCATGCCAGGAATAGCCAGAAGAATTCCTGGGTGAATTCCAAGCATCCTTGTGCCCTTCTCACTTACCAGGTGGTGTGAAGGAGGAAGAGGAAGACGGCTGGCAGAACCAGGTCATCGCTGCCCACAGACCAGCGCCGGCGGAACACGACAATCCCTGGCATGGCTGGCGGGTCCCGGGAAGTTCAGCAGGCACAGCACTCACCTCCTGGAAAAGAATGGAAGCAAAGATGCTGCTGAGCTTCTCCAGCCCCTTCTGGAAAGCCCCACAACCTGGGAGCCAACCTGGGTTGTCCCAGAGCTGCTTCCTTCCAACACCAGGGGGCATGGCATGCACGGGAAGGAGGGCTGGGAATTGAAGGAGTGGGAAGTATTAGGTGAAGCCGGTGTGTAACTCATCCAGATCCACTTCATGGGATTACCTGGAATCCTGTTAGGCTGTGATGGTGAGCAGCCACTGTGGGATTTGGGACAGGTCATACTGGCCTCAAATCTCTGGAAAACCCTATTACTGTGTTTTTCCATGCACAAACCTGCTGCCAGGCTGTTGTTGTCCAACAGCTCTCCCCCCCACACTTGGCTCAGGAAGCCAAAACATCCATTAACAGCCTGTGGCAGCATCTGGGGAACTACAGACTGGCTCCCAACAGCACTTCCAGTGAGGATATTGGCTCCTAGGAGATCTCCCCCTGGACCAGCAGGAGCATCTTGCCAGCTCCACATTTCCGTCGCATCCGCACCGTCCCTGACAGGCACAACCAATTCCAAGGTGGAAGATTGAGGAGCTGCTGTTCCTCCCTGGGTTTTGTTTGTGCTCCTATTTTTAGGGCTTCCCAAACCCTTTGGAAAATAGAAACAGGAGTGGTGCAAAGTCACGAGACTGCACAGGGCGCTCCAGCCTCCTCCAGCACAGCCATCCCACTCCATCCCAGCTGGCTGTACTCCAAGCTGCTCCAGAGGGACTCTGGCAGCACACCTTATCCCACTCCTGCCTTCCTGGCTCAACACATGACCCACTACCAGGAATTTTCCTTGCTTCTGCCAAATCCAGGATGGTGTCTTTGCACTCTTTCTACAGAGACCAGGGATTTCTGGATTGGGGGATCAGTCCTGTCCTTCTTTCCATGTCGTAATCCCTGTCCCACTTCTTATCTGTGCTACCAGGGGATGCTCCACCTCACCTGTGCCACTCTGCTCTCCCAGTTGAATCATCTCAGTTCCCAGCTCCACCAGCCTCTCAATTCCCACATGCATGCACTGCTGCTGGAGAGCTCCACCCATGGCCTGTGGTGGCCATGCTGTTCCAAAGCTGCACTTTGCAAATCCCTAAGTGCTCTTGGATTTCTGTCTCTGTGAACCCAACAGCAAACTGCCAGGTCAGGACAAAGTGTCCTCATCCACTACTTACAACAGGATTTCCAACAGCATTTCCAAGGGAATATCACCTGCAATACTTCCTGTACCAGGCAAAAAAAAACAACCCATACTTGGATATGATACTCCTAATTTAGTACTGTGGGTAAAACAAATTAGAAAGGGGAGGACATCCATAGAATTCCAGCATAGCTTGGATAGGAAGGGAGCTTGAAGATTATCAAGTTCTATCTCCATGGATTGGGACAGCCCCCACCAGTCCAGGTTGCTCATGATTTAAACTAACTTGAGCCTTCCAGATAACACAAATGTTGTGCTTGAGACAGCCCACGGCACCAATTCCTGCCCTGTCCCACTAAATCGAACCCAGCAGTCAGGTATGGTTACCCCACCACTTCCCAGAATATTCCAAATCCAGAGTGTCCTCTCCTGTGCTGACACCCACAGCCACTGGAATGGATCTTCCAACCCATTTCAGCCACCCATTACTGAAAACCTACACAATCCCCTCAAATTCCAGGAGATTCCATAGTTAACAGGCTGCTTCCAGCCTGTCACTCAGTTGAAGGAAATGCTCCATTCCACAAACAAAGCAAATGCGAAATTCCAACGCCATTTGGATTCCCACTTCCTCAGCACAGAATAATCAGAGCACTGGGTACATTCCAGCTCTACCTTCACTCCTCTGGCCATCTGGAGACTCCCTCCCAGCCCCATCGTGCCTGTCATTCACCACCCAGGATAGCTGGGATATCACAAACCCTGGTTACACCTCCAGCACTTCCCAGCCCAGCTCTGTTCCCATCATCCCTCGGCTGCATCCCACCAACACGCTTTCCGGAACTCTTCCACCTCTCCAATTGATTTCTCCCAGTTCCCAGCACCCTCTCCCAGTTTGAGAAGCAGGATATCAACGACAGCAACAAATATCCAATGCGGATTCCTTATCCACGACAACAGATGGGGACAGAGCAGAGAAGCCTGTCACTCGCTGTCACATACAGGAATACTCACTGTGGAACTGTCACTCCACTTACCAGGCTCCCAGGGCAGGAACATTCCTAATTTATTCCCAAAGATTCCTGAATTTAAACCAGGAGGTTCGGGGCTTTGCCCCTGCTTTTGAAAGGAAGGAGATGATGGAAGGCCTGAGACTGGAAAACCCACCAGAAAAAGCTCTCACTGTGAGGACTCTTCAGCTTCATCCCAGGAACTGTTTTAAGATGCTGAAGATACGATCCAGCAGAGGAACTGGGAGGACCGGAAGGCTGGAGTGCAAAGAGCCCTGAGACCACTGACCCCGGCTCTGTGACAGCAAGAACCCTCACACTGTCCCTAAAACTGCTGGAAAGAACCAAACATTCCCAGGATCTTGAAAGCTGAATCCCAGTACAAGCAGCCCCAAGCTCCCAACACTGAAATAAGGGAAGCACATGCACAAGGAGCCCCCTCAGAGCCGGGCAAGATCTAGGGAAGCAGGAACCTTACATGGCATGTGGTCCAGCCGCTGCGCATCCTTCTCTCCCAGAAGGGTATTTCAGGAAAAGTGCATATCCAGGGAGACAGGCATCACAAGCTCAGGAGGGAACAGCAAACTCTTCCTGCAGCCATTGCAAATCCCACTCGGCAAAGGGAAGCACGGCGTGGGAACTGGGATCTGCCTGCTGACAGAGCCGGGCATCATCCTCAGAGCGACTCCCTCCCTGCACCTCATTTATCCACCGGGAATGCCGAGAGCCAGAGGTCGTGACTCCCCCCTTCCACACCCCCCAGCACCCTTTGGAAGGAAGTGACATCATCCCTATTCTGAGGAGATCGTACGTGGATTGTGGGAAGGAGGACTGGGAGCGAGAGCGGGCGATGCTGTCAGAGATGCGGAGCCGGGAGAGGAGGAAAACCCTGGAGCGGCGCAAACCTCCTCCCTCTTCCCACCGAGAAAGCGGCAGCGCTGCCGGGAGCCCTCGGACAGAGCCATGGCATCGGGCTGGGAAAGGCTCCCGGCCACGGACTCTCCAGTGAATGGCCAGGGGGAGGGGACTTGGATGGGACACAAAAGGGACACACAGAGGGGGCCACCCCGGGCACAGAAAGGAGAGACTGTTCCAGAGGAGCCTCTCCCGGCCTTTCCAGCCGTTAATTCCTTGTGACATGCTCTGGGCTATGGCAGGATGTGGGGGAAGGGGAGAATTAGCTGTCTGTAGGGAAAGGCTTAGGGAAAAGAGCAAGGGAGACAAACGCTACAGTGAGAAAACATTCCAGCTAAACCTCGGAGACTTAGGCTAATCCAACAGCCCATCCCATCTGACATGAGCCTCCTTAGGGAGAAGTACACCAGGAAATAAAGCTGAAGGAAAAAGGCTGTGCCTGGATCCTGCATGCCAGGAGTCCACCCACACCACAGCAACACCCCCGGAGTCACCCACTCCCTCCACCCAAATCCAGGCAGAATTTGCTCCGAGCTCCCAGAATCGCAGATTCCCGAGGCACCCACACAGCCCAATGCTCCAACCCCCTGCAATCCTCATCCCTGCATCCACAGGCTCACAACCCCCTGCAATTCCTCACCCCTACATCCAAAGGTTCACAAACCTCTGTAATTCCCCATCCCTGCAAATCCCTATCCCTGCATCCACAGGCTCACAACCCCCTGCAAATTCCCAGTCCTGCATCCACATACTTACAACTATCTACAATTCCCCATCCCTGCATCCACAGGCTCACAACGCCCTGCAAATCCCCCTCCCTGCAAATTCCTCATCCCTGCATCCACAGATTCACAACCCTTTGCAATTCCCCATCCCTGCATCCACAGATTCACAACCCTTTGCAATTCCCCATCCCTGCATCCAGGCTCACAACCCCCTGCAATTCCCCATCCCTGCATCCACAGATTCACAACCCCCTGCAATTCCCCATCCCTGCATCCACAGATTCACAACCCCCTGCAATTCCACATCCCTGCATCCACAGATTCACAACCCCCTGCAATTCCACATCCCTGCATCCACAGATTCACAACCCCCTGCAATTCCACATCCCTGCATCCACAGATTCACAACCCCCTGCATCCACAGGCTAACTCAGGATTCCCACTTCCATCACTCCAAAACCTCCCCTGGTTCCCAACCTCCTGCTGTTCAGAGCAAAAGATGGGAGGCCAAACCCAGGCTGAAGTCAGATCTGGGAGTTTTTTCTCCCTCGCCAGATCCCTGGGGATGTCTGCATGGAGGAAGCCCTGCTATCCCAATATTCCTTCCCTACCTTTTCCCTCAGGCACCTGATGGCACTCTCACAAGACCCAGGTATGACAAAGCAAACCCTCCTCATCTCTGCCAGCACTCTCTTCCAGCTGGCCTCTGCAAATTCCAGAGTCCTCCAGGGTGACTCACCCAAGGAAATTCCCTCTAAACAAGCCAGATGTTTGCCTTCACTGCTCAGGGCTACAGAATTCTCAAAAAAAATTGGATCTGTAGGTCTCAGTGGATGGTTGCAGGTGTTGCTAAAGGACAGAGCCCTTTGCTGTTCCACAGAAATCCAGCACCATGTCCCCGAATGCTGCCCCTCCCAGGATCCCTTTCCCTGGCTGAAATGTCACCATGTTCCTCAGGAATGTCCCAGTCCCAACCTGCTGTCCTGCTGGGATGTTCCAGCCTAGGCCTGCCAGCTCCCAGCTCAACTTCTTAGGAAATGCAGCTGGAAAACCAAAACCAAAGGAGCTTTGTGTCCTGTCACCTCCCACGGCAGCTTTTCCTCAGGAGTGATTTTCTGCTCTGGAGCAGAGGTGCTTCCCTTCTCCCTGAGAGCACATCCAGGTCACCTTGCCCGGGTGCTGGAGACGCCTGTCCTGAGGGCACAGCATGGATGCTGCATCCTGCTTTTTCACTCTGCAGGACAACAGACAGTTCACTTCCCTAACCAACAGAATTGTGGCCCCATCAAGTCACCCCAAATACTTCCTTCCCTCACCAACATGTCCCACAGGGAATATGGGCTTCCTACTCCAGGCTGGATCATTCCCTTGCAGCTCCCAGAACCGTCTCGTTCCCACCAAGCACTTACTGGACTTAACGGAAATCATCAATTCCAGCTTGGATCCACCACCACCAGGCCCCATCCAGCTGTTCTGAAGGGTTTTAAATGAGGCTCTTTCTGTTTCTGAGTGTGTTTCTCACAATCTGGGAATTGTTCTCGCCTTCCAGGGAGAAGGGGGATGGGTTATATCCATACAGAATGTCCTGAAGCTGGCCAGAGGAATTTGCATGGAGCAGCTCTGCTCTGGAGCCAGGCTGGGAGAGCTGGGATGGCTCAGCCCAGAGAGGAGAAGGCTCCAGGGAGCCTTAGAGCCTCTTCCAGTGCCTAAGGGGGCTCCAAGAGAGCTGGAAAGAACCTTTGGAATAGGGCATGGAGAGACAGGGCAAGAGGGAATGGCTTCCCACTCACATGGTGTGGGTTTGGATTGGATATTGGGAAGAAGTCCTTCCCTGTGAGAGTGGTGAGGCCCTGGAATGGATTTTCCAGAGAAGCTGTGGCTGCCTCAAGGCTGGAAGTGATGAGTCCAGGCTGGACAAAGCTTGGAGCAACCTGGGATAGTGGGAGGTGTCCTTGTCCACAGCACGTGGTAGAAAGGGATAAGCGTTCCATGTCCTTTCTAAACCAAACCATTCCAGGACTGAATACCAAGAGGGGACAAATTCCATGGCACCAAAGGAAGGCGAGTCCTTGCCTTTTCCAAGGGCAGGAAGTATCTGCTGCAAGCAGTGCCTGCAGGAATTGCACGGAAAGCTCTTCCCAGGGGGAAGAAAGCACAGCAGCTGCCGGAAGCTTGAGAGGAGAGCTCTGCCCTCACCGGAGGTGATTAAGGGAACAGATCCCTGCTTTAAGGAATATTCCATGGATTCGTGGAACATTTAAGAGCCATATTTATAAGCAAATCCCAGGCAGAAATCACTGGCAAAAATCAATGGGGAATGGAATTTTGGGATATGTTCATGACTACTTTGAAGATTCTCCTTGATAATCTCCCATTTTCCAAGGAGAATGGAATAAAAAGAGTCAGGGGCAGAGCCAGGGAATGAAGCTTGGAGACAGGAAAGGTTCAAAGAGCCTCCTGTGGCTTGGCACACTTTGGATGTGGCTCCCTCGGGATAAGGCCATGGCACCACAATCACCTCCACAATGTCACTGGGACAGAACTAATGGGATCAGCTTGGATCTGGAACTCCAGCACTGCCCACTGACACAAATTCCCAAAATAATCTCGGAGTATCAACTGACCTTCAAAACACAGGGAACAAGAACTTACCTGTTTGGCCCACCAGTTTAACCCCGAAATCCTGGAATAAATTCCTTGTAACTGGAACGGTGATGGACACAGGATAGGTGTAACCACTTCCCAGTTGGCCCAGCACTGATCCATCTCCATCCCACCTCATTCCTCCCTCAGACTCCTTTCCAAAGCCCCTTTGCTATAAACACATCAAGGTGCGTGCTCCCCTTGGCTAAATCCATCCCTTTTCCTTAACTCCAATCTCTCCTGCCTTGGGTAGAAACAGGTCTCATGAATCCCACATTTTCCTCAAACATGCACGACATCTCCTTTCTGTTACATTGGGAATGATTAATTTTTAATAAGGAGACTCCAGAATGCATCTCCTTGGCATGGACTTGACCACAGCAGTGGAGTTTTCGGGAAAAATGGGACTATCTTGCAAACCCTAATGGATTTAGTGCAAGAGGATGGATAAATCCCAAAGGTGCCCCTCCCAGCACTTGTTCCCAGTTAAAAGCAGGATAAGGGATTCACTGAATCAAAAAAGACAAGGAAATTCTCTACTTTGGAATGAACCTCCTCTGAACAACTGGGACCAGTTCTGAGACTGTTCCCAGGGATCTCAGTCCCACAAACCAGTGACACTGCACATCCCAATGGTTCTCTCCACTGGATATCCAGTCACATCCCTGCACCACCCCATGGGCCAGGATTTGTCCATAGCATCACCATTAAGGCTGGAAAAGCCCTCCAAGATTGAGTCCAACCATTCCTCCAGCACTTCCAAGGCCACCTCTATCATAGCTATGTCCCCAAGTGCCACATCCACATGGCTTTTAAAACCCTCCAGGGATGGCTCCACCACTGGAGCCTGCTCCAATACTTTAAAACCTTTTCCATTGAGGAATTTCCTCTAATATCCAACCTAAACCTCACCTGGTGCAATTTGAGGCCATTTCCTCTCATCCTGCCACTTATTCCCTGAGAGCAGAGCCTGATCCCACCTGACTCCACCCTCCTGTCAGGGATTTGTGGAGAGTGAGAAGATCCCTCCTGATCCCCATTTTTTGCAGGCTGACTCCCCCAGCTGCTCCTTGTGCTGCAAACCCTTCCCTGGGCACTTTACAGCACTTCCATGTCCTCCTTGGTGAAGGATCCACAGGGCTTTAGTAATTCCAGACCTCAGCAATCACCCCCCTGGGCATAAAGGAAGAGGCTTGCAGGGATGAGTCTGTAAAGACAGGGATCACTGTGAGACACTCCAGCTGCCCAAATGAAAGAGAGAATAACGCTTGGAAAGGAATGGAAAAGCCTCACTCGCCCCTCCAAGATTCCCAGGACTTTTTCTCCTTGACCTCAACAAGAGCACACCTTAACTCCAGAGCTCCAGACTCATCAGCCTATGGAAAATCCAAAGCCTGCACTAACACCAGGCTGAGAAACAAGAGAAGCCACCACTTTCTCGGGCATCGGGAGTGGAGAAGGAACTGTCACACACAATCCCAGCGTGCTGCCAGGAACGGAGTTAAAAACAACCCCCAATCCTTGTCTCGATGCCGGCAGCTCCGCAATTCCACCCACAGTTTGTGCCAGCAGAGCCCACGGGCAGCTTCCCGACCACTCCGAGCTCGGGCAAAAATAACGGCCAAGTTGCCACGGGGGAAAATGTAATAAATTCCAATTAATTTGGGATTTGAAATAGAACTCCATGTTCTACAGGGGAATAAAGTCCCC
The DNA here is from genome assembly GCF_015832195.1 of Motacilla alba alba. Lineage (NCBI taxonomy): Eukaryota > Metazoa > Chordata > Aves > Passeriformes > Motacillidae > Motacilla > Motacilla alba. The sequence continues at coordinate 8,681,902 of NC_052020.1, read as the reverse complement.
TACATCAAGCTAAGCTTGGCTGGAATAGGGTAGGGAATACAAAAGGAATACCTGGATGAGGTGATGGATACGGCAATAAATGCTGCCAGCATCCCAAATCTGCTCCCAGGTGTGGAACAACAGCTCCCTGGATATATTTACTGGGAATCACCAATCCTTGGTTTTGTTGGAATATCCCACAGCTACACGCAGAACTTGGTAATTCCTGGTCGGAAAGCACACGGCCTCTGAGTTATTTATAGCCAAAACTCCAAGGGCTGGATGCAGCCAGCCAGGGCAGATCCAAGAGGTGACCAGTAATTACACAAGGAGAATTTTGGATGGAGCCTCATTTCTTTAGGGAAAGCTATTTCCCACTACAATCCTGGCAAATTCCTGACAGTTTTACTCCACCCTGGAATGCTTATCAGCTCAGCCTCCTTTTCAAAAAGGCAGAAAAAAAGCAGAAGGAGCAAATATCCAGGTGAGATATTGAAGTCAGAGGCACATCCCTGCTCTGGCACATCTGGAAGCGATGCCTTCGGGAAGAGAAGCCCAGTCATTCCCAAAAGGAATTGCCTCTCTCCCCTCCTGCAAGCAGCTTCTTGGCTCCCTAGTTTACACTAGTGGGCAAACAGTTTTCCCAATAACTTGACTCATTGCTTCAGGAATTCCCTGGGGATGAGTCACATGCAGGGAAAGCCACCGGGAGCGGGTGCCGGGACCACCGCTGCCAACACGAGGAGAGTGAAAGAAGTGGGAGAACACAAAATCCCTGCCAAACTCGGGAAAACTGTGTGGTCAACACCATTCCTTGGCACTCCTTCCCTGCTCCCCCCTCCCCACAAATGTGCTGGAGAGGAGAAGCGCATCCGGAGAGGCGGCTCCAGGCTCCGGAGCCATGGGAATCGTCAGGGAGAGGTTCCCTCCACGTGCATCTGCCGGCATAGGAGGGAATGCTGGCTCTGCTCATCTCCCAGGAATGATCCTAAGGAATTTAAAGTAGGGATTATTTTCCTCCCATCTGACACTGAGGGGGAAAGAGGGACACACGTGGAATTCCAGGGCCTCCAGCTTCTTACTCTACTCCCTGCTCACCAGCATTCCCAGTTTGGCCTTTGTTCTGCATCACATCCCACAGCTTATCTCAGGAGTTTTCTTCTTCTCATATTCCATGACTAAGTGGTTAGGCAGGTACATGCCCAGCTGCAAGTCTAAAGTGCTGGGAATCAGGGCTATCTGGGAAGTTTCTTTGGGAATCTAAACCCAAACGCATCTTTTGTCAATACAATTTGTCCTCCTTACACAGGGATCCTGGATCTGTGACACTTCCAGGCTCAAAAACCTTGGGAATGGCTTCAAACAGCCTAAACCTGACCTGGACATGACCCACTCCCACTTTCCTGATGATGCCTGTTTATTTCCCTCACCGTGTCCCTGCTTGTTTCCTTGGCTGAGGACATGCCTGTATCCCACATTCCTAGAAATCAGCCTGGAAAGAGGTCATGGAGGTCATACTTCCCAAAGTCCAAGTGAAACTTACAGTGGAAGCCACCACCAGCCTATTTGAGGACCTCATCCTGTGGGAGTATGTTCAAGAGGGAACATTTCTGAATGCTATGAATTCCCTGAAAATGCCATTTCTGTGCTTTGCCTTTTCCCCAAACCCTCTCAGATTCCCACTTTCCAGTATCTCGGAAAGCATCAATCTTGCACTCGATTAAGCAAAATCTCCTTCTTGGCCCCAACTCCAGATTTTTCCCAGCCTCCAGTGAAAATCAAACCAATATCAGGATATCCTGGAAACAGTTATTTCTGCAAGCTCATTTGATAAACCAGAGCCTACAAGAATATTTATGGATTAAGACATCAACCCTGAATTCATATTTTTCCAGCAAGATCCTGTGAACTAATCACCAGCATCCAAAGGATTGCTGCTGTCCAAGGGCTTCTTTCCACACTCAATGTATCCACTTTCACTTCCCTGTTTACCCTGGAAGCAAGGATCAAACACCAAAGTCCTGTCTGGGGAAGGGCCAGGACAGGAACACCTGTACAGGTGGGAATTTTAAATACACAGTAGCAGAGAAGTGGGAATTTCAGCCCAGAAATGTTCTTGGCTCGGATATGGACATGGACAACATCCTCTTTCCCTTTTTCCTAAGCTCAAAGGGAATATTTCAAGCCTAAGTCTGGATTTCCAGCTGCAACTTCCCAAGAAATGTGCTTCTGCCCCTCCCATCCTGTGGCTTCCACCGCAACGCATGGGAATAGCCCTGGTAGTAAAATAAATCATCAGGCTGAGCATTCCCAGCAGAATCCTGCTTTATTCCCACCTGGAGAACAGTTTTCTAAAGGAAGCTGCCAGCTCTGCCCCAGCTCCCATAAAACTGCTAATTACAGCACAAATCCAAAGAAAGCAGGAGCAGGCAAGGAGGGAGGGGATGAAGAAAGGAGAGGCAGATTCCAGATCTCCAGCTCACCCAAATGACAGCTTGGGAAAACTTTTCCTGCCTCAGTGCTCCTAAGAATAAATCACCTCTTCCAGTGCTGCAAGACCCCCAAATTCCAGCCCCCATGGAGACCCTTGGGAGCAGCTCCATCATTCCACACCCCAACAGCTCCTCTCTCCTCCTATCCCAAAAAAGGCCCATTGACCATAAGGAACATGGAGTTCACCAAGGAAGAGCACATGGAAAACCACCAACAGTGCAGCACATGCAGCTCCAGCTCTCTCCCAAGTTTATGGAATTAAGTCCCATATTCTCACCCCGTGGAAATCAAATCCTGGGACTTACCAGCCTGCTTTTCCTCCACCTGATGCTTGGGATAAAGATGTTGGAATCACCACAGGGAACAAACAGCACTGGTCCCACACCTCTCCAAACCACCAGGACCAATGGACCAAATGCATCCTTCTCCTTTTCTTAGGAATCCTTACCCATCCAGCGCTTCCCTAATGACAACCAAGCAACCTAGAACTGCAATCCTGGGCTGAATCCTGCCAAGCTGAACTCTTCAGACTCTTCCTGAATCTCAGATTCGTGATGGAAAGCAGGAATCCTCTTTTCCTTCTGCTTATGTAAGCAAGCATGAATCAAGCCCAGGCTTCCCCAATCCTGTGTCATATTTAAGCCTTAAATATATTTATTTTTCCACATTCCCTTCTCTTTGGACACTCCAAGAGCTGCATTTCCAAATCCCAGCACACACACCCCTCCTCCTCACCACCCACAGCCTGCACGTGGAGCTGATCCGCAGTTTCTCCAGGCCCTTGGGATCTGCACTCTCCTGGCAGCCACAACACCCATCCCTCCCCAGCAGGGATCCAGCCCTGCCCACTGCTCCCCAGGGAGAGCCAGGAGATAGGGATTCAGTTTCAAGCTCAGGAATTATTTAATTCCATAAGGCAGCTTTACATGTCCTCAATTTCCACAGGTTTTCCAGCTCTCACTCCTGGAATTACTCACACATATTTACTCCAACTTTTTCCAGCTGACACAGATTCCTTGTGCCTGTTTCTCCCTGTGGATTCATCACTACAGATCCTGGAGCTGGAACTGCTGATTCCCATCTCTACTCTCTGATATCCAGCAAACTCGGTGCCACAGGAAGCACGGCCACACATTCCTGGCTGCAGCCATGGCACCAGGAATCTCCTCCTGCTTCCATGCTTATTCCCCTAATGGACACTCCTGGTGCCTCCTTATTACCAGACCTTGCTCAGCCTGGAGAAGGGAAGGCTCCAGGGAGACCTTGGAGCTCTTTCCAGGGCCTGATGAGATTCCAAGATTGCTGGAGAGGGACTTTGGATAAAGGCATGAAGTGACAGGACAATGGGAATGGCTTCCCACTGCCGGAGGATGGAATTAGATGGGATATTGGCAAGAAATTCTTCCCTGGGAGAGTGATGAGACCCTGAATTTCCCAGAGAAGCTGTGGCTGCCCCAATCCCTGGAAGAGTCCAAGACCAGCTTGGTTGGGGGGCTTGGAGCAACCTGGGCTAGTGGAGGGTGTCCCTGCCCATGGCTGGCGGATGGAACTGGATCACATTCCAGATCCCTCCCATCCCAAATTATTCTGAGATTTTTCTCCCTGTTACCACCACTCTCCATGTTTCCATACCCTCCTTGCTTTCCCTCGTTACGGGGGAGTCCTTCAGCAGAGCTTGGAAGGAGCTTGGAAAGTTGTCACTCCAGGGACACTGTCCCTGCCCTCGCAGCCACCAGCTCCACAGCCAGAACTCATTTGGAAAAGCTGGACAAGAGGGAGGTGAAAGGAGGTGAGGCAGAAGCAGAGAGCCCACGTGACGAGAGCGGAGCTGCAGCCGAAGAAATCCCTGGAAAAGCATTCCTTGGCTCCAAGCAGCTGTGCAGGCACGAACCGAACGGCACAGATTGGAACTGACTGCTCCTAACAAGTGGCTATACCACAGAAAACCAGGAACAATCCTTCCCAAGGGAACGGGGAGCAGCAAAGATGAACTGGCCACATGTGGGAATGTACCAGCTCTGGAGCTGGGGAATGCCAGACTATGGCAGGAGGTAACCAGAAGCAGCAGGAGATGATCCAGAACCTAAAATCAACCATGTGATTTCTAAAATATAGATAGGAGGATCCCAAAAATGAGATGAATGTGCTCATCCCAAAACTATCCCTAATTCCAGATGGTTTAGGTAGGAAGGGACCCTAAGCTCATCCCATTCCAGCCAGCCCCTGCCAGGGGCAAAGACACTTCCACTAGCCCAGGTTGCTCCAAACCCTGTCCAACCTGGTCTTGGACACTTCCAGGGATGGGGCAGCCACAGCTTCTCTGGGAAAGCCATTCCAGGGCCTTGCCATCCTCACTGGGAAGCATCTCTTCCCAATATCCCATCTGCCACTGCCATTGTCCTGTCACTCCAGGCCCTTGTCCCAAGTCCCTCTCCAGCTCTCCTGGAACTCCTTTAGGCTCTGGAAGAAGCTCTAAGCTCTCCCTGGAGCTTTCTCTTGTCCAGGCTGAACACTCCCAGCAATCCCAGCATGTCCTCAATCCATGTCTGAATTGAACAGGAAAAACATCACCTTTCCTGCAGCACATCCCAGCAGAATCATCCTCAGGGCTGTACCTGGATTTCACACCTGGCTGCTGGACATCCTGGATCATGGCCAGGTGATCCCAATCCCTCTCCACCGAACTCAACACCTCTGCAGCTTTTGGAAAGCAAAGGAAAGCAATTCCAGTTTTCCAAACAACAACTGAGCTCAAATCTTGTCCAGAGAAGTTGGCAATCCTCAGAAAACAGGAGGATCCCTGCTCCAACTGCACAGGGATGCATTTTGCAATTGATTTCCCCTCCTCCAGCAGACACAAATTCCGAACGAATTTCACACTTGAATTTATAATCCTAACAGGATTATAAGGAAAAAAGCTGTTCATTGGGATCTACTTCAGGACAAGCCCCTGGCTCCCAGCCCAAGCAGTCTGAGGCTGCTGGAAAAGAAATTCCTTTTTCCTCTCATTCCCGAGGCAACGCGCGGCCATCCTGGTAATTAAACAGAGTGCCTTTGCAGAGATTCCTTCGGCAGGATTTGTCCAGGTGTGGATTTTCCCTGTATTCCTTTAATTATCTTATAATTAACCATGAAGTATCCAATCATCCAGCGCTTTTTCAATTAAGCTTCAAAAGGAAATGCCTGGAAGAGCTCTTGGTGGGGATGCTCTAATCAGCTGGGAAGAGATCACAGGCACCAGAGTTGGGGTTTGGTGACTCATTCCGTTATTGCCAGGACAAGTGAACTTCCAAAGCCAGAAAAAATTCCTTTATTCCATCTTTTTCAGTTCACATCCTCATCCCTGATCAGAGCTCAGAGGCCTGGGAGCAATATGATATTGTAATTAACACAGTTGATTAAAGAATAATAATCAAGCTCCGAAGGATCAGGAATTATCCCTGCCCAGGTTTGACTCTTCTCCATCCCAATCCTGTGCCTCTTTTTGCCTCAGTTCTTTCTCTCAGCCTTAAATTCTGAGCAAGGCACAAGCTGACATCTCCTACAGCTCTCTTCTGGGCAGCAAGGGAAAATATTCCCAGTCTTTTTGATAAGGAAGAACGGGAATTTTGCCTGCATCCTTGTGGAGACGTTTTGGGATCCCGCAGCCCACGGGAGAGGCAAATTGTCCTCAATCTGTGTGTCCAACAGCACGGACAAATGGATCATGGAATTGCTCAGGTTGGAAAAGCCCTCCAAGATCATCCAGTTTAACATTCCCTAGCACTGCCAAGGCCACCACGACTACCCCAAGTGCCACATCCATGCAGATTTTAAATCCTTCCAGGAATGGGGATTCCACCACTGGAGCCTGTTCCTATGCTTTGCAACCCCTTCCATGAAGGAATTTTTCCTAGTATCCAACCTAAAACTTCCCCTGGCACAACTCAGGTGTCACAAGCCACTGGCTTGCCAGCTGGCTTCGATTTTTTTTTCAAAATACCAAGAGAATTCCAAAAGTCTCTTGGAGAAGGGATCTCTTGAGCGCTCCTAACAGCTCCCAGAATTCCGGGAGCTTCTCACACACCTTCCCAGCCAGGTTCCTGACAGACTTTCCCACATCCCACAGACAACACACCTTCTCCAGTGGGGAAAAAAACAAATCAATCAATGTCTCCGACTGCTGGCATTCCAGTTTTTGCAACCACATGGATATTTAAGGATTTATAAAGATCCCATGGATATGGAATGATTTTATTTTCACTGCAAAGAGGGAAACAGCAGAACAAACAAACCCAGGGAATAACCAGCTCCAGCACCCAGCCTGGAATTGTCCAGCACAGGATGAACCCAAGCATTCCTTAAGCTGGAAAAACTCCATGTCCACAGGGTTCTTCCTCCCTCCACCATATTCATTGCTCCCAGCTGGGTCCAGTGTCCAGCAAATGATCAAATGATCCCTCTGGAGTAAGGGAATCAGGTTATGGAATGACACTAGGAATAATTCCCCTCTCAGTTACATGATTTCCTGGCTGGAATTTTCAAGGTGTTCCAGCTCCCAGACTGAAGCTGGAAAAGGTAAAAAGGACACCAGGATGACCCCGTTCCTTTCCATGAGGAAGTTTTAAATTCCGGCACCAGCAGCCCACACATCCCTTCTTCTGTCTCTCCCTGAAAAGCCAGGAAGGAGACAACACAGCAAAACGGGAAAATTCCGTGTTTCCACCAGGAAAGCAGCAGGGGGATAGGAAGGGACAATCCAGGCTCTGAAATGTGTTGGGATAAAATCTCACCTCCACCCTCATCCAGCTCTTCCCAAGTCCACCACAGGGTTTAAGCATTACCAGGATGGAAGCCAAAGAATCCAGAGGTAAACATCCAAGAGAAAACAAGGAGGGAAGGGGTTGGGATCACTGGAAAAGCCAGCAGGAGCTGCCTCTTTAACACCCCTCCCTCAGCTGCCAGCACCCAAGAATCCCATTCCTGCTCCAGGCTGCCAGCAAGGAGTGACCTCTGGAGAACACAGATCCATCCACCAGCAGCACACAGCTCACCCCTTTTCCCTCCTACAATGATCCAACACCCCCATTTCAGGGAAATCTGAGGCACAATTCGGTGATTTTCTGCAGGGAAGAACAGAAGCTCCGAATCCCCCACGTTTCTGGGGTGGGCTTTTCCCCCGCTCCAGGAGGAAGATGAAGTCATGTTCCCAAAATAGTTCCAAGGAAAAAGGCTCCAGGGAAGGCAGAGCTCCCCTTTAACCGGAGAGCTGAAACTTCCCTGCCCTCCTAAGGGACGGATGAATTCAAATTCCATTCTACAGCATTGGAAACGTGGAAAACTGAAGTATTAAAGCACCAAGTTATTAATTAATAACAGCCACTAATTAATGGAAAATCCAAATTTAGGGGGGGAAAAAAATACAACCCCATTATTACAAAATAAGGGATGACAGCCTTCAGGCAGAAGTCCCAAATCCCAGATTTACAACAAATTAAGGGATTGGATCCCTCAGGCAAGAGTCCCAGCTGTGCTGACCACAACCCAGCCATGGTGCAGTGGCAGAAATACCCCAGGGATGCTCCCACAGGGAAAAAACTGCACAGCTGCTTCAGTCAGGATCCCAACACACTGAAACCCAGGCCCCATCCTATGGCAGGTGCCTGTTTTCCATTGGATTTGGCTGGAAATTCGTTTAAAAACCACAGTTCTTCCTTAATTGACCTCTCATCTTTTTCCTGTTTCAATTTTCTAAGGAACTTTGGGACTGCAATTCCTCTTCCCTCACACAACGCAGCCGTTTTTCCTGAATTTCCCCCCACCCCAGCCTTTCTGAGCACACATGGGGTGATATTCCCAGGAAGAGGCATGCAGACAGGACTGGGCAAAGTCCCATATTCCTTGGGAGCTACCTAAACAACAGCTGCACTGGGGAAAAAGAAACCAGATTTCTCTGTCCTGAATATCTTATCTACTTCCAAGGAGGTGGGAAAAGCAGATTCAGGAACAGCTTAGCCTGGAAAACTCATCCCAAGGGGGTTCCTAACCCTGCTCCCCAAGCATCTGGAATCCAGGGTGGTCTTTCTGCTGCCCCCCTCCCTAAAAAAAGGGGCTCTGAGCTGCTGAGTCAGCAAAACAACAGCAGGGTGGATTCGGGCATCTCCTTATCCAACTTGTAATTAACTCCGAGGCCACAGAGCAGCCTGGAATGGGAAAACTCGGAGGCAGGAGCCAACTGGGAGAGAAGGAATCTTGGTTTCCCACTTAAGTCAGAAATTAAATCCCTTTCCTACCTTTCCTGACAAATCTTCTTATAAATGAGAACTCCAAGCCTCGCGACTCCCTGTTCCCATAGGAACATGAGAACTTCCAACCTCATCTCCTTTTCCAAGAGCAGCAATGTCTAATGGAGCCTCGGCAGCTGGAATACTATAAACACTGAGAAAGGTAAAAGAACACTTCTCTCATTTCTCCTCCAAAAGGGAAGCAGCAGCCCCGGGGGCCACCAAGTCCTAAATTCCTGCCTTTTCCTCTCTCCTAATGGCATTTATCACCTTTTCTCCCCAAAAAAGCCAGAGTTTCAACAAAAACTCCAATTTGAAATGCCAGTTCCTTGGAAAACCCTTGCAGTCAGGTGTGAGGAGCTGAGCAAACACCAGGATAGCTGTCTAAAGTACAGAGCAACAAATGGTCACGTTGTCTGGGAACAGGATCTCCCGCTTCTCCAGGCCTGGACAACCAGGAATTCCGGTACCGCACCCTCTGGCACAAAACCTTTTACCTCTGGACACTGAGGCAGAAGATCCATCTGCTTTCCTCCTCTCCATGCAAAACTTCCAGGCCCTGACACACTGGAATGGTGAAAGCATTCCAGAAGGAAAAGGGGATTTGCTCCCACTCTCCACCCAAAAACTTCCCTAAATATTAAGGTTTAACCAAACAGCACCTGCTGGAAGAACGGAAAGGCCAACTCACTGTTTTTTGGGAATGCTGAGCCCTTGTGCTCCGGAGCAGAGGCTCCAGGGCTGTGTTTCCCATGCCAGGCAGGAGGGAGTGTTTTGGCCCAGCCCCAGAGCACTCAGAGCGGAGCGGTTCACCAAACAAATCCACGTTAACATTGGGATTTTGGTGTCATAAATCAGGTGCTTTCAGGTGAAAAGGTTCCGGATTGCTCCGACCACACCCTTCCACGCTTTTTGCACTCCAAAGGGCAGCATTTCCCAGCTCTGGCACACAAAAGGCAAAATCCTGCAGCTACAGGAACAGGAACCAGGATGAGTTCTTCCCATTCCATCTGGTTTCCCAAACCCCCCCTTGTCTAGGCTTTTGTGGAAGGAGCAGCCACATTTCTTAGCAGTGGGAAGTGCCTCTCACTCTCCTCAATCTACATCCTGCTTCCAAGTGTTGTTCAATTAAGAGTTAACACGGAAAGGAAAATGAGGAGAGCATCTGGAAAACGACAGGATAAATACAACGGCAGCTGGGAACACCAAGGACAACAGGAGCTGGATTCCGATGATCCCGGTGGGTTCCATCCAACTTGGGATATCCTATGATTGACTCGTCCATTGCACAACACCCCAAGGTTTTAAGAGGATAATTGGCTGAGGACAGTCCAGGATCCTCTGTGTTGGAGAGATTCCCACGTTCCCTGGGGTGACTCCACCTCTTCCTCAGCCTGCCCAGGTGACACCTCCCCAGCACCTCGTCCACCCGGTTGGAGCTGCCACACGGAAGGCTGAACTAATCCGAGCCTTGGGATGAGCATCCAGTGAACAAACACAGCGCATTCCCTTCCGCTCTCCTGAGCCAGAAGGATCTGGGTGAGCCCGCAGTCGCTAAAAGCCACCTCGGATCAGTTCCGCTGCCTGAATCCCCTCAGTGTATCCCAAAAAACCGGAACTGCGAGGCCTTACCGGGCTCGCGGATATCGCAGTCCCAAAATTTCACTTCCCTGTCTTGTCACCCCCCGAGAGAAGGAAAATCTGGCAGGATCATTCCCCTGAGAACCAAACTAAAGCTTGTCCCAAGGAGTAAAGGCTAAATGTGAGACTCCTTGGAGTTCCTATCCAGAAATGGCTGGGAATCAGGGTTCCAGGCCATTCCAGGGAACAAACATGCAAGGAGCCAGCAAATCCACGGACACAAAACATGGGTTCTGGTATGAAGGACATGGGAAAAGTTGGGAACATCAAACCCCTCAGGAGTGCCTGGCCTGCACATAGTGAATCGTGGAATTGTTAAGGTTGGAAACGACTTTTAGGATCATCAAATCAAACAATCAGCCCACTAACCCATGTCCCAAAGTGTCACATTCACATGGATTTTAAATCCCTCCAGGAATGGGGACTCCACCAGTCCCTGCTGCCCTCGGCAGCATCTTCCAGAGCTTCACAACCCCTTCCATGAAGAAATATTCCTAATATCCAACCTAAACCTCCTCTCATGCAACTTGAGGCCACTTCCTCCTTTCCTGTCATTTGTTCCCTGGGAGAAGAGCCCAATCCCACCTGGCTCCCACATCCAGTCATGGAATTGTAGGGAATGAGAAGTTCCCCCAATCCTCCTTTTCTCCAGGATAAAACGCATCCTGCAAACTCGCACGTTAGATAACAGAGAAGCTTCCAACATCGGCATGTTCCTGATTTCCCTCCCCAAATTCCTGCTCCCCACCTCACAAGGGAATTTCACCAACTCTGCCAGTATTCCCAGGAGGCTCCACACTTACTCAGCCGCCCATTCCCGAGCATTTTCTGCAGCTTCCCACGTGCTTCCCACCTCCCAGCTCGCCTCTCCTCATTCCTCCGCCCTCATCCAAGGGGAACACAAAGTCAGAGCAAGGCCCCAGAGAGTCCCGAAATTATCCTTTGCCAGCTGGGATTCCATAAGGCAAAGAGTTCCATGCAACAAATCCCTTTATCTCAGGTTCTATCAGGCCTTGGAATAACACTGGATTTGGGGATGTGCCCATTTCCGACTGAGTTAAATTTGATTGTGGCACTGGAGGTGTTCAAAGGAGCTCAGGGAGAAAATACGATCCCTTCTTTTTTTAAGGGCCAAAAGACTCTTTTCCAAAAGCAACACACTGATCCAGGAATAGCCACAAAATTTAGAGGGAAGAAGGTTTTCCCGACAAAGCAACCTGTGGCTTCCTGCAGAAGTTTTAACACCACAATTCCACAAAGGGAAAGGGAATTTTGCCCCTGGATTTGTCAGCAGGATTTTGAGGAAAGCTCTAATCTTTCCAGCTTTGGAACATGGATGTCTCTTTTTCCACTAGAAAATAAGGGAGAACTGACAAAGGTAGAGGGAAGAGCAATCCCACAGAGCTCAAAATCTCTCCACGAAATCTTCCCTTATTCCCTACTCTATCCAGGGAAGAAAATGAGCAGCACACAAATGACAAACTCCTGCTTTTATGGGAAGTTTTTCTCCTTCCTCTGACAGGGCATATGTTTTCCTCTCTCCAAGGAAAAATCCAGTTCATCCCTGAATGCTCTCATTTAGGGAAATGCTGGTTGTCATTAGCGGATGCTCTGGTGCCATGGAGATGGTGACAAACAACTGAATCAGCCGGAAAAAACCCGGAGTCACAAAAAGGGGAACGTGCTTCCAAAGGTTAAACGTGGCCCAGAGGTACAGGAAGAACATTTATAGGATCTGGATGTCACCAAGAAACAGGGAAGTTGTGGATCCATGGAAGTGTCCAAGGCCAGGCTGGATGGGGCTTGGAGTTACCTGGGATAGTGGGTGAGCTTTAAGGCCCCTTCCAACCCAAATTATTCCAGGATTCTAATCACGGGATCCAAGCAGAGCAGGAAAAACTTTTTTCAGGACAATCCCCGGCTGGCTGAGATGCTGGAAGCTCCCAAGCAGCACCTGCCTTGTTCTGATTTTCTGGGAGGTGAAACAGTTCATTTCCCACGGGAGAAAACAGCACCAATTTGCAGGATCATTTAGCAGACCCAATGGGAAAAGCCAAGCCTCCAGAGGCTCCCAGTTTGGAGCTGAAATCCATATTCCAAAAATACATCCAGGCTGTTACAACACCAGGGATCTGGGCTGCAAAGACAAGCCATGACAGAATAATAAATTTCATCCCCAAAGGATGCAGAGCTGTGGAAATTCCAACTTCCAGCAGAGATGGAGCAGCAGGACACATCCAAATGGGAACCTTCCAGGGAAGAACAGCACCTTTCAGGGAAGAAAGGGCTGAATTCCATCCCAGCCTCCCCATTCTCTATTTGCTGCACTGAACTATAATGGGAACGTCCTGAATTTTCCTGTTTCTTCTCATTATCCAGTTCAAATGTTTTAAGGTGGCCTGAGGGATTCAGCGTTTTATTCCAAAAGAACAAGGATAAGGATTCTGTCCTGCAGCCTGCCTGGATGTAAAAATCAGGACCACTCAGATCTGTGGGGATAATAAAACCTCCAGGGCAAGAAATCCCAAGGAAACATGTTCCAGAGGAAAAAAGTTGTGGAAAATGCTCATTTAAGGTGGCATTCCCATATTTACTGATGGCTACAAGTGAATTGCACTGAGGTATTTGCCACTGACTCCCGATGAAATGGCAAGTGAAAAACACCAGGAAAACTTGCAATTTAAGGCTCTAAATTGTATCTTGGATCCTGTTTTCAGGGAAAAATTCCTATTGAGCTCAAAGCCAGCCCTGAGGAACCCACTTGTTTCAATTCCACACCAAGGGAACACGCAGGAAGCAAAACCTCAGCTGGAAGGGAACAAAAAGCCAGGAATTTTCATGCAATTCCACAGATCTTCGAAGAGGAGCTCAGAAGGCTCCTCAAAGAGAGGGAGGAATGCCAGTGGATGAGGCAGGATGAGGATTTTCAGGGATCTGCTGGAGCACAAGGGCCGTTAAGGAAGGATTTGAGTTAAAGAAGAAACTCCTGGATTAAGAGCCCAGGGCAGAATTCCTGACAGTTTCTGCCTGCCATGCAGATTTCCAGCTCCTGCTGCAAGGAAGAGCAAAATAATCCAAAGCTTTTTTTAATTTCATCTTTCCAAAGAGATCCAGAGGTAAGGGATCCATGTGCCTTCCAGTGGAAAGAGGAAAAGGAAAAGGAAAAGGAAAAGGAAAAGGAAAAGGAAAAGGAAAAGGAAAAGGAAAAGGAAAAGGAAAAGGAAAAGGAAAAGGAAAAGGAAAAGGAAAAGGAAAAGGAAAAGGAAAAGGAAAAGGAAAAGGAGGAAGAAGGAATGCCTGAAGGTACAGGGCACATTTTTCCTGAAACACTCTGGGAATTACTTCCTGTATCCAAAATCCCTGCTAGGGTCCAGGAGCGTTTTTGTCCATATTTCAGGGCAGGATATTCCTCAGCAGGGCAAACTCTCCCGTTTTTTACCAAAACCTGGAAGACCATTCTAACTTCTTCCATTTTCAAAGTTCCAAGCTGGGCAGGTGCTGCACCTGGCAAATTTTCAGGGATTTTTTTTTTTCCTCTGATTTCTCAGTAAAAATCCACACAACAAGGAGCAGAAACACACCTAAATTAACAATATCATGCGTGAAATAACAAAAGTATCAGCTCCAACTGGCCTGGAATGAAGAGCCTGATTGACTCCCATCTATCCCAGCAGGAATAAACATCCCAGCACTCTCTGCAGATCCCTCAAAAGTCCATTTGTCACACTTCCCATGGCACAAAGGCCACTTTCATCCGCTCCCAACACCCGAAAAACTCCAGCCCTGCAGCTCCAAGAGCAGATTAAAATGGTTTCACTCACCCCATCTCAACTGCTGCGTCTTTAACTGGAAATTCCTCAAATTCCAGCGCTCAGTCCAGCTCGGGATGCTCTTATTCATCAACTGGATCACTGTTGGGAGCAGAGGTGGAACCAAGGGTCATTTATTTGGGAGGGGAGGAAAAGCAGGGTGCAGGCTCCCCAGAATAAAGCTGCATGGTCTAGGGGAGGTATAAAGGCTTGATTCCCCAAAAAAAAAGCCTTCAGAGAGGACAGGGATGTTTGGGACAGAAGAGAATTCCTGCTGGTTTACTCCAAGGAAGTTTCATAAATGACAGCCAGGTCTGGGAATGATTGGAAGTTTCTCCAAACTCTTCTCCATCCAAAGCTGAGCAGCTTCCTGAGCTTTACACCCTCCAGTTTGAACACTTCTCCTCCCTACACCCTTCCAGCTGCTTGGAAAAGACCCTCAAAAACCAGGATTATGCCACTTTAAGGAAAAATTTCTAAGGCACACAAGCCGTAAATCCTGATTTTGCAAATCCATACAATGATACGGCAGCTCCGAAATCCAAGTGACCTCGTTTGGAGCAGCCAGCTCTCAATTAATTAACTTCCAAGGGGAGGGAGAGCAGAAGGAACAGGACTGAGATTCCCACACAAAGTCAAAAAAAAAAACCAAGCAGAGGGGTTTTTTTTGGTCGCTGTAATTGTTCGTCCAGGGAATTTTAGCAAAGTTTCCAAAACATAGGATTTTTTTTTTTATTATTCCTCACATTTTCGGTCATTGGGAGGAGCATTTTCACCCTTCTCACTTTCCCTCCTGGCACAGCACTTCCCTTAAATCCCATCATTGCACAACTGTTCCTTCCCAGCCCTCTGAAAAGGGAACGGGTGGACACGGCCCAGAGAAGTTTCCCTTTCTCACCACCCTGTTCCCAGCAACCACAGAGGCATTCACAGCATTCCCTGTCTCCAGGATTCAGATCTGGCTGTGCAGGTAGCAGGCAAAAAGTGCCCAGTGCCTTAATTTAAATGGGAATTCGGGTCAAATCAGGATTTTTTTTTAGGTCAGCACTGACAAAGTCAGTTCCTGCAGTACATAGTCCATATCCTTAAATCCCTGATTTTGACCCTCCTGAGTAAAACATTTGGACAGCAGAGCTGCCAACTCCCAAATTTCCAATTTAAATTCCCACTTAAAGGGGGAATTTTATCCTGCTCCTTGCTGAAGGGTTTTGGCTGCAGAAATTCCAGGTTATTTGTATCATTTACCAGGTAACTGAGGCTTTTCCAAGTCTCTTGTCCCTGTTGGGCAAACCCGACCCCCTCAGGCATTCCCAGTCCAAGCTGGCACTGCTGGAATTCCCCCAGCAGCTTTAAGACCCCCCGTGCAACTTTTATGACCCTGAAAACCAACACCTGGTACAACAAACACCTTCCCCCCAGCTCAGGTTTCCAACTTGGAAAGCTTCTTCCAGCAGCGTCCACAGGATACACATTTCAGCCGAGCCAACGCCAGAGTCACGGAGAGTCCGAAGCTTTCCAAGAGCCACTTCCCACAATTTCATTATCTCCCATTTAAGAACGCTCAGCCTGACCACAAAAACTCGGCTGCTTCTCCCTGTCCAGCCAGGAGGATGCAGCAACTCATCCCCACTAAGTTTCATCCAGAGGGAGATGAATTTTCCCACCTTGAAGTAGGGAAGGTGGGAATTTCCTTTCCTTTAAAACCATTCCCCAGAGTTTTGCTGCTTTCCTGTCCCAGGGTTCTACATCCCACCTTGGTGAATCACTGTGTGATTTCCCACCTGGAGCAGGCTCTAAGGACCACGGCGTGCACCAGGCTCGGCAATCCCCATTCCCACATTCCCATATTCCCAGTGCCAACTGAAGCCTGTCCCAAACACACCAGCAGGTACTAATTCCCAGAATTGGGCACAGCGGGAATTCTGGCTGAGCGGCCTGGCAGGATCCCAGCTCCGAGATCTCAGAGCGACATCTCCCTTACTTTCATAAGGATATCTTACTTCTGCAGCTGCCCGCGATCCTAAATTTGGGAATTTTACGGCCGCGGCTCAGCATCCGCCCGCGTTGCTCAAGTCAGGTACCGTTCCCTGCGGGAAGTAATAAAAGCTGGGAGCAAGAATCCCCGTGTCACACCCACACCGCAGCTTCTCCTCCTCCCTGGACATCCAGCGGCACCGCTCCCGCCTCCCTCCGCAGGATCCCGGCTCCCGAGCGCCGGGATCACCTTCACGCCTCGCACCTGCCCGGGCCAGGATGGCGGCTTTCCCGAGGCGCAGGTGGAAGCCCACCGCTGCCCGCGGGGCGCAGGCCACACGGAGCGGGGCCCTCCCGCCGGGAATGCCGCGCTTCCAGCGGGATCCGGACCCCTCGGGCGGCGCGGGCCTGCAGCCCGGCGGGGCGGGGGGCGGCGGCGGGCGCACCCCCGGCCCTGCCAGCGCCCTCCCGGCTCCCCCGCACCTGCCGCAGCGCCGGCCCCCGCCGCCGCGCCATTCCCATCGCCGTCCCTCACCTCGCTCCCGCTGCCGCCGCCCCGGGAGCGCCGCGGCCGCCGCCGCCTCCTCCATGCCGGGGGCCCTGCGGCCCCCGATTCTCCAACGCCGCCTCCGCCCTGCCGGGGCCGCCCCCGCCTCGCCGGGGCCGCCCACTGCGTCAACTGCGTAAGGGCCGCTACGCAACCTGCGGTCGCCGCGGCAACGAGGGGTGCGGGGCGCGGCGGCGCCGCCTGGTGGCGGCCGGCGGTAGCGCCACGGGGCGGGGCGATCCCGGGCCGGCCGCGGATTCCAGCGGGGAATTCTCGGCGGGAGCCAGGGAGCCCCGGCGGCGGCGGGCAGGGGCCTCGCCTGGGCTGGTGCTCACCCGCGCTACCGATATTATCACGGAAAGATCCCGCTAGACTCACGGGAGGATCCCACAGGAACCAATTCCCTGGGAAAAACCTCCAGGATCACCGAGTCCGACCTGTGACAGTCTCCCCGCCGTGTCACCCAGCCCAGAGCGCAGAGTGCCACATCCACTCGTTCCTTAAACGCCTCCGGGGATGGGGACTCCACCACCTCCCTGGGCAGCCCCTTCCAGTGTCTCATCACCCTTCCCATTTCTTGGGAATTTCCCAAGAAATTCCTTCTGGTGTCCAACCTGAACTTCCCCATGGCATACGTTGAGGCCATCTCCTCTTGTCCCCTGGGACCACATCCGGCTCCAACTTGCCTACCCCCCCAGTCAGGGAATTCAGGGAGCAATAAAGTCTCCCCTCAGCCACACCTGGAGCTCTCCCAACATCCCTTCCCTCTGGAAAACTGCGTAGCACTGCACTGTCCCTCATGGAGAGGGCCTTGGCACGCTGCTCTCAATGCCCGGCATGGAAAAGCAGTGCTTTCCTATCAGGAAAAAAATGTTCCCAAGAAAGGTGGAGCAGGCCTGTTCACAAAAATATGGAGTGTTAGGAAAAGAGGGAATGGCTTCCCACTGACAAAGAACAGGGATTAGATGGGATATTGGGAAGAAATTGCTAGACCCTGGGATGGATTTCACCGGGAAGCTGTGGCTGCCCCATCCCTGGAAGAATCCCAGGCCAGGTTGGACCAGCCTGGGAGTAACCTGGGATAGTGGAAGGTGTCCCTGCCCATGGCAGGGGGACTGGAACTGGATGAGCTGCCAGGTCCCTTCCAACCAACCCCCCCTCTTCACCAAAAAACCCTCGAGAGGATGGACACGCCGCAACAACCATCCTGTTTGGGAGGAAGGACAGCGATTCCCTTTGAGCACGGCAGCTGCCATCATCCAAGGACGCAACTGAGATGCTCCTACTGCAAAAAAAGGCGTCGAAAAATAGCCCAAAAAAATTGGAAAAAAAAAAAAAAATCTCTGTCCCAGAAAAGCTGATCCAACAGGGAATAGCAGCACATCCTCGCCTGCCCATTCCTCCTTAAAGCAAGTGGAGCAGCCTTTAAATGGTCTGCTGGGTGATATCACCGTACCTGGGAAATAAAACAGCCTGACAGGGGCGGAAAAACATTCAGGAAAGGCTTTGAAGCTCCGGAATTCATTTGTGCCGAGGCCTTTGTATCCCGTTCAGGCAGAAAAATCCACCTCACGCTCATTCCGAGTCCCTTTATCTTCCCAGACAGGTGCAAAGTGGCTCCGCTTGGGATGAAAAGCTGCTGCCAAATTTAGCATCCCAACAAATCGTTTCATCCAGCCTGTGGCACTTCCAAGGTCTCCCTTCGGCACGATCCGCTCCCGGCCTGGCAGGCACCCCTGGAAGCCCCCAAACCTGGAGCAGACAGAGGGAAGAAGCTCAGGAAGACTGGAAATTATGATTTTATTCAGGGAAATACAATCAGAAGCCATCCAAGGCTTTCCAAGGGGTGGGATAGAGCACATCCCAGCCCAGATCCTGCCAATTAAGGGACGCAAGGCGATTAATCCGATACAGCTCAGGATTTCTGCCTTCCAGCAGCTCCAGCTGCCCGATTCCAGCCTGGCTCCACCCAATTGCGAGGGCCAGACCACATTTATAGCCCAGCTCCGGGGTCAGGATTCATCCCGGTGACCCCCAGGGCTCCGTTCCCTGACTCCTGTATGGCAGTGACACCCTTTACGGGCAATTTCGGAATGTTTTGGATAAACTGGATGCCTTATAAGGCATTAAGAGAAGGATTAATGCCCTCAGAAATCCCATTTTCCCCCCGCTGTCATGACACGGAGGGCGGGTGGCGAAGCATTTAAGGGAATTAAGGAATTAATTTGAGCCTGTCACAAAAGACGTGATTTTCCGTGATTTTCACATGGATCTGCCCCCACCTCCAACCTCTGGAGCAAATCCATTCATTTCAGAGCTTCCCAACCTGTGGGAAAGGGTTGAGCCTGGGTTTAAATGCCTGGGGCAAAGGTGTGGTTATGGTACACACATCCCCGGGAATCCTACACCTTCAGAGGGATGTAAGGGAGAGTTAGAGCATCCCAGACATCCACCAGCTGGGTTATCCCGCTGGATAACTCGGATGCAGCGTCTCCATCAGTGTCTCCACCAGCCATTTCACAAGGAAACCTCCAAAGGCCCCCCTGGCTTAAGGAATTGCTATTCCTTACTCACCTCTGGATGGATCTGCGCTCTTTATGCAGGAATGACCTGGGAATAAGAGGGAGAGGGAATTCTGTGCTGTTCTTCCAGCTGGAGCATCATACCTCAACACATGGATATGGCTTGGGGCTGTTCCACACCACAGCCTTGGAATTCTCCGTATCAGCTCCCAGGAAAAGGCCAGACCACTGTAGGCAGCCCTGGAGCTCGGGAGATCCCTGGAATGTGCCAGGAAGGGTTCAATCAACAAAGAGCCCATCCAGCTGGGTGTCCTGAAAAGAAGCCAACAGATTCCAGGGTTAAGGATTCTCCTAAACCTAAAAGCAAACCAAGCCCTCCTCCAGGGGATTTGGACAAGGAACGAGGCTCCAGGAATAGCTGGGAACATGGGAAGCTTTTTATTATTATTCAGTTTGTTGTCGTTGCCACCGCCCCCAGGCGCAGCACATCCAATCCCGCTGCTCCGGAATCCTGCTCCTGTTGGGCTCCCAGTCGGAGTCAGACGCTCCGTTACTCCCAGGGTAACGAGCCCCTCTCCTCCTCCATCCCAACCCTGCCAATTTCCCTCAGCTGCTCCATTAGGATTACAATAAATCAGAGGGAAATAACGTGAACAAGGCTGGGAGTGCAGCAGTCTCCCTGGAGCAGGGATTCCAACATCCAGGTTATCCAAACCACCTCCTCTCTCCTCAAGCCCTGCAAACAGCAGCCTGGGCTCCATCACCCCCGGAGCAGGCACAGGCTGCTGTTCCAGCTGGCTGAATTCCAAGGAGTGACAGCAGCAAGTGTCCTGGGAAGGTGTTTTTGTCCTTCTCAAAGGGGACAGGCCGCCAGGGAAAGGTGGACAACAGCATTATCCCAACATTTCCTCCGGGGGAAAAAAAATTCCAGCACCTCACTCACTATCTCTCTAGGGAATATCAGTTACTGAAGACTTGAGGTTGGAAAAACCCTCCAAGATCACGGAGTCCAACTGTTCCAAGGTCACCACTGACCCACATCCCCAAGTGCCACATCCACATGAGTTTTAAATCCCTCCAGGGATAGGGACCCCTGGAGTCTGTTCCAATGCCTGACAACCCTTTCCATGAAGCAGTTTTCCTCCATACCCAATCCAAACCTTCCCTGGCACAAGCCAAGGCTGCTCCCTTTGTGCAGCCAACCGTAATTCCACACAAAATTCCCACCAAACCACCCAGCTGCCAACCAGAATTTGGGAAGTGCTTTTAAAAACCCCACCAACAGGCATCCCATGTTCCCAAGCAGGAAGTGCCCGTGTTTGCTTCCATCCCCATGGTGGCTGTGCCTTCCCAGCCCTCCCTCCCTCCCTTCCCAGCGTGATTCCCGCCCGCGACTCTCTGGAGGCATCAGCCTCCATCACCTCCCACCAAAGCTCTGCTAATCCAGCGCCTCCAGACTGTTCCTGCTCCTCAAATCCTTCGTTATCCCAGCAGACCTCCCCAGAAACCTGCTCTTCCCCGATGCCCCCCGAGCCAGCACCTCCTGGCTCGACCCTCCATGTCATTCCCAGCCCCTGGGAAGCTCCCAAAGCAGGGATGAGCAGCTGGCAGTGTCCCCCCCAGCAGGAGCAGCTGCTGCAGCTCTGCAGACAAACAGCATCACTCAAACCTTCACTAAAGATCATTCCCTAATGGAGAGGCTTCTCCTGCACTCCGGATGTTCGGGAAAATCTCCCCCTCCAGCTGCCTCGGCTTTCCGTGGCTCTTCCAGCACCAGGAAGGGATTTGGGGGGCCACAGGCTGCTGTCCCACCCCTGAGGCTGAATCCCTAAAAAGCATTTAATTCAGAGGGGAGACATCCCAGTCAGAGCCAAACCTCGGGAGAGCTGGTCCAGGGATAAGCTGGAAGCCCAAATTCGGGCTGGCACGCTGGAGGCTGCAATGCCAGCCAAAGGCAGGGCAGGAATTGGGAAACCTCTGTCAGGCACCTGACAGATCACACATGGAATCAGGGGCAAGGGCTCAGACACGGAATTCTGGAATGGTTTGGGTTGGAAAGGGCCCTCAAGATTATCCCGTTCCACCCCCTGCCGTGGCAGGGACACCTCCCACCATCCCGGGTTGCTCCAAGGCCCATCCAACCTAGTATTGAAAGCTTCCAGGGATGGGGCAGCCACAGCTTGCCTGGGAAATCCATTCCAGTGCCTCCCCACCCTCACAGGGAAAAATTTCTTCCACAAATTCCCAAGGTGTGGGCAGCACCAGGTCCCACTGCAGGGAAGAAGGGCGGAGCAAGGCCGGCACATTCCCACCTCCTTCCCTCGGGCACAGCTCTTCCCATTCCCACCTGCACAGGCTGGTGACCTGTCCCCTCCTTAGGAACCCCCTTTCCAGCCTCAAAGCTGCTCTCCTGGTGGGATCCCTCCCCTTTTCCCAGAGGTTCCCACGCCGTGGGCTCGCTCTTGGCACGTAGTAAACACACCCGTGCGCGCACGGCTGCCTTCGACTCCACGGAAAAAGCCTGGAAAGGATTTCTCCCACAGGTTGCATCCTGGAATTCGGCACAGCCCTCGCTGCTCACGATTCCAAGCACAAACTCCTCTTTCCAGCTGCTTTGCTAAATTGGTGCCAGATCTAACTCTGGAAGCCAAGCCTCGGAGACTTGCTATCAATCCCGCCAGCTCTTCCCCCTCCCAAGGACATTATCCAGCATTATCCAAGCTGTGACTCCTCAGCCCAGAAATTTCTCCCTGGGAAGGAGCCATTGCCATGGAAAAGGACCATTAAATAACAGTTCACTGGGGTTTCTCACCACTGCTCAGCAAAGCTCAGGGCATCTTCCCGCCTGGCAGCTCCAGGTGGCTTTTCCTTTGGGAAAAATGAGAGGATAAAGCAGTGCTCCAGGCTGTCGGGATATTTGCCAGCATCCTCCACGCTCCCCCCTTGGACAAACCCATCTTTCCAAAGCTTTTTTCGCCTCAGGTTGTGAAAGCCTCGTTGTTCTGCAGGGAATTAAAAACAAAACAAAAAAAAAAAAAGTGTGGAAACGAACCCTAAAGGCTTCAAGGGGAGGAAAATGCAATCCCCCGAGCTCCCCTGAGTCACAGGGATGTGCTTGCAGCACTGGCAGCCGCTGGAATTCCCGGCTCCATGCCGGCCCTGGCTAATCCAGGTGCAATAACAACGTGTCATTTTCCGCATCCGCTTCACCCCCGCCAAAATTCCTTCATGTTATTCCTCCTCCCCGCCCACCTTTCGAATGCCCTTGGCTCCATCCTCCTTCGGGAGGAGAGCTCCAGCCCAGGAATGAATCAGGATTTTAGCAGGAGCTTTAGGGATGTGGGATGCCTTCACCCCCACAAGCAGGAGCCTTTTCCCAGGGCTCCGTGGCATGAACACGACTTCCGTGGCCGAGGCTTCAAACCACAGGAATTTACCTGGAGGATGAGCTGCTTCCCCATTTCCAGGAGGCTGCTCACCTCCTGGGATGGGAATGGCTGCAGCAGGACAGGGAAATGTGCAGGGATCAGCTGTGTTGTTCCTGTCAGTGCTCCAGGGAAGCAGTGTTGGAGAGCTCTCCCTCACCAGGCAGCACCTGCAGCCTCCCAGGCTCTCTGGGAAGCCTGAAATGCTGCTGTCAGATGCGGGCACAGCACGGAGGATGCGGATGCTCCGTGGAGGATTCGATGCCTCCCCGCAGGCCACGTCTCTGGACATCAGTCGGATGCGACTGGAGAGCAGCAGCTGGAGCCAAGGCACTTGGATAATTTCATTAGGTCAAAGCCCTCCCTCCTCTGCTTCCTCAGGATCCTGCTCTTGCTTCTGGAGGCAGGTGGACTGAACCAAGAGGTTTCCCATTAAGGATTCCTTCCTGGCTCTGCTCCTGGCTCCTTTCCCGCTCCTCACACCAGGCTGCAAAGCCATTCCCCACTTCTCCCAGACCTCAAAGCCTCGCCTAACCCACTTGGCTTCATCCCAGCTCCGAACTGCCGGAGGGGGAAGCTCAGCTCTCACCGGGAGACACCGCTGCCCATGGAGATCCCAAATCCTAAATTGCGGCACAGCTCCTCCACAAAGTCCTGGCAGAGACCTTGGGATCACAGCCCAGCAGGCAGGCGGGAGAGGGACCTCAGAGAGCAAAGCAGAGGCTGGAGACCAAAAACCAGGAATAATTATCCTAAGGAGAAGTTCCCAGCTCCCTTCTCTACAAGTCCATGGAATGCAGCAGGGAATTGTATCTTAACCCAGAGAAGAGGAGGCTCAGGGGGGACCTTCTCCCTTTCCATGATTCCCTGATGGGGGTCAGGCTCTGCTCCCAGGGAACAAGGGACAAGACTCAAGTTGCCTCAGGGGAATTTCTCTTTGGATTTTAGGGAAAATTCCTTCATGGAAGGGTTGAATCAGGCTGTCCAGGGCAGTGGTGGAGTCCCCATTCCTAGAGAGATTTAAAAGCTGAGTGGATGTGGCATTTGGGGACATGGGTTAATGGTGGCCATGGCAGAGCTGGATGGCTGAACTCGATCTTGGAGGTCTTTTCCAGCCTGAACAACTCCTGGAGGAGAGGAACTGGAAAAGATCAATCTGGGAAAAAAAAAAATGCAGCAGGCGGGAACGTGAGCAAACAGCCCCTGTCCAAGCTTTGTCCAAGAATTCCTGGGGGAGGAGCGTGCTCTGATGTCAGGACTCCGTGCCACAGTGACAGGAGATGGGAATGATCCAGAGAGGCAAAAAGGGAAGCGAGAGAGGGTGTGCCAGGCAGGATCCGCCTCAGACACTTAATGAAGGAGAAAAGGACGGGTGGTTGCTAGGGGAAATGGCACAGATGGCTGGCACCGCGAACTTGCTGACTCTCGGAGACTCCAAACTCTTTTTTTGGGGAAGTGGCAGGGCCGAGCAGGCAAACACACAGCGGCCAAGCCCAGATGACCACTTCCCCTTCCCCCCGCTCCGCGTGTCAGGACGGATCACGTCGGAGCGGAAAAGGTCACGGAGGCAGCGGGAGCCAAGGCGCATTTGCGCTTCTGCTCATCACCGGCGCTCCCCCCGCCAGAACCTCCGTCCTCCCCTTCTCCAGAAGCCACCGGCACCATCCCACAGGCAAATCCCAGCAGGCCCCGGGACAGTGACCGGGCTCCCAGAGAGGGAAAACCGCAGGATGCTGGCTCTGGAGCTGCTGTCTGTGAAATCTCATGGCTCCTGGACATGCTGTCTCCCAGATCCGTTTACACCTCTCCCTGACATTTAGAACCATCTGAGCCTTTTGGCTTCTGCTGCTGTCATCTCTGTGCCAGGGCTTTTCTGGCTCTAAAAAAAAAAAAAAAAAGGCTGGGAGTTGATTTCCCGGCAAACGCAGCCCTCCCAACAGGTCTCCAAGTGCGGTGGCAGGGCAAGGGGAAAGGGGGAGAGGGCGGGAATGGCTGCTGCCATGGGGGCGGGAGACGTGCCAGGAGTCTGTCAGATCCTGACGGCCACAAACAAGGCTCTGAAAGCCGGAGCTGGAAGAAAAGGGGGGAAAGAATCCCTTGGCAGCAAAGGTGGTGGCGCTCCAAAGCTGAGGCACGCGGCACCGTGCGGCTCCAGGCTGGGATTTCAGGGATCCAACGGGAAGATCAGGGGGTTTGGGGAACCTCTGCCCACCTCGGGCTGGCCCAAGGCGCTGCCACATCCGTGGGCATAAAACAGAGGGACTTGGGAAGGAAGAACCTGAAAGGTCTCCAAGAGAGCTGGAGAGGAGCTCTGGACAAATTGGAGCAACAGGACAACAGGAATGGCTTCCCACTGCCAGAGGGCTGGGTTAGATGGGATATTAGGAAAAAATTCTTCCCTGTAAAGGGAGTGGATTTCCCAGAGGAGCTGTGGCTACGCCATCCCTGGAAGGGTCCAAGGCCAGGTTGGCTGGGGTTTGGAGCAACCTGGGTTACTGGAATACGTCCCTGCCCTTCCAACCCAACCTATTATGGGATTCTCTGAAGGGAAAGCTCTGGAAGCAACAATTGTGTCTCCCCCATCCCACCTATTCGCAGGCATCTCTCGGATTGAAATCGCCCCAAAACAGTCCACTGCAGTCCAAAAAGGAGCTGCAGACCCCAAAATTCAGTGACCAAGAGCCCACAGGGAACCTTCGCTGGGCACTCATTCCCAGCAATCCCACATCCTGCACAACCTGGGGGAGGTCCTGAGCAGCAAGGACAGGATCATCCATTCCCCGGGATTGCTCTGCTCCTGCTGCCAAGAGGAGGAGCAGGGATTTGCCCTGGTCACCTCGGCACTGCACAGCTCCAGCCGCAGAGCACCTCCACAGCCCTGCCAGGAGCAGCCAGTGCTATGGAAACATGGAAATCCCTGGATACTACCCAATCCAAGGATCACAAAACAGTTAGTGTTGGAACGGACCTTAAAGCCGACTGAGTTCCAGCTCCCTGCCATGGGCAGGGACACATTCCACTATCCCAGCTTGCTCCAAGCCCTCTCCAACCTGGCCTGGAGCACTTCCAGGAATGGAGCACCCACAGCTTCTCTGGGAAACGTTACGAGGCAGCTGATGCTCCACAGAAGGATGGAAGGACACTGGACATGCCACCATCACCCTCTGGACTTCCTCTGGGCCACCAGAGATTCCCAGAGAGGGAAGAAGATGAGGAGAAGTGCCAGTGCCAGCTGGGAGTTGCTCTTCCAGCCCATTCCGCTGGCTGTGTGGGCAGCTCCATCTTGGAGCCACATTCCAAGGAGCTGCTCCGAGCAGCAGCTCCTGGGTTCTGTGCCAAGCTGCCACTGGCTGCTGTTGAGATAAACCCACACAAACAAACAGACGCCTGGAGAAGCCGGGAGGATGTGGAATACAGCAGCATGGATGGGCTGTCCCACGGCTGGCCGCTCTCCAGCTTGTCCCTCCCGGTGATCCCAGTGTTCGGAGATGTCACCAAGCAGAGATTGTCCCAGTCCCTCAGAGCAACAGGGAGCTTTCCAGGGGGTCACACCACCTCCTCTTTGCCAGCAGCTCCAATTCAGCTCCCGCTCGGTGGGAATGCCCAGGGATTGGGTGGTAGGGGTTGAAGGGGAGCATCCACCCCTGGGTAAGGAGGATTCCCGCTCTTCCAGAGCCAAGGAAACAAACCCCATGGACACATCCTTGTCCCATCCCCACCTGACTGGTGGAATCTATGGGAGCAAGGCCAGATGGATTTGTGTCACCCAGGCCCAGCAGGATTCACCTATCGAGTGAACCAGGGTTGTCACCCTTCTGAGTAGGAAGTGTCACCACCAACCAAGGATGTCACCCTTCCAAGCAGGACACAAGGCTGAAGTCCCTCATCCCAGGACACTGACACTGAGCGTCTCCCAGGAACAAAACTGCCTTAAAACTCAAAGTATTCCAGGAGAGCCTGATCCCACACACATGGCCAGATAAACACAGACCCTAAAAAACCCAAGGATGCTCTCCCAAACTTTTTAAACCCTTGGCTTTCCTCTGCATCCACGAGGAACTCCATGCCCTCTGTCCCTCCTGCCAGGTGCCAATGAGGGTTTCCCTACCCCTCAGGCAGCAAATCCCCCTTTTTGGGGGCACAGGGCCAAGAATCTGTGCCGTGTCCACCCCTGGCAGGCACAGAGCCAGGGACACGCCGGCATTCCAGATGTCCGGCTGCCGGCACAGTGACTCCGGCTGCGCCGGGGCTGTCCTGCAAATGAGCCTGGCAAGACACAAAGAGCCTGATTTCCCAAATTAAGCTGCTGGAATTACTCATCCCAAAATCAGCAGCATCAGCTGCTCGCGGTGACACCAATTACGCGCAGTCACTGCCCGGTGCTGCTTCCCACTCATCCCAGCACATCCCTACTACAGGCATTCCTAAGGCATGCAGCAGTGGAAAGTCAAGCAGGAACTATTTTAAACCAAAACAAAAGGTGGATTTAGATGGAATATTGGGAAGAAATCCTTCCCTGTGAGGGTGGTGAGGCCCTGGCACAGGTTGCCCAGAGAAGCTGTGGCTGTCCCTTTATCCCTGGAAGTGTCCAAGGCCAGCTTGGATGGGGCTTGGAGCAACAACCTGGGATAGTGGAAAGTGTCCCTGCCTGTGGCAGGAGGTGGAAGGAGATGATATTTAAAGTCTCTTCCCACCCAAACCATTCCAGAATTCTTCCAGCAGAAGTGCCACCAGCTTGGGCCATGGAATAGGCACGAGGTGACAGGAGAAGCCGGGAGAGCTCCAGCTCTCTCCACTGCTGGACATGGTGAGGACATGCCTTGGAGCCCCCCGGAGCAGCCATGGATCAGGGGGATGCTGGGCTGGAGCAGGCAGCTCCAGGGAATCGCGTCACCGACGCAGAGCGGAGCTTTGCAGGAGCCTCTCCTTGAAATGTTTTTTGCTGGATCACCAGCCCGGTTTTCAGGGACACTGACTCATCCTCAGGAGTGCTCTTGCTGCTGGTTACGCTCCGGATCAGGCAGCGATTCCTGACACACCTCCCAGCTATGGGAGAGCATCCCTGAATCTGCCAGCTGGAGTCTTCTCCTTGACAGAGGCCAGCTGGGATACCCAGGGTCAGGGAATCATGGAGTGGTTTGGGCTGGAAGGGACCTTAAAGCCCATCCAGTGCCACCCTCCGACATGGGCAGGGTCACTTTCCACTATCCCAGGTTGCTCCAAGCCTTGTCCAGCCTGGCCTTAGACACTTTCAGGGATGGGCCAGCCACAGCTTCTCTGGGAAATCCATTCCAGGGTCTCACTACCCTCACGGGGAAAAATTCCTTCCCAATATCCAATCTATACAGGTGCTCTGGCTGTGGAACACATTCCCCCTTGTCCTGTCACTCCAAAGTCCCTCTCCAGCTCGTGGAGACCCTTCAGGCATTGGAAGGGGTTCTGTGGCCTCCCTTGAGCCTTCCCTTCTCCAGGCTGGACACCCGCAGCTCTCCCAGCCTGTGTCCATCCCTCTGGCGTCTCCATGGCCTCCTCTGGCCTCTCTCCAGCAGCTCCACATCCTCCTTACAGTGAGGCACCCAGAGCTGGACACAGCATTCCAGGTGGGATCTCACCAGAGCAGGAGAGAGGGGGGAAATCCCCTCCCTGAACCTGCTGGCCACGCCAGGGAAAAATTTATGTGGGAAGAAAAGGGAGGAAAAATCCTGGTCCATCCCCAGAGTCCCTGCGTGCTCCAGACACAATCTGGGAAGTAACTCACCTTCTCCCAAAGCACTTCCAGCAGCTCCAGAGCCCCAGCCTGCATCCATCCCACCAGCACAGCAAGGAGCCCTCCAGGACTTCCAAAGGGGTAGCAGCCCCCCCTTAATTCCCCTTTTATCCCTCCTCTGCTCCAGCTGTGAGGCCAACGGGCAGCACCTGGGATGAGCAGGGAGGGAAAACAGGAATAGCTTTTACCAAGGGCAGAACCTCAACATCTCAGGAATTAGAGGTGTTTTGGGAGCCTCCCACTGTTTCTGGCCTGTCCATCCAAACCCGACAATGCCATGCTTTCCACCTCCTCAGTTTCCTGGGGATAATGGGCCCATCCATCCTCCCCTCCCACTCAGGGGTGTCCAAATCCCCTTCCCGATTTCCTTGCCCCAGCCCCGCGTGGGTGCAGCTCCAGAGGCTCTAATGAGGGAGCTCATTTACCGTGACCTAAATATTCCCTGTGCTGGGCTCGCCTGCCTCGGCACCTCCCTCATCCGTGGAGCAGGAGTGGGATTTCTGCAGGGGAAGAGGATCAGCATCTCCCCATCCCAGGGTTTTCCTGGCCATCCCTCTCTCTGCTCCCTGCGTGAGCTCCCTGTTTGGGGCAGCCCCAGATTCTCCTCCGTCCCACATCCCTTTTTCCCTCTGGGAAGCAATCCCAAGGGAAGGAGGGGCTGGCACTGCTGGCAGCCACCCCATCCCGCTGCCCAGCAGTGCTCCAGGAGCAGGACGATCCCATCAGGGAGTTTCCTCCCTGTGGAAACCACGGCCAGCAAGGAACAATGGATGGGGTGACTGCGGTAGAATATTCCAGCACAACCAAGCTCTCTTCCTGCTTTTCCAAGGCTGTTTCCCTTGGGAATTCACAGCTAATTTAGCCAGAGGTCGGGCTCCCTGGGCCTGGGCTGAGGGAGGATGCAAATGGGACAGGTTGCTATAAAAAGCCACCAGCAGCTGCTTTTTTTGGAAGTCAGGTATTGATTTTTCCTTGTGGAGCTCTGACTGGAGGGCACAGCATGGAATGGGGGTGGGACCCTTTCCCGAGTAACAGAGCTGGGAGTGATCCCAGTGGTGGCACATCCCACTTGGATCAGGAGCAAAAGGTGACGAGCAAAGCACAGCCCCACCACTGGCTCCAAAAACAACCCCAATCCCGCACCTGCTCCCTCCTTTCCAGACATTCCTGTGATACTGCCGGGCCCTGCTCCCTAAGAGGGTTTCCTGGATATTCCCACCACTTTAGGGACATCTCCCATGGAGCAGCAGCAAGCTGCTGGGTTGGGGACACGGCGCAATCCATTTGACCATCCATGGAAAGCTGTCTGGTAGCGCAGCTGCAGCTGCCCTGAGGGTCCTGGATGTTCCCATTCCTCCTCTCTCCCTCTCATTTTCAATACCTTTGCCAGCAAAAGGAAAAAATAAAGGAATTGCTGCTCGCAGCAGAAGTGATTTTCCACTCCCGCCTCTCTCCCACACTTGGATCAGCCAGGACCGTGGCCTGAAATCACATTCCATGCATTAACATCGATCCTTCCCAGAATCCCCCCATGCCGGTGGCGCTCCGGGATTTTCGGTGGCTCTGTGCGGAGAGTGGTCCCCGCTGGTGGTGCTCCCACGGCAGGTGAGCCGGGATGCGGCCCCGTCCCATCCCAGGTGGTTGCGGGAACGGGGAGATTCGTTCCACCCCGGAATTCCCGGCGCCCCATGTTTCCCGGGATGCTGGGACGCTCCGTGCCCCGGCCCGGCCCGCGCCCCGGGGCTCTCCCTTGTATCCCGGGCCTCTCCCGGTAGTTCTCCCCGGGAGCCACGAGGAGGAGCTTTCAGACCGCACCGCCGCATCCCGGGGCTCCCGCCGCATCCCGCTGCATCCCAGTGCTCCCTCTTCCCAGACATCCCAGTGCTCCTGGAGCATCCCTGGACCCCCATGGATCCTGATGCTTCCAGAACTCGTGGTCATCCCATCTGTTCTCAGGCTTCCCGGTGTTCCTGGAGCATCCCTGTGCTTCAAAGGGACCTAGTTCCAATGCATCCCAATGCTCCCAGTGCATTCCAGTGTTCCTTCTGTTCCCAGAACTCCCAGTGCTCCTGGAGCATCCCTCTCATGGATCCTCATGCTCCCAGTGCTCCCAGTAAACCCCTCTGTTCCCAGGGTTCTCCGTGCTCCCGGTGCATCCCAATGCTCCTGGTGCATTCCAGGGCTCCCACCATTCCCGGTGCTCCTGGTGCATCCTGGTGCTCTTCCCAGGGATCCTGATGTTTCCGGTGCATCCCAATAGTCCTGTCCCTCCCAGTGCACCCGGATTCCTCGTGCTCCCATCCCAGCAGTCCCAGTGCTCCTGGTGCCATTGGTTCCCCATGGCCCTTCACACCCATTCCCAGGGCTGCATTCCAGGGATTCCATTCCCCGGCTCCATTCCCTCACCTCGTGTCCCACATCTCATCCCTGTGGAAAACCACTCGGGAAGGGCTGGATTCAGAATGGAATTTTGCCACAGTTCTCCAGAAGCTGCTCCAGCTCCTCCTGCCTTGTGCTGCTGCCCTGGGGCTTCCACGTGGATGTGTCCTTTGTGCTGGGATAGTGCCCCATCCCATTCTTTCCCACTCCTTCTCATCCTATCTTATTCTTTCCCATCCTTTCCCTTCCCATCCCACCCCTTATCCCATTCCATCCCTGGTGAGAGTGTTGGCATGAGGGAAATGGGAGCATCTCCAAGATGGGCGCCCGAATTCCCGCTCCTGTCCAGCTCCAACCATCCCACCCTTCCCTGGGATTTGCACTTCCAGCTCTTGCAGGATGGATCCCCATCCCATTCCTGCTGGCAGCCGGGTTGTCGGATCCTCCCTGGCACCGCCGGTGGATCCGTTCTAAATCCGGCACCTGGGATTGGGGTGGGAGGATTTGCGTCAGCCGGTGACACTCGGCTGAGGAGGGGGATCCCGGCGGGATGAATCACGCTGGGAGGAGTTCCCCGGAGCAGGATGGGGCCCAGAAGGGGTGAGACGCTCGGGATGAGCTTGGAAGGAAGGGGAAGAGGAGCCTTTCCTGTTCCTGGAGGAAAGTCAGGCTGGGATTGTGGGATGTGTTGTCCTCCTGCCTCCTTCCCGCAGCTCCCTGGGATGGAGAGGCTTCCTGGAGCCCAGCAGGGCTGAGCTCAGCATCAGCGCTTCCCTCTGCACTTCCCAATTGGAATAACCTGCCCTGGGTGTGTTCCTGCTGGACACAAGCGAGTGGGAGCTCATCCACACTTGGAACCCCAAAACATCAGCAGTGGATGGGAAAACCTGTTTGGGGCTCCTTAGATGGGCACAGACATCCCATCGCATCCCATCGCATCCCATCGCATCCCATCCCATCCCATCCCGTCCCGTCCCATCCCTCTCCCGCTCCCCTGGGAAGGATTCCCTCCAAGTGTGGGCAGAGGCCACAAACAAGGACAAGACCCAGTGGAGCCCAGTTAAGTGCTGGCACTGTCCCAGCTCCTCCCATCCGAGCCTGGAGTGCCTCCGTGCCCGGAGAATTCCCTGCAGGAAAGCAGGGAAGAGCGAATTCTCCCACCAGTCTAATCCCTCCCAATGTCCTCCTCCAGCTCTCGTCTCCGCTTCCCAATAAAGCCCCTATGGACCATCACAGACACACCCCAGCCGCAGGGATGGCTCTGGAGCCTCTGGAACTCCAAGACCTCCCTCTCCTTCCCGTCTCTTGGAGAGGAATCAGGAAGAGCGACAGGCGCTGCTGGAGCGCTGCAAGTCCTCATCCAGGCAATGAACTGGCCCATTCCCAAAATACCCACAAGGATCACACATCCAGGGAAGGCAGCAGGTGCTCGACAGCGCTGGCGGGATCCTGCCGCCTTCCAAATCCTTTTTGGGAATTCAGACAGCCTGCTGTGCCGTGGAACGTCTCCATATCCATGTGGGAATAGCGGGTAGGGGCAGGAGAGCGGGTTCATCATCCCGGTGCTCCCTGCCGCGGCAGGAATTGCTTTCCCGCACTGCGCTGGAGCATCGGGAAGCCCATCTGGCGCTCTCTGTGCCAGGAGCTGGGAATTTGTGGAGCGTGCCGGAGGTGGCCGGTGCCGGACATCTGCTCCCGGCCTCGGGGAGTGCGGGAATAGCGGGAGGGGAGCGGCAGCGGTGCGTGACTGCGGAGCCGCGGGCTGCTGGAAGCGTGCAGGGAGCTGATAGTCCCAACATCTGTCAGCAGCTGGCACGGAGCCGCAGCCGGAGCCGGAGCTCTCCCTATCCAGCACAGCATTCCTGGGATGGCTGCTGTGTTTGGATCAGGGCTGAGCACTGGGGGCTCGGTATGGAGCAGGACCAGCCTGTCCCGAGGAGCCTTTTCCAGTGTGCCCTTTCCCACTGCAGGACACAAGTCCTCCCATCCCACTAAATTGGGTGCCAGAGGCTCTGGTGATGGAGCTGAGGAGGGATCAGATGGGATTGGGATTGCTGTGTAACATCTTTTTGGAGGAGAGGATGGGGTGAAGTTTCTGTTGCCCTGTGAGGTTGTGGTGAGGCCCTGGAACAGATTTCCCAGAGAAGCTGTGGCTGCCCCATCCCTGGAAGTGTTCCAGGACAGCTTGGATTGGGCTTGGAGCGAGTGGAAGGTGTCCCTGCCCATGGCAGGGGGCTGGAATGGGATGAGGTTTAAGACCCTCTCCACCCCAACCGTTTCAGAATTCCGTGATCTTCAGCTGCGGTGCTCACACTGAGAAACTGGCTCCTTCCCAAGCAGCTGAAGATCCCAGAATCCCGGAATGGTTGGGGTTGGGAGCGACCTTAAGACTCATCTCTGTCCCTGATTGCATGGGAGCTGTTAGAGGGGTTTGGCACAAGCTGTTCCCAACAATCCCTGGCCATTAAATCCCTTCTCCCAGCCTTTAAGTGCCTCCACAAGCAGCTGTTTATCTCTGGGCCGGGATGTCAGGTGGGTTCCCACCTTGGCTCTTCCTGTAGCTGGCATGGGATCAGCCTCCCTCTTCCTTGCTTCTCCTACACCTCCGATCCTGCCTTTCTGCATCCATCACAGGCAGGTGCTGGAGGCTTTTCCAGCCGGATTTGCCGCAGCACTCGTGGGGCTGGACTTTGCTCCGGCGCCTGCGGCAGGACGGAGATGTTTGGATAACAAACGGATGTGGCAACGCTGGCCATGGATCATCACCCCTGTGCCATCGCCTTCCTGCGCTCCTCCGCCCCTGCCTTGCCATGAGTTCCTGGCATTCCCAGTTTTCCCAGAGTCCATGGTGCAGCCTGAGTTTTTTGGGATATTCAAGCAGCACTCATCCCGTCTCCTTGCCCAGCCCAGGCTGATGGGGTTCTGTGGGATTTTCTCCCGTGTGCCAGGTTTCAGTGCCCACTGGATGAGGAATGGGCATGGCTGCATTTGGCATCACCCTGGGACCTTGGGATCCCGTTTCCAGATGCAATATTTTCTGGAGGTTTTTTCCCTCCAGGCTACTTCTGCCCACCCTGCTGCTGCCTTCAGAGGGAAAATCCAGGCCTCTCCCAAGGCTTTGGAAGGAGGGTTCACCCCAAAATATGTCTGGGGAGGCCATGAGTCCAAGGTGGCTGCGCAAAGATTCCCAGGTGTGGGAGAAATCCATGGAGCTGCTGGTCAGGGCAACGGGTGCAACAGGAATGTCTCTCTCCAGCCTTTTCCTGTCTGATTTTCAGGCAGATCCTTCATTTCCTATCTCTTTCTGATTTTTCCTGATCCCATTGACCTCAACCCTGCCCTCGCAGCCACGAGAATCAAAATTGCTCATCATCCATCCATCCATCCATCCATCCATCCATCCATCCATCCATCCACCCATCCATCCGTCCATCCATCCATCTGATGCAGGAATGATTTATCCCTAATTGTACAGTGACTCGGCCTTTCCATCCTCCAAAAAAAAACCCCGGAGAGGCACTTTGGGAACTCCTGAGGAGCCGGAGAGCTCGGCTAATAGAGGTCACCGCTCATTACGGAGCCGCGCTCCACAAATTATCCGACATCAGGATGCGGACAGCGCTGGTTTCGGATGCGCTGAGAGCTCCTGGCTCCATGTTGGCAGCGCCGGAGTACTTTGGAACGGGCAGGGAAAGGGCAGTGCCTGCGCTGTTCCTTCCCTGGCCAGAGTGTCCAAGGGCAGCTTCTTCCAGCTCTGCCTTTCCCAGGCATCGACCGCCGGCGCTCATGAAAAAAAGATGATCCAAGGCCGGCGCTGATGGGCTGGGAAAGCAGCGGGTGGGAGGATGGGGTTCAACAGGATTTCGGGAGGGGGGTGGAACCACTCCCAGGCTGTGTCCCAGCATGGCTCTTCCCCTGGCAGCACCTGGAATGCAGAGTGGGATCATCCAGACATTCTGTGTCACCATTCCCACCTTCCCCTGGGACAGCATTCCGCATGCCGGGAGCACCGATCACTCCCAAACCCCTTCCCGGCTGGTCCCGGCCTTCCCAGTCAGGATCCAAAGGCACAGCGGGGACTCTGGGAGTCGGGCCCTGCTGAGTCAGGGCAGCGGGGCTGGAGCGACTCCATCGATCGAAACCTGATCCCAATCTGGCTGCGCAGAAGGACCCCGGCACGACCTGGCTTGGAGCTGCCAGGAAGGACAAACCCTCCTGTCCCCGCAGGATTTTGGGAGGCAGGATCCATGCACGCCTAGCCCAAGCCCTCTGCAGAGTCTCCTGGTTCCACATGGAGTTCTCCTGCACGC
Organism: Motacilla alba alba; assembly: GCF_015832195.1. Classification (NCBI taxonomy): domain Eukaryota; kingdom Metazoa; phylum Chordata; class Aves; order Passeriformes; family Motacillidae; genus Motacilla; species Motacilla alba. The sequence continues at coordinate 8,646,793 of NC_052020.1, read as the reverse complement.
CGTGGCTGCCGCGGGCTCGGAGCCAGCAGGAAGGATCCGAGCCCTGCGGCGCAGCCTCGGATCCCGTCTCACCTGCCGAGCAGCTGCTCCCAGGGGCAAAGTCCACACGGCGACCTTCAGCCTCCACCTGCCGCCTTTCCCGGCTTTCCTCGGAGCCTTCTGGGCACCCGGGTGATGCCAGAGGGCCCAGAGCTTCCCTCCCTGTTCCAACAGCCGGGTCATCCCTGTGGAGCCAGGGATGCTGAACACTGGGAAGGCAGCTGCCTCCAGGATGGCAGAGCACTCATCCAGAAGCGTTTATAGCCAAAATTATCCCCAAAAGACAAGGAGCATTGGGAAGCTGAGGTTCATATCCACCTCAGACTGGACCATGTGACACCATGAGATGGCAGGAGGACGGGGAATGTGTGACATCCCCCATGGTCACCCATCCTGGCTCATATCTCTCCATCCCCAGCATTCCACATGAATTATAATCCCCATTCCTCATTCCAATTCTTTTGTTCTTTTAATACTTTTTTTGCCAGGCAGAGGAACGGGAATAAATTCCTTGGATGGAGAGTGCAGTTCCAGGGCTGGATGGGCGATCTCCCAGCTCTGCGCTGGAGCATCCCAAGCTCTCCACCCAGATCCCTGGCGGCTTCAGGCTCTAACTGGAAGACCCTAAAATTCCCAGCGTGCCTTTTTTTTGGGAGCCACCGCACCTTGACCCCGCCCAGGGACACGCTGGCGTGCTACAGGCTTGGAAAACTCCAGCAGCTCCGCAGAGCAAACAGGGAGGATGCGCCCAGGGCAAACAGCGCCGGCCACGGCCGGAATGTCCCTTGGAGCCGCTGGCAAATGTGGCGCCGAGCGGCTCTGCCACACGACGGATGCTCCCTCCGTAATTAAAATTTCCAGAGGATACTCAGTCGTCACCGGGATAATTATTCCCATTCGGTGAGGGAGGCCTGGCTGGGGTTCTGCCGCATCCCCCGCTTCCCACCGCCCCCACGGGTGGGCTTCCAGCCTTCCCCGCGGATCCACAGCCCGCCGATCTGCTGCGCTGCTCATCCACGGGCCAGCGAGCTTGTCCGTCATTTATCCACTCACGGAATAACACACGGGAGGATGAGCATCCCCCCCGGAGCCCATCTCCGCCGCTCGCCTTGCCGTGCCCCCCGGGGCCTCTCCCGGGATGCGCACCGGGAGGCGCCCCGGGGCAGCTCGGCGGATCCCGCCCGGCCGCCGGACCGGTTCTGCCCCGCGCCGTGTTTGCACAGAGAAGGCAAACACGGCCCTGCTTCCGCAGCGCCGGGAGCGGCGGAGCGGGAATAGGGAGCGATGGGAACAATGGGAGCAGCAGCCGGGTGCCGCTGCCGGCTCATTAACATCTTTATTAGCTGTGACAAGCGCCGGGTCACCGCCCGCTCATGTCCGACTTGAGGGATGGCTCGCTTCCTAACCCCCTGTAATTGCTCCCGTTAGGCTCCGAAAATTTCCTCGTTTTCCGTGGAATTACCCCCGGCTTGGCCTCGGCCCGGAGATTAATTTGGATAAACAGCTCCAGCGAGGGGTAATAAATACAAAGGGAAAGGCTCTCTCCGTTGGGTGGGGAGGGAGAAGAGGAAATATCCATTCTCTCCCCCCAGAAAGAGGGAAAATGAGGAGAAGGGAGCAGGATGACGCCTTCTGGAGCAGTCAAGCAGCAGACTGTGCTTTTTCCAGGGAGTCCTGAGCGGGCACTTGGGAGACATCCTGTAAACACTGCCCAGTAGGGCCACCATGGTTTGGGATTTGGTGTGCCCAGGGATTTAGAATGGCAGGGGCTTCAGGCATGCAGGGCTTTAGGATGGTAGGGACTCAGATACCCAGGGATTTGGGAATGCAGGTGTCCAGTCACCCAAGGAATTGGCGCACCCGGGGTTGGGAATGGCAGCAGTTTGGGCACTGGGGCACCCAGGAGTTCGGAATGCCAGTGACTCAGTTTACCTCAGGGTTCAGGGCACCGGCGGCTCACAGGGCCTTATTTTGGGCCAACTTTCTCCTTCCACGCTGGCCTGAGAGGAAGGAAAGGTCTCCCGGGCGGGTGCCGGGGCGCGGCGGGCGTCGGGGGCTCACGCGTGGCCCCGGGCGAGCGGCGGGCCCGTGACTCAGCAGCGCTCCCCGCCCACCGGGCCCCGCTGGAAGTGACGGCGGGAGCGGCTGAGTGGGAGCGGGAGGTTACGGAGCTGCCGGGCTGTCTGTGCCTGCGGGGATGGGGATTTCAGAGCTCGCCGGCGTGTGTGGGAAGCGAGCGGGGAGAGGAGCGGAGTGAAAGCCAGGGCCGCTGCCAAGGGCTCCATGAGAAGATTCCCAGGATAGGGGCAGAAATGGTTCCAAAATCAAAATAAAGCTCCGGAGCCGCGGGAGGATGCTCCGCCAGCCCTGGAGCACAGAGGGTGCCCTTTTCCCAGCCCATCCGGAGTGCCAGGAAGGCTGGCAGCAGGCTGGCACCGCTCCCCCTCACTGGAAGAGTTTTGCCAGGGTGCACGTGCCGGAGTTTGCCTGGCACGCGGCTCCCAGCCGGCTTTCCAAACTGAGATGTGGCTGGCCCAGCGCTGAGGTGCTGGGAGAAGCCCCCATCCCCGGGGGAGGGCCACCTCCCCTGCTGTTAGTCAGGCACCCGATACCAGATCCCTCATGCCTCACCGCTTGCTCCCCTGCCAGGGAATTCCAGGCGCTGGGGAGTCACCACTCCCCCAGTTCAGCCCCATCCCTCAATCCAGTGCCTGCCAGTTCGGGGCTTTTATAAGGAGACATTTCCTTCTTCATTCCCTGCTCCAAACCCAGCCTAGGAGCAAGGAAAGTCCCATGTTAGTCTCCCAAAGAGCTTCCAAACCATGGCTGCGGTGGTTTCCTGCCTTTTCCTGGCCCTCTACGACCCCAGAGAGATTCCAACTGATTCCCAGCCGTTCGGGTTGGAGGGGACCTTTAAAGGTCAGCTGGTCCGAGTTCCATTCCACAAAGCCAGGTTGGGCTCTGCCTCTGGAGGTTCCCACTAGCCCTGGACCAGCCAGAAGTGTCCCAGCCCCATCACCCCATCCTGGGATGAGCCCCTGACCCCATCACCCCATCCTGGGATGGATCTCTGATCCCCTCACCCCATCCTGGGATGAGTCCCTGACCCCTCACCCCATCCTGGGATGAGCCCCTGACCCCATCACCCCATCCTGGGATGGATCTCTGATCCCCTCACCCCATCCTGGGATGGATCTCTGATCCCCTCACCCCAGCAGAAAGCGGGAGCCAGCACGGTTCCCAGTTCCAGGAGAAAACCCCCAGTCTTCATCATGGGAGACGGAGAAACCCCCCATGCTCCATCAGGGCACCTTTCCCCCTACTGCCTCTTCCACCCCTGGGCACATCCTGCATCAGCAGGGTCTCCTCCCTGGCCGCGCCCCCTCGCACCCCGGGGGCCCTTAGGCCAACACCCCGGGAACCCGGTTGGAGGGGTAGGAATGCTCCGGGAATTGCGAGCTCCGGGAAATCCACTCCGTGTTTTTCGGCGCCCGCAGCGCCCGCCGCGCCCGCAGTGCCCCGGCAGCGCCCGCCGCGCCCCGGCTCCGCCAAAACGCGGCCTGGATCGCGGCGGAGCGCGGCGCACGGAGCCTGCGGGGCCGGGAGGGGTCCCGCGCCGTCCCCACGCGTGTGCGCGGGGACCCGGGACGGGCTCGGCCTTCCCCGGGAGCGCCGCCGTGAGAACGCGGGCGGGCGGCCCTGCGTGCCACCCCCGTGCCGGCCCGCTGTCCCTGCGCCGTGCCACGCGTGTCCCCCTCCCCACGCGGGTGCGACGCGCGGATCCGGGAGGACCGCGGCCCCGCAGCCGCCTTACCGGCGCCTCAGTGCGGGCCCGCGGGGGCGTCACGGCGGCCGGTGTCACCACCCCACGCGTGTCCCCCTCTCTCCGTGCGCATCCCCGACCCCCCCCCCCTCCGCCCCCCCTCGCCGCTCCGCTCCCTCCTCCCTTCCCGGCGGCTGCAGTTTCCAATCCCGCCAGCAGCGAGCAGCAAGTGGATGCAGGATCGCGCCGCACACGCACCCGCACACACCCGCACACGCACCCGCACACGCACCCGCACACGCGCGCACCCCGCAGCAGCGGGCGGCCAGCACGGGCTCCGCGGGGCTCCCGGCCCCCCGCCGCCGCATGCGGGCCCCCGCCGCCCCGCCGCCGCCCCCCGCCCCGCCGCCCCCTCCCGCCGCCGCCTCCGCCGCCGTCTGATGAGCCGCGGCCCCGCTGCACCGGGCAGCCGCCGCCCCGCCGCCCCGCCGCGCCCCGCCGCCGCCCGCCACCATGTACCTGCACCCGGAGGCTGCCAGCGCAGGTGAGCCCCGGGCCGCCGGGGAGGGGGGGACGGACACGCGCAGGACGCGGGGACACGCACCGGGGGTGGCCGACCGCTCGCCGCCCCCCCGGGGATCCGCCGTGGCCGCTGCCCGCTTCCCCCCGCGCCTCGCCGGGAGTTACGGTAGTTTGGGGAGAAAGTCACCGCCGCCGCTGTCACTGCGCTGCGGAGCTGCCGGAGACACCGACACCCCCCGCCCGGCGACACCCCAACCCCCGCGGGCAGCATCCTGCTCCCCAGCCCCCCAAAAAACACGGGGCGAGCCCCAAATCCCGCTGGGTGCCGGCGCCCAGATAAGCATCCAGTACATCCCCCCTCTCCTCACCCTGCGGAGCTGCTGGAGCCCCGGATCCCCCCCGGGACACCCCAAACCCCGGGGGCAGCATCCCGCTCCCCAGGCCCCCAGCAAGCCCCCAGACCCCCCGGGAGAGCCCCAAATCCCGCCATCCGGACCAGCATCCGGCGGTCGGCACATCCCTGCTCCTCACCTCCCGCCCCCTCCGTCCTTCTGGGGGTCCCCCTGCCCCGTCCTGCCGCACCTCCGGAATGACACCGGGACACGCGGGGGTGGGCGGCTGGGGAAGGGGCTTTCTCCGCCGCGGATTTGCTGAGCTCATGCTGGGAAGGCAGCAGTCGGCCCCGCACCAGGGAATCTGGGACGCTGGCGGGGACGTTTTTGGGGGTGCCCGAGCCGGTGCGGAGACACAGGGATGCTGCCGGAGCGATGCGGATCAGCGGGGCCTGGCGGCTGTCCCCGGCCGTGTCCCGGGGCCCGGGGAGCGGGCAGAAGGACGGCGTGTCCTGCGGTGGCGTGGGGACGTGCCGGCGGGGACGCGGGGACAGCGGGCGCCGCCGGGGAGAGCTGCAGGTGCCAGGCCTGCGGGATCCGGCCGGCTGGGGCGCGCCGGGCACCGCCACGCGCTGTCACCCACGGCAGGTGACGGCGTCACCGCTGCCCGGCACTTGGCAGCTCCGGCCGAGCTGCCTTCGAGGGGAACTTTGCGCCCGCCCGCGGGCTGAGCGCTCCCACCGGGCGCGGCTCTATCCCGTGCCGCCCCGTGCGACCCCGCAGAGATGCCCGGAGCGCGGCACGGCGCTGCTTGGCCCAAGGTCACCCGGGTGGGTGGCACAGGGGGGACGCCAGCCTGTCCCCGCCGGCAGCAGCGTGACGGGGCTGCCCTTCCCTCCCGGCGCCCGAGATTCGCTCCTGATTTGTTCCCCCTCCAAACTTTGCACCTGCCCCCGATTTGTCCCCCTTGTCCCTGCCAGACGTCCCCATCTGCGGCCGGTGGGCCACTGGCGGCTGCTTGTGCCATCGCCAGCTCTGCTTGGCAGGCTGGAAGCTCCCAGGGCAGAGCTGGAGCTGCCGGATTTGGGGTGGGGGGCAGACCCCCTCTCCCCGCTTCCCAAACCCCGTGCTCCCCGGCTGCTGGGGCTCCCGTCACGTGGGAGTTCTCCCACGTCACCGGCGGCGGCTGTGCCGTGGCGCCTGGAGCCGTGGGGTGCTGGGGGTGCACACACCTGTGCAGGCGCCCTGGCCCTGCCTGCTTCCCTGGATGTTCCCACCTTTCCCGGATTTTCCAGACGTGGCGCTGACGCGGTGCCGGGTCTGTCCCCCACCCCGATGGAGGCTGAGGGGGTGCTGTCATCTCACACCCCCGCAGGATTTGGGAAGAGCCAGCCAAGCCACATCCCGGGGTGAAGCAGTGCCTGTTGTCCCCCCAGAACGCTGCGCGAGGTGGCACCAGCCTCGTCCTCCTTGTCCCCTGCTCCGTGTCACCGTGCGGGGACAGTGGCTGCGGCCCCCAGCGCTGGCTGCGTTTCATGGGGGGAGAAGATGCCAGGAAATTCGGGAAACTTTGCTGCCCGGGGACAGAGGGAGCTGGGGGGCACCGTGGAGGTGCCGCTGGGGCGGTCTGCTTCTGGGCTTGGAGACGCCCGAGGGACTCTGGTCTTGGCCGGCAAGGGTTGTTGGGAATTGGGATCAAGCTGAGGCGCTTCCCAAAGCGGCTCCCGCCAGCTGGAGGCATTTTTTGGGGAGCCGCAGGGGGCCGTGCTGCTGGGGGACCACCAAGCCATGTGCCAGGAGAGCCGCGTCCAAGCGCCGAGCAGAGCTTGGGGCCGCCCGCAAAGGTGCCCTCTGTGCCACAGGGACAACGTCCCCCTTGCTTTGGGAACACCGGACAGCTCCCTTGCCCCTGCCAGACTCCCCCCCGTCCCTGCCCCCGCTGCTGGCACCAGCTGTCCCCTCTGGGGTGCCATTCTCATCCCCAAAGCTCCAGCTCAGCGCAGCGAGCGGGTGCCGGGGGGCCCTGCTCCCCACGTCCCCATCTTTCCCGGCTGGAAGCGTTCCGAGCAGAGCCGCGCGGCGGCTGGAGGTGGTGAATCAATAACCAGGCAGCAGCTGCCTGTTTTCCCCCCGCACCGCCTCGGAGCGGGCGATGGAGCCCCTGGTGCTGGCGCGGCCGTGGGAGCAGCTCCCCGGGGCTTGGGAGGAAAGCCGGGCTTCCGAAGGAGCCGGCACACGGCGAGGAGCGAGGCGGGGGCCGGCCGAGGGGCTGGCAGCGGGATGAGGCGGCGTGACGGGCGGGAAGGCAGACAAAGAGCGCGGGGATGGCAGCGCACGGGCCTCGCCGGGAGCCGGGCACCTGCTGCAGCCTGGCGTCCCGCGCCGAGCCGACCCCGAGCGGGAGCCCCGGACCCAGCCGGGACCCCCATCCTGCGCCGCTCTGGGGTCCCCCTCCCAGCCAGCCCCTCCGCTCCAGCCCGAGGGATGCTCCTGCCGGCGTCTCGGAGCATCCCCCGCGGCCTCACCCCGGCCCTTTGTCCCCCACGGCGACTCCATCCCGTTTTCCGTGGCGGTGGGGGGGGGGGTCCACGCGGATGCCGAGCCCCCCACGGTGGGCGTTCCTTGCTCCCAGCGGTCGCCACCAATTCCAACCCTTTCAGCCTCGCCACGCCCGCACTGACGTGTCCCAGGACCCCCCTGAGCACGGCTGGGGCGCGGCAAGGACAAGGACTGGGGGGCTCCCCGCCGGGCGGGGGGTCTGGCAGGGAGGTCTTGCTGATCCCCCCTGACTCCGAGGAGCAGGAGAGGAGCTGGAGGCGGCTTTCCCAGCGCCTGATCTCGCGGCTTTTCCGCCTGCCGAGGAAGGGGGGGGGGAGCGGGGAATGAAGACAGATGCAGATAATATCGCTGCCACCCCCCGGCCCCCGGGGGCTCGGCTACAATATCCATTATGGATGGATCCGGCAAGGGAACGGCTCCCGGAGAGCCGCCGGAGCGCGGGGATGATGGGCAGAGCCCCAGCGTCGAGCAGGGGGACGGACCCCCCGAGCTGTGACTGGCGGGGTCCTGGGGGCCGTGTGTGGGGCCAGGCGGGGCGTGGGGGGCGGCGGGCTGGGATGCGCCGAGCGGAGCATCCCGCATCCCTGTGGGGGCCAGCGCGGCTGTGGCACGGGAGGCTCCGCGCCCGCCTGGCAGCTCCGGGTGCCCCCCCAGCGCCCCGTCCCCTCCTGGCGTCCCCGGGCCTGGCTGCGGGAGGGAGAGGGTCACCTTGGGGGGAGTTAATGAGGTTTGAAGGGAAGCGGTCGCGCCGGCGGGGACGGAGCCGACGCGGCGGCGGAGGGACAGCGCAGCACAGCAGCCCCGCTCCCGGTCCTCCGAGGGGGGCACAGCCCCCGGGATGCGCCCCGGAGGGTTCCGGGTGTCCAGGGAAGGCGAGGCGATGGGCTCTTCCCCTGCGGATGGGGCTGCGGGACGCTGGTGGCTGCGGGGGGACGATGGGTCCTGTCCCCGCTTCACCGTGGGTGACCATCCCTGCTGCCCCATGGGTGACCCTGCCTCTGTGTCCCTGGAGGATGCAGCCCCGGGATCGGGCTCTCCTGGAGGATTTCCACCACCCCCACCTACCCCGGGCACCTTCCCATATCTGAGTCCCCAGTGCTCCCTCTGGGGCCTTCCTCGGCCCTTCATTCCCCTCCTCTGCCTCCTCCCTCCGAGCTGCATTTCTCCATCTTTCCATGTGTTCCCCTCCAAGCCTCCTCTTCCTCTCCCAGCACTCCCGGCTCTGAGGGCTGTGACCGACCCCGAGCGTCCCCCATCTTTGAACTCCCCGCGGGAATCCTGTCCCCACGGTGGCCTTGCTGTCACAACACGTGGGTCCCGGGGGATGTGACTGGGGGGCACTGCCCGGGGGGAATCAGGGAGCTGGGGAAGCCAGCGGGGGGCTCGTGGAGCCGGGATGGGCTGCGAGGAGCCTGCCCGCCCTTGTTCCCTGAGCGCCGCTGGCTCTCTGCCTTCCCTCTCTCCTGCTGTCACCCGAAGGCCTCGGGAATGATGGAGAGCCCCGGGGCGAGAGGCTAAGTGGCGACGGCGCGAGAGCTGGCAGTGCCACTCGGGATGAGAGCCCAGCCCGCTCCTCCGTGCCCGCTGCCAGCGCCAGGAGAGGATTCTGCGCCAGGGGAAGGGGGGCTGGGGTGACTCCAGGCTGGGGAGCGATGCCCAAGGGCTCATTTTGGAGCAGGGATGACGTGGAGCACCAGCCTGGCCAGGGGATGAGCGGCATCCTCTCGGGAGCAGGGGCTGGGATGGGGATGGGGGTGGGGGTGGGAATGGGGATGGATGCAAACCGCAGGAGCAGAGGGGGCTCCGGGGTTCTGGGTGCTCCTCGGGAAGAGAGGCGTGGTGGGGACCATGAGGCAGAGAAACCACACGGCTCTCCGGAAATCCTCGGCCAAAAATAGCCCAGCACCAGGGAAGGAGCGCTTTCCCTTGCCAAATTCTCCCTCCGTGCCCAGCTCCTGCTTGCCGTGGCCGCGGAGCGGGGACAGGTGGCACCAGGGCTGGAGGGGACACAGGAGGGACTCATCCATGCATGGCAGCTGGCGGGGATAGGGGATGTCTGGGAGCATCTGGCCAGAGCTGTGCAGTGTTTTGGGAGGGTGCTCACCTGCCCCAGCCCCCCGTGGTCGGTTCTGCCACCCGAAGCCCCCAGGACGTGCAGCTCGGCGTGGGGGAGGCAGAGCCGGCCGGATTGACAGCTCCGGGGGATGGACAGATGGCTGGATGGAGAGGCAGATGTGTACGAGGGATGGATGGACGGATGGATGGATGGAGAGATTGATGGATGTGTTGGAGAGGGGGACGCACGGATAGACAGGCAGATGGGGAGCAGACGCCCGTTCTCGCCCAGAGCACGCCTGGGGTGCTGAGCTGTGGCACCGTTCCTCTCCCCTGAGGCTCATCCCAGGATCCTGCCGGGCAGCGGGATGGCCGTGGGGCTTCCAATGATCCCTCACACCTACAGAGCCCCTGGGAGCACGTGGGCAGGTGGCACCGCCGGACCCAGCTGGCCCAGCCCTCCAGCTCTTCCACGTGACGTGCTGAGCCTGGCTCACAGCATTCCCAAAATGCCCACTGGGTTGTTACCAGGGATGGCAGCAAAGCCTCGTCCCCCTCCGTGCCCATCCCTTCTCCCTCTCCCTGTGCCAAGGGCTCGGATTCCACGTTCCTGCTGTGCCCGCCGGGGTCCCGGCCGGCTCCCCCCCGCCCCGCGCCCGGGATCCTGCACAGCAGCGAAAGCTGCAAATTCACAGCTTTTCAGCTGCATCCTAAAAATAAGAGGTTTGGGAAATATCAAGCAAATGAGTGGGAGGATGAGAAGAGGAGAAATTAATGGCCTGGCGCCAGGCAGGCGGCATCTGGGAAGCCCCGGCGTGACAACGCGGCCACCTCGCTCGGTGCCGTGTGGCCCTCCGCCCCGGCAGCACGAGGGGCTGCTCCGACGCCACATTCCTGCCCTACCCCTTCCCATCCCACAGCTCCTCCCCGGCGCCACCATCCCCATCCAGGCTCGGCGTCACATCCCGCTCCGGCTCCGCAGCTCACCAGCACGACGACGACAACGGCGGCGCACGGTGGAATGTTGGGGAGGGGAGAGGCGGGGGGACGCGCTGCTCGCTTGGCACCTTCTCCCGCTGCCCTTTTCCCGGGAATGCACGCGTTTCCGCTGCCGGTTTGGCGGCTTGGCACATGGAGCCGTTTCTCCGTGTGGAGCTGTGGATGTCGGCTTTGATCACCACTTCCAGGGAGCTCAGCGGGAGCTTGGGCTGGGAGGGCTCCCCACAGCTTTGATTTCCCCCCCAGGGTGCTTGGCATCCATGGATCTCGCCGCTGGAACAGGGTGAGTGGAAGGATGCTCCAGGAGATGGGGCTGCAATACTGAGCGGGAGTGTCCACAAAAGCTGGGAATTTTGGGATCTGGATCCAAAAATATGGCCCTGAGAGCCTGGACAGGGCCATCCTCACTGGGACACCCACAGAGAGGTTGGTTCCAGACATGGTGCCACAGGTGTGAGGCTTCTTCCAAAGCCTTTGCTCATCCAAAGCCTCTGGCAGTCCGTGGAAATTCCAGCCTCTCCATCCTGTGCAGGAGCTACTGTTTGGGAGAGCTGGAACCATCCCTGGATGCCCCTCGCTGGGGCTTTGCCTTCCCAGCCTTGCTCCAGGGCCGTGGGCTTTGGCTGGAGGTGATGGGTCTGAATCCTGGGATAGGCACAGGGAAACAGGGAATTTTGGGGGAAATGGGTGGAGCTGCCCGTGAGCCTGATGGTCTCACTGTGCCGGGCTCAAACAATGCCTGTCCTGGAGCTGAGTGTGCACAGGGCCACCAGCACCACAAAGCCACCAAGGTGTCCAAGGCTGCTGGGCTGCACAGGGACACTGGGATGCCAGGGACACCGGGATGCACAGGGACACCGGGATGCACAGGGACACCGGGATGCCAGGGACACCAGGATGCACAGGGACACCAGGATGCCAGGGACACCAAGATGCACAGGGACACCGGGATGCCAGGGCCGCCAGGATGCCAGGGCCACCAAGATGCACGGGGACACTGGAATGTGCAGGATCACTGGGATGCCCAAGGCCACCAAGAAGCACAGGATCATTGGGATGCCCAGGGTAATCAAGATGCCCAGGGCCACCAGGATGCACAGGGACACCAGGATGTCCAGGGATGCTGGGATATGCAGGATCACTGGGATGCCCAGGGTAATCAAGATGCCCAGGGCCACCAGGATGCGCAGGGACACCAGGATACAGAGGGACACTTCTGGGTGCCCCTGGAATGGGCTGTGCCATGGCTCCCACATCCACCATTCCTGCACAGGCCGGAGCTGAGCCGCGTGTGGGATCCGTCGGCACTGGCAGCTCTTCCCAGCTCCGGGCGCATCGTGCCGGATCTCCGGCTCACAAGCCGCCGGAGAGGACTAATCCCTCTTGGATCTCCGCACCTCTCCTTGTGCCGGGGTCGGGTTTGAAGTGTTTCCTCACATCCATAAAGGCCAGAGCTCGCTCGTGCTCCGGAGGCAGCTAATCCCGAGCCCGCAGGAGCGGCGGATAAAGGAGGATAGGCACGTGACCGCATCCCTGTCTCCCAAACATTCCCCATCTCCCGCTCCGAAGTGGGCGCTGTGAAGGGTGCAGGGGTGCTTGTCCTCGACCTGCCATGGAGACCCTTCCCCTGAATCCAGAACTCTCTCCACTGGCACAGGGACCCTCTCCCCTGACATGGGGACCCTCTGCCTGCATCCAGAGCCGTCTCCCCCCGGAACAGGGACCCTCTTCCCTGGCAGCACCGCACAAATCCCACGCTGGAGAGCTGCGGCGCTGAGGAGGCAGGTAATCCCCTCATCAATAACGGCCTGGAAAAGTGGAATTATACCCAGTCAAGTGGCATTGAATCCTGATGAAAGAGCCGCAGGGATGTTCCGCCCCCTTCCCAGCCTCCGCAGCATCCCCTGCTCTGCCAGCACGTGGGACGGGATTGGGACCTCGATCCCTCCGAGGAGAGACGTGTGGTCCCCGCCTCCTGGCCCCTCCTCACCGTGCCCTCGGGATGAGGCAGAACCAGCGGAGGGCCGCTGGGATTTGGGACGTAGCCGCAGGGACCCCATGGCCGTGGACCCCCAGGAGTCGCCCAGCCGTCTCCGTGCTCCCGCCTGGATCCGCGCTGGCAGCCGCGGAGATTTATGGAGAGCGGCAGGGAAGGAGGGCCGGCGGCGGCGTAAACAAGCGTCGCGTTTTCACCTTGTCACCCGCTCCCGGGGCTGTGTCCCGGCGCCACGCTGCTCCCCGCGTCCCCCTGGATCCCCCCGCCCCAGGGCATCCCGTGCCGCGCATCCCAACCGGCACAGGGACCCCCACGCCGCGCCCCAGGGCTGGGGACGCGCCAGGAACTCCGAGCGACTCCGAGTCTTTAATTAATCGAGCGCTAATTGCCTGGAAAACGAGTCATTTAAGTCATGCTGAGGGCGGCGCAGCCCGGGGGCCGGAATCGCTCCCCCCGCCCTGGGGACACGGCGTGATCCCACCGGGAAGGGCCGGACCCACCCCGGGCACAGGGACACCCCCTGGAGCCCCCGGGCGGGATCCCGCGGGTGAATCCATCAGGATCACGGGGTGACGCCGGGTTTGGGGGTGTGGTGGCACCTCGGCACGGGGAATTTGGCGCTCGCTGATGTCCCCTCTCCAGACCCCGCCAGACCGTGGTGGCCTCCGCAGCGCCCACCCCTTCCCTCGCCTTCTCCTTTGATTCCCTCTGTCCAGATTAATTTGAGGATGAGCTTGACCCCGCGAGGACCGAAGGATCTGATGGAGCTCCGGGCTAAGCCGGAGGGGTCACGGTGTTGCCAAGCGGGAGCAGGGAGCGCCAAGCGGGGCAAGGAGAGCTCTTCCCGATTCCCAGCTCTCCCAGTAAGGCTCGGTGCCGCTTGAACTGGTCGGGGTCGCACCCGAGGAGGGGCGCCCGGCGCTCTCCGGCCGTGCCCGCTGCTTCCCATTCCCCCGGCAGCTTATCCAGCCGGGGTTTATAAATGTTGGAAATTAAGGGCTGGTCCCAAATTCCCTCCTAGGCAACAGTTGCTATGTGAGTTTTATACACAGGCTCCTCGTGATCCGGGAGCGATGGAGGAGCTGCCTTTGGATGGAGAGAGCGCGGGTGCTGCAGGGGGGACCTGTCCCCAGAGCCACCCCCAGGGCATGCCACCCTCACCTTCTGCTCAAGGAATTGTCACGAATGTCCCCTTCACGGCCACCACCCCCTTTCCTCCTCGGATTCCAGCGGGGATGTGGGAGCTGTGCGTGCCTCGGCACGTGCCGGGGGCGATTCCAGAGCCCTGATCCCCCCTCCCGGTCCACTCTGACTCACCCCGGCCTCGGAGCCGCCGGGAATTTTCGCTACAATAACAAGGTCTGCGGGCGAATTAATTATTAACATTTATTGTTTAATATTTATACTGCAGCACCGCTCCCGGCGCTGCTCCGGCCTCACCGCCGGCTGGGGCTCCCGCCGCGGACAATCCCATCCCAGCGGGCACGGCGGGAGGCGGAGCATCCACAGGGATGCTGTGCTGGGGGTCCTGTCCTGAGACAAAGCTGAGCTGGTTTGGGGTCCCGCTGGGCCCCTCCGAGCCGCCTTGGGCCCGTGTTCTCACCCCACGGTGGTCATTCCACATGCTGGGAGCGTGGACGTGAGCAGAAGTGCTGGATGAGGTTGATGGGTCCTTCCCACGTTTCTGGGGTCCCCAAGGTTGTCCCCAAGGCCAGGCTGGGGAGGAGTGGGCTGCACTGCCATTTGGGATGAATCCGTGTGGGATTGGCTCCCAAAGCAGCGGCCGCGGCCTTTGCCGGCCCTGCCGGCGCTCCCAGGGTGCCAGTGGGGATTAAAGCTCCATCCTGAGCTCCCGGGAAGTGCTCCGGCCGGGTTCCCCCCAGGACACACTCGCCGGGAGCCGAGAGGCTGGCCACCGTGATGGGACACGGCAGAAAGGAGTTGGAGCCCGTTGACCACATTCCCTGTCTTTCTCTCCCCGTACCCCGGCGCACGCCAGGGATGCCCCAGGATTTAGGTCTGACCTCCCCTTTGTGCTCTGCTCCCCCCAGGGACCCCCTCCCGCGACGTCCTCCTGGTCTCAGCCATCATCACCGTCAGCCTTAGCGTCACCATCGTCCTCTGCGGGATCTGCCAGTGGTGCCAGCGGAAAATGGTGAGTGTCCGCCTTCCCTCCCGCCTTCCCGGCCTCCCGGCGCGCCCCCCGTGCCGCCGGCCGGGGGGCGATTCCCTCTTCCAGGGCAGCAGCCAAGCGGAGGCAGCTCCCCGGAGCTGCCGGCTGCAGCTTTTATTTGGGCTTTTCCGGATGTGCTAATGAAATGTTTGGGCGAAACTGTTTGTGTGGCACAAAGGGAAGTTTCCAAATATATGGATATATATTGGTGACGAGCCGGAACGAGCTGGCCCCTGTCCTGCTGGGCACGCTCCTGCCTGGAAAAGCCCCGTGGGAAGGCGGCCAGCCCGTCCCTGGCAGCGCCGGGTGCCGTGTGCCATTCCTGCCACCCGCTGTGCATCCCTGCTTCCCTCCCCGACTCCCACCGGGGGCTTGGGACAGCGCTCCCTCCCGCCCCGCATCCTTCCTCCTCCTGCCGCTCCTCTCCCGGGAGCAGGACGTGCTCGGCCACGTTTCCTTCGCCATCGGAATCGAATCTGGGTCAAGCGCTGCGATGGCAGCGGCGCTTCCCGCCGGGGAGATGCCCACCCCCAGCCGTGGGAAGGCAGCACTCCCTCGGGAATGGGAGAGGGGGTCCGCATGGCGGGAGGGCGGTGGGCGGGAAGGGCCCTTCCAGGTGCCACCCAGGGGATGGGGACAGAGAGCCGGCGGAGGAAAAAGCACTGGAAAGGAGGAGGCTGGAGCTGGCAGAGGAACAAAGGAGTGTAAATTGGCCGGGAAGGCGCATCCCAACCGGCCCTCGACAGCACCCGGAGCTGGAGCGGCTGTGCGGGAATGACGGCCAAGCCCGGCCGGCTCCGCGCCCTGCCCACGCGGCCACCGCTGCCGTGTCCTCAGGAGCCCCGAGCCGCCGCAGCTGGGGACACGGATGAGCACAGGGCTGGGGGCTGATTCCCTCTGGGATGGCCTTTGAGCATCCAGCGAGGTCAGGCACCCTCGTGCCTCCCACTGGGATTAGCCCATGGGCATCCAAGGAGGTCCAGGTGCTCGCCTGCAGCTCCTGGCAGCATCAGCCCTTGGGCATCCAAGGAGATCCAACATCCCTGCAGTTCCTGGCAGGATTAGCCAATGTGAATCCAAGGAGGTCCAGGTGTGTTTCCCTGCAGCTCCCAGCAGCATTAGCCCTTGGGCATCCAAGGAGATCCAACACCCCTGCAGCTTCTGGCAGGATTAGCCCTTGGGAATCCAAGGAGGTGCAGGTGTTCCCCTGCAGCTCCTGGCAGGATTAGTCCATGGACATCCAAGTTCCAACATCCCTGCAGCTCCTGGCAGGATTAGCTCATGGACATCCAAGGAGGTCCAGGTGTTCCCCTGCAGCCCCTGGCAGGATTAGTCCATGGACAACCAAGGACACTGTGCTGAGGGTCCAGGTGTCCCAGCAAGCCAAGGAGATGGCTCCATGTGGATATGAAGAGGCTGGGAAGAAGGAGAAAGGAGAAACATTCCCATTCCATGGGCAGGCAGGGTCAGGCCTGCCTCCTGAGATCCAGGACAATGGGATGGAAGGGCTGGTTCTCCACCCCATCCTGCTCCAGCAGCTGTTCCCATCCCACCTCATCCACCCGGCACTGCATGGAGCATCCTCTCCTCGCTCGCAGTTGTTGGATAATTGGCATTAATTGGCCCCTGCCCACCCTGGCTCAGAGCAGCGCTCGGATCCTGCCGGAGTGCCCTGATTACCAGCCCCAGTTTGGAGCCAGCTCCACCTTCATTATCCTATGGCAGCACTTCCCTGGCGCCAGGAAAGGTGAACTCAATTAATTCAGGCCCAATTAGGCCTAAAATTATCCACTCCTTCCCAGTGAGGCCACGGAACGGGATGCTGGTGGCCGTGGCCATGCTGTCCTTGGGGTGAGGCAGGGCATGAGCCCCTGTGGACCAAGGGATGGAGCCTTTGGGAATTTTGCTGCCCGGACGGGTGGGATG
This sequence comes from Motacilla alba alba, assembly GCF_015832195.1. Classification (NCBI taxonomy): domain Eukaryota; kingdom Metazoa; phylum Chordata; class Aves; order Passeriformes; family Motacillidae; genus Motacilla; species Motacilla alba. Next base: position 8,630,429 of record NC_052020.1, on the reverse strand, counting down.
GAGCCTGGAGACCATAAGGGAAAGGACAAAATCCAGGTCAAACTCTCTAAGTGGTGGCAGCTCCCATCTTCCACTGGGATGCTCCGGGGGTCCTCTGCAACCCCCTGAGCCCCCTCTCCTCTTTTCCAAAGGGAAAGCGTTACAAGACTTCCCTGGAGACTGTGGGAACTCCGGATTCCAGCCGAGGCCGCAGCGAAAAGAAAACCATCAAGTAGGTGCCAGGATGGGGGGGAGAGGAAGGACAGAGGTGGCCAAGAGGTGGCCATCCCTTCTCCCAGTGGGAGAGGGGCTCCGGGAGACTGGGAGAGCTGGTGGGTGCCTCCAGCATCCTCGTGCATCCCACTGAGCCGTGGGCATGGTGGAGTCACGGGAACATCGGCGTGGGTGTCCCCAGGGATGCTCCAGACCTGGGTGTGTGGATTCTGAGCTCTGCCCGGCGGGGCTGGAGCAGCTCTGCATCCCAAAGGCATTCCATGGAGAAAGGAGAGCCGAGCTGGGGCGTCCCACAGCACTGGGTAGGGAGGGAAGTGGAGGCTGGAAGCTGAGGGCGTTCTCCTGGGCATCCCAGATCCAGCACTGCCTCTCCACACCCTCCGCAGGCCTCCAGGGAGGAGGGAGCTGGACCACCAGGAGGGAAAAAGCTCCTGCCTGGAATAAGCCTATGGAAAACTTCCTCCCATGGCTGGCCTGGGTGTTATCGGGGTGCAGGGGCACCTGGATGGCTGCTCCCAGCCAACCAGGATGAGCTGGGAACGGAGGGGAAGGCACATCCCCCCTGATGTCATGGCATGGGCAGCTTTCCCGAACTCCAGCACATTCCATACGGCTGGGGTCCACCTGGAGCTGCAGGTGGGCACTGGAGACTTTTCCAGTCTCTCAGCACCAGCAGGGAGCTGCTGGGTTCCCCAGCCCCGGGCACGCAGCTCCAGTGGCTTCCCAGAGCCAGGAGGTCCTGGCAGCAGGCCGGTTCCACGGGAAGGGATCCCCAAGGGAAGGGATCCGGAAGGGAAGGGATCTGCAAAGGAAATGATCCCCAAGAGAAGGGATCCCCAAAGGAAGGGATCTGCAAGGGAAGGGATCTGCAAGGGAAGGGATCCCCAAAGGAAGGGATCCCCAAAGGAAGGGATCCCCAAAGGAAGGGATCTGCAAGGGAAGAGATCCCCAAGGGAAGGGATCCCCAAGGGAAAGGATCCCCAAAGGAAGGGATCCGGAAGGGAAGGGATCCGGAAGGGAAGGGATCTGCAAGGGAAGGGATCCCCAAAGGAAGGGATCCCCAAGGGAAAGGATCCGGAAGGGAAGGGATCCGGAAGGGAAGGGATCTGCAAGGGAAGGGATCCACAAGGGAAGGGATCCCCAAATCCACAATGGAAGGGATCCAGAAGGGTCCCCAACACGCAGCAGTGTCACGGTTAACCAGGCGCTTCCAGGACCCGGCTGCTGAGCAGGCGAGGACACACGGACACGCGTGCCGAGGGCGCACGGACACACATCTGGGAATGCCGTGCAGGCACCGCACTCGCCGACACCTCCGTCACCCCCCACATCCTTTTCTCCTTCCCAGCCGGTGGAGCCGCCCGCTCCTTCTCTCCGCAGCTCTTCCCATCCTTCCGTCCATCCTTCTGTCCGTGCCCGTGTGTGTGTGTGTGTGTGTTGGTGTCCGAGGGGTGGGCTCCCCGTCTCTCTCCGCAGGATCCTGGCGCTCCGGGGGCGGAGGGCTGCTTTTCCTTCTCTCTCGCAGGAATTCAGCTTGTCTCTCTTGTATTTCCCTTTTCTTTCTCCCCCGGAACCCGGCCGCTGTAGCGATCTAGACAGAGACTTTTGGAATAACAATGACAACACAGTGCAGCAGAAATGGAGCTCCTACCCTCCCAAGGAGTTTATCCTAAACATTTCTCCTTACGCTCCGTACGGTGATCCGCGCCTTTCCCTCAAGTGAGTCTCTCCTTACCGAGTTTGCTCCGTGTAGTGAGTATATGGGCAGCACCCACTCGCCTTCCTCCTCCTTTCCCTCCTCCTTCTCCTCCTCCTCTTGCTCCCGGGCTCCCCGCACGCCACCCCATGGGCCGTCCCATGGAGACGAGCAACCCCTCCTTCCCGCATTCCCGGGGCCGGCCGGGATCTCCCTCCAGGACGGGGTTGCGCGTTGGGGGCACCCCCTCGGCGCGGGGACGGGTCCCCCCGGGGCTGGGCTGCCGGCGAGCGGGACCCTCCTTCCCCACCCTCTCCCTCCTCCGCCCTTTCTCTTGGATGTTTTGCCGAGGCCCCCTCGCACCCCGCGGCCAGGACCCCCCCCCTTTTTTTTTTGCAGTGCTGATGTCTCTCTTTCTCTCTCTGTCTGTCTGTCCGTCTCTTGTCCGTCTGCCCCACTCCGGCTCTGTCGCCCTCCCCTCATTCCCCGACGGCTCCCCACGTTTTCCACGTCCGTCCGTGTGTCCGTCCGGCTCCCTTCGTGTCTGTCTGGGGGGGTCCGGCCGCCGGCCCGGCCCAGTGGCTCTCTGTTATCAGGGGCCAAACTGACGGCGTCGGCCGCCGCCGGGCTGTCCGGGGACCGCGACGGCCGGCCCGGCGACAAGCAGCGGCTCGCCGAGGATGGAATGAGGAGCAGCGTGTCCGCCCACAGCGAGCCCGGAGCTGGAAAGGCGGCACGGGGCCGCTGGCACACGGTGCAGAGCCACTTGGCCGCAGGGAAGCTCAGCCTGTCCAAGTGAGTGAGCACGGCACGGTCCGGCACGGCACGGCCACGGCCGGCGGGCCCGGGCGCCCGCTCCCCGCTGCGGGTGCGCTTGGATGGGGGACACCGACACGTCCCCGGGGCCGCCAGCAGGTCCCCAGGACCACCGTGCCGGGGAGAGGAGGCGTTTCCCGTTCTCCCAGCGATGTTTTGGCTCAGGGGCGGCAGAGGAGGCAGCCGGGGAGGAGCAGCACCTTTGGGTGCTGTCCCCAGCACCTCCCCTGTCCAATCCCGGTGGGAAGCGGCTCAGCACTCCCAGCGCGGCTTCTCAGGGCAGGCAGCGCCACCTCGGCGGTGTCCCAAAGGCAGGAGGGGCTGTCCCGTGCTCCCATCCCTCAGGGACAATCAGGGACAGTGCGCGGCATCTTCCCCCCGTGCGCTCCCTTGAGCCCCGGCACAGCCAGCGGACCCGGCGCCGGCACCGCCACCCGATGCCGAGGAAAGCTGGGCAAAGTCCGGGCCCGATCAGATTTAGGGAAAATCCGAGCTGTGCCGGGCTCTGCGGGGCTCCAGGCCGGGGTGGGGGTCTCGGCGAGACCCTTCAGTGCTGGCAGCGCCGTGGCTCTGGCGGGGGGTGACGGGGGCGTGCCGGCTCTGGGCTCCGTCCGGCGTTCCCGGTCTCTGCTCCGGTTCTCCGCGCTGGGATGCGGCAGCCGGCGGGTCCCGGCAGCAGCGCGGGCACCCCGGGACAGCTCGGTGACACCGCGCATTCGGCGTGGGGCTGCTGCGCTCCAGCCGGGCCCTGGGAAGCAGGCGGGAGAGGCGAGGAGAAGGGGGAGCGGCGCAGCCTTCAGCCGTCCCCCCGCTGGCAGTCCGGACAGACGGACGGGATGGAGCGAGGCGGCAAGGACGGGGTTCAGGGGACGTGGCGGAGCGCCCTGTTTTCCAGCATCCCCTGGGCGCAGCGCCGCCGGGATTGGAGGTGTCCGGGGGTCCGGGCCGAGGTTCTGGCGGTGCCGGTGCCGGTGCCAGGGGATCCGTCCGGGCACGGGCAGGGCGCGGCGCCGCCTGGCACGGCGCTGGAGCAGCTCGCGCCTCCAGCTGGCGCGGGGCCGACAGGAGCCAGATTTAGTTTCCTGTGACTGAGAGGTTGTAAATTGAACTAATTTAGGATTCGATAGGAAAACGAAAGGAGGTCGGCGGCAGCGCGGAGGGGGAGGGGGCGGCAGCGTCCGGGCAGTGCCTTTTGCCCCGGCCGTGGGGCTCCGTCCATGCTAGCTCTCCACTCCTCTCCACTCCCTTCCCTCCTCTCTCTCTCTCTCTCTCTCTCCCACCTTTCGCTCTTTCTTCACCTCATTTTTTTTTTGTTATTTTTTGGAGCTGTCTCTCCCTCCCCGCTCCTTCTCTATCCCCGCTGCTGGCCCTGCACGATGGCACAGCTTCGCCCGCGCTCCCGGCCGGCAGCGCCGGGAGGGGGACAGGGTCGGGGGCCGCTGCTCGAGGCCACTCCTCGGTGCCAGGCGGTGGTCCCGGGAGGACTTTTCCTCCCCCGATCTCGTGGCCACGAGCTTCCCAGGCTGCCGTGGGCAATCCGGCGCGGCTGCATGGGCCGCGCCACGCATGTGCTGCATGGCCAGCGCCGCTTCCTCGGGGCATCCCGCTGCTCTCTCCGCTCCGCCGCCCACACGAAGCCCGTCCGCCCCGGGCAGGGCTGCTCCGCTCTCCGCGTCCCTCCAGAGCTGCGTCCGTATCCCCCAATCCCATGATCTCCCACCCCGGTCGGAGCCTGGCTTGGCCCTGGGGACGCCTCGCTGGAATGTCACCACCACGGGGGTTCGGCCCCCGCCGCGGCGCTGCGGGATTCCCCCGTTCCCGCAGCGTCCAGCACGGAGGGGACGGCACGCCGAGCCCCCGAGGCGCCGCTGCCGGGCGCTGGGCTGGACTGGGAGGGACTGGGACGCTGGGATGGGCTGGCTGGCAGCACGTGAGCGGGCGCCACGGGATTTGCCTCCACGCAGCAGCCTAATTATCCCGCAGAGCAGGTCGGCCGGCGTGCTGGGAAGGCGCTGGCGGAGCGGCGGCCGCGGGAGCGGGTGGGCATCCGGCCCTGGCGAGCCCCCCGGGAGGCAGGATGGTGGCGGCCCGAGCCCCCCGTGCCGCCGGCAGGGCCGAGCCGCGGGCGAGAGGCGGAGGATCCGGGCGCTGCCCCCGCTGGCTCCCGCCGGAGCGCTCCCTGCGCTGGGGCATCTTCTCTCTAACTCTCTTCTTTTCCTTCCTCCAATTTTGCCCCTTCACCTTCTTCTCCTTTCTCTCCTCTCCTCTACCCTTCCTCTCCCTAAGTTTCGAGGACTCCACCCTGTCCACAGCCACTACCCTTGAGTATATCCCCACCTCAGCAGGCGATCCCAAATTCCAGAGGCCCCGCACGCTCGTGCGCCAGCAAAGTCTGCAGCAGCCCCTGAGCCAGCACCAGCGCGCCAACCACAGCCAGCCCACCACCAGCCAGAGCCTGGGCCACCTCCAGGCCCACAGCGGCTCCTCCGCCGCCGCCGCCAACTCCCGGGGCTCCCGCGGCGGCCCAGCGCGCCAGGGCACCGCCGCCGGCTCCAAGCAACGGATGGCCGGGGGCAGGAGCCGCTCCAACCCCGGCAGCTGGGACCACGTGGTGGGGCAAATCCGCAACCGCGGCTTGGACATGAAGTCCTTCCTGTAAGTGTGCGCTCGCCATCACTGCCCTCTGCATTCCTCTCTCCGTTCCTCTCTCCATCCCTTCCCCTCCTTCGCTCTCTCTGCTCCATCACTCTCCATCACCCTCTCACGTGCTCTGTCCTTCTGCTCCTTCACTCTCTCCGTTCCCTCTCCATCCCCCTCTGCTCTGCTCTATCCCACCGCTCATCCCTCCCTAGAACCCTCTCTCCTCCCTCTCTCCTCTCCTCCTTCCTTCTGCTCATCCCTCTCTCCTCTGCTCCTTTACTTGCCCCGGCGCGGCCGCTCCTCTGTCACCCCCTTGGGGACACGCTGCCCATGGCCTTGGGAAGGTCCATGTCCCCCTTGGCTCACGGGGAGCTCAGGGAAGGGGCTCGTGCACTTCCCCAATGTGCTTTGCCACGTCTCTGGTCACCTGCCTCCATCCCCAGGGACGGTCACCAGCGAGGTCCCCAGGGAATGACGTTGTCCCAGGCTGTCACGGTGCGGGCGGCAGAGTCTCCCGTGCCGGGTGACCATGAGTTGGGCCCCGATATCATTCCCAGCCAGAGGAGCCGTGGGATCTTTAATCCACCTTAACCCCATCTCCTCCACCGGCGCTGGATTTCCAGCATCAAACCCCGGGGACTAATCCGAGTCCCGCGTTGTCACCCTGTCTCGGCGCGTGACATTGTCCCTCCTCTGCAGAGCTGGGCCCCCCGGCTCCCTCTTCCCTTGGATTCTCCAGCTCCTGCCTGGCCGTTGTTTGCCCCCTGGCACCCTGGAAAAAGGAATGCTGAGGTCCCAGCTTTGCTTTCTGCAGGCTGGTGGCACTTGGAGGGGGATGCAGGACTGACCCTGCCCCTCCGTGAGCTGACACTTCCTGCATCAGGATTAGATGAGAGACACAAATTTGGGCGCCATTCCCACCCCTTCCCGCTCTGGTGAGAGGGTTGAACCTTCCTCCAGGCACCCTCGGGGGCACTGCCCACGATCCCCTCTCCGCTCTACCCTCTCCCAGGTTCCCCCCAGCTCCGTTTCACGGCTCCCCGCTGTGGAGCTGCGGCTCACCAGCCATCCCGAGGGTCACGTTCTCCCTGTTTACCCAGCGCCAGCGCTGGTTCCAGCCTGACTTGGCGGAGGGGGAGCAGCCGCAGAGCCCAGACGTGCCGAGTCAGCACCGCTTCCCAGCGGAGGAGCCGCTGTCATTTCCCACCGCCCCTTTCCCCATCCATCGATTTTTCTTTCGCTCTTTCACCCCGTTCACCCTCCCCGGCGCCGCGGCGTGAATGCGGTTCCAAACCCCGAGAGGTCAAAGAGCCTGGCCATGGCACCGCCAATCCCTTCCTCCATGGAATGATGCTGGCACCTCACTGCCGTCACGCTCTCCCTCATTCCCAGCCCCTCCAGGCATCTTTTCGCCCCTTCATCAGGATTTTGGCTTCCTCCCTGCCCGGACCGGCGGAGGAGAGGGACAGCGCGGGTATCCACGCCTGCCGGGCTCCCTGGAGCCGGCGCCTTTCTCCCCACAGCGCTGCGCGCCCATCCCGGCCGCCGTCACCTCGCAGGAGCCGGCGGGGAGAGCCGGGGTCCCCTCGCCGCCGGGGGTCCGCGGGACGCCGCCGGCTCCTGCCGGTTCCCTGCCTGACGCTGTGTTCTCCTCTCTCTTTCTCTCTTTCTCCCGCTGCCGGCGGGGCCGCCCGGGCAGGGAAGGCCGGATGGTGGTGCTATCCCTGGTTTTGGGACTCTCAGAGCAAGATGACTTTGCCAATATTCCCGACCTGCAACCCGCTGGGACGCAGCCGAACCAGGCGAACGCTCAGGGGGACAAGAGGTATGAGCGAGGACGAGGCCAGTCCCGCAGGAGGAGGAGACGAGGGCCTCACCCAGGGTGGAGGAGGAGGAGGAGGAGGAGGCTGGCCTCGTGGAGCGCGAAGGTTGGAGCGGCACAGGGTGGCCCAGCGGGCACCGGGACGTCTGAGCTCTCCCCGGCACCGGCACCCGCGGTTCTGCCTCTGGAGCAGCGGCACCGAGAGGACCCCCATCCCTTCCTCCTCCCTCCTCCCTCCTCCCTCCCCCTCCTGCCCTTTCCGGCCCTGGCTGCATGCGGGGAGGGGGGGCGGGGGGACACGCTCAGGGACAGGGGGACACGGGGGGTACCCCCCAAGCGACGCCGCATGGGCTGAGCCGCGTTCCATCCCGACGCGCCGCTGCCGCCTCCATCCCGGCGGGATGGGCAGCTCCCCTGGGGATCCGGGGACGCCGCTGCGGTGGCAGGGGGGGCAGAGCGAGCGCCACAGGCCGGGAGGATGCCGTACCCCCCGTTCTCCTCCAGCTCGGCACAGCCCCTCGCCTCCGGCTGCTCCCCGCATTCCCGGCGCGCCGCGGGCTCGGCAGCGCATCCAGCCCCGGCACCGGCGCCCGGCCGCGGCCACCGGCGCTGGCTGGCAGAGGCAGAGGGTCCGTGCGCCGCCGGGAGCGGGTGTTATCCCCTCCGGAGCGGGGAGGAGGTGTGAAGCCGGCGGGCGCTGCCTCCCCGTGTGCTCGGCGTGCGGATGAACTGGCACCGTTCTCGCCCGCCGGCTATTTTTACCCTGCTCCGCTTGGTTTCGCTCCATCTTTTAGCACTTCCCTCCCCGGCGTCGCGCTGCGCAGCCGGTCCCCGCCGGGAGCACCGGCAGCCCGTGCCGGCCGCCGGCTGCCCCGTGCCGAGGGGACGGGGACGTGGGACACGGCGGGTGGGTGGCTGTGCCGCAAGACCCCGCTCCCCGCTTGCCGCAGCTCCCTGCTCCGAAAGCCCATCCCAGCACATGCATGGCGTTCCCCACCTCCATCCCTCCCGCTCCTCGTTCCCTGGACTCCGCAGGACGCGGCGGGATCGGCCGGCCCGGAGGGGACGCGCTCCGGCAGCCTCGGCTCTCTCCCGCCCCCCGACGCTGCCGACCACCCGCTCTTCTTCCTCAAAACATCTCCTCCATCCCTGTTTCGCAGCTTCTTCCTTCCAGCCTGTCCCCGGCGGCTCCAGCCCGGCGCCTCGGCGTGTCTCCTGTCCCGGCGACTCCGTCTGTCCGTCCACCCGCCCCGCTCCTCTCTCCCATTCCCTCCCGGCAGGCCGGCGCTGGACGACGCTGCTCCTCCTTTCTTTTGCTCTCTCCCGCTCTCTCTCCCGCTATCCGTGACCTCTGCCGGCATTCCCGGCTCCACCGGCGCCTCCTCGCTCAGCGGCCCCGCCGCCGGCTCCTCCACCTTCATTTTCCCTGGTTTTAACCTGATTTTGCCTCCCCAGCTGCCTCGGCCTCTCCGGTCCTTCCTGGGCGCCATCCCGTGTGTGCGTGTGGGTGTCCCCATCGCCCCCCCATGTCCCCTCCCCGTGTGTCTGCGTGTGCTTGGCGTGGTGGCGCGTGTCCGTGGCATGTTGTGGCTTCCCGTGTGTCCCTGCGCCTCTCGGTCCGTCTGGTGGTTTGTCACCGTGTCCCAGCTCGGACAGGAGCCGTGGCGGAGGGGTGCGAGCATCCTGTGCTGCCTGTCCCCTCCGCCACGCGCCTGTGTCCCGTTGTCCCCGTGGTGCCTCGTGGCGGCGTGGCCTCGGCGCATTCCCGCCTGTCTCCATCGCTGCTCTGTCCGTCTGCCTCCCACCGCTCCCGGCTGCCCACCCTGCCTGGCACTGTGCCCGGGAGCCACCGAGTGTGGGGACAGCCAGGACAGCGATCCCAGGGGTGTCTCAGCCACAGGGAAGTGGGCCAGGGGGCAGCGAGCCCACGTGGAGCACCCGTGGGTGCCTGGCACCCACCGGGATAAGAGGGTGTGGTGTGTGAGGAGCAGCCAGAGCCGTGGGTGCTGCGGGGACCGCGCTGTCCCTGCCATCGCCGTGGGACGTGGCCAGGGGGACCTGCTGCCGTGCCCGAAAGGGGCCAGGCCACCCGCTGGCTCTGGGAGCAGGGCCGGGACGCTGGCGGGCTGCAGCCACCGCGTGTCCCGGCAGCGTCCGTCGGGCGCTGGCACAGCCCGGGCTCAGATCCGCTGGCAGAGGGCGCCCGGGAAGCCCCTCGCTGTCTCGCCCTCGGCTCCCGGCCCCTCTCCTCCAAGGCCTCTCTTCCCGCAGGTTGCCGGCCGGTGGGAAGGCTGGGAATGCGGCACCGGCACCGGGGCAGCCGCCACACGATGAGTCCGACCGCAAGACGGAGCCGCACTCCTCCGTCTCCGACCTGGTCAACTCCCTGACCAGCGAGATGCTCATGGTGGGTGGGTGGGGTGTGCTGGGTTTGGGGGTCTCCAGGCTCGGTATCCAACCCTCCCAGCTCTTCCCCGCGCCGCCCACAAGCGCTCCGGCACGTCCCTGCCCACCGTGCCAAGTCCCCGTCGGCCGAGCCGACGCGCCGCGGACACGTCCCCCAGGCTGGCACGAGGGAGCGAGCGGTGCTGGACACGTGAGGGATGTGCTGTCAGGAGGAATTTGGCTAATTGGAGCTCCCGTTCCGCGGGACGAGTGGCGCCGAGCCAGGAGCCGTCGGAAGCGGTGGGGGCAGCGGGAAGCTGGGGAGAGGCTGATGTCCCCTGACAGCTGGCGGGGCCGGGGTCTGGGGGACGGGGGTCGGGTCCCCGCCGGTCCCCGGCACTGCGCTCACCCCCCTCCTCTGCCCCCCTCCCGCAGCTATCCCCGGGCTCCGAGGATGACGAGGGCCACGAAGGCGTCAGCCGGGAGAACCTGGGCCGCATCCAGTTCAGCGTCGGCTACAACTTCCAGGAGTCCACCCTGACCGTGAAGATCATGAAGGCGCAGGAGCTGCCGGCCAAGGACTTCAGCGGCACCAGCGACCCCTTCGTCAAGATCTACCTGCTCCCCGACAAGAAGCACAAGCTGGAGACCAAGGTCAAGAGGAAGAACCTCAACCCGCACTGGAACGAGACCTTCCTCTTCGAAGGTATGGGTTGGGATGGGCTGGAGGGGATCAGGGTGGGAGCGGAGCCTCGTGGGACCCTCCTGGGGTTCAGCTCAGCTCAAGCCATCAGAGTGGTGGCTGGTGGTGATGCGATGGGTTGGCCGAGCCGCTGAGGCCAGGCTGGATGTGCATCCCATAAAGGCGATGTAGGGGAAGGTTTGGAAGGCTCCGTGCCCCCATGGGTGGGTGCAGATGTGGGAATTAATGTGGCAGCAGCTCCTCGTGCTGTGGGCTGCTCCCCGTCCTCTGCCTGGTGCCAGGGTCTTGCCACCAGCACAGGAAGGGCGGAGCAATCCTGGAACTGCTCCTCATCTCCTCTGGCTCTTCCATCTCTGTCACAGGGTTCCCCTATGAGAAGGTGGTGCAGCGGGTGCTGTACCTCCAGGTCCTGGACTACGACCGCTTCAGCCGCAACGATCCCATTGGAGAGGTGTCCATCCCGCTCAACAAGGTGGACCTGACCCAGATGCAGACCTTCTGGAAGGACCTGAAGCCCTGCAGCGATGGCAGCGTAAGGCCCGGGACGCCCCCACCCCCCTGGGGAGGGGAGGTGACTCCCTGTCCCTGCAGTGTCCCAACAGGACCACCCCCCATCCCAACAGGGACATTTTCCGCTTCAACATCTGAGGGAGATTTTTCTCTTCCCAAATTTTATATTAAGTGGCCCAAAGTCTCATTTTGGGTCAAATCAAACTGTTTCAGGTAGACCTAAAATGAAAGTTTTTTCCTTCTCCCGCCTCCAGCAAGACCAGAAAATGTCCCACTGGGGGCGGCCCCATTTCCTCCTGCCCTGATTTTCGGTGCCTTCCCAAACCCCACCCTTGGGCTGCTCAGGTGGGGGTCCCGTGCCAGCACCCTGCTCCCACAGAGGAGCTCTGGGGGGCGTGGGTGTCCTCAGGGAACACGTGTGTCCTGCAGGGAAGCCGTGGGGAGCTGCTGCTGTCGCTGTGCTACAATCCCTCAGCCAATTCCATCGTGGTGAACATCATCAAGGCGCGGAACCTCAAAGCCATGGACATCGGGGGCACCTCAGGTACGGCGCGGGCTGGCCCCGATCCCGGGCGGCATTCCCTGGCTCCCATCCGGGGCTGAGAGCGGCTCCTCTCCCGCCAGACCCCTACGTGAAGGTGTGGCTGATGTACAAGGACAAGCGGGTGGAGAAGAAGAAGACGGTGGTGATGAAGAGGTGCCTGAACCCCGTCTTCAACGAGTCCTTCGCCTTCGACATCCCCACGGAGCGGCTGCGCGAGACCACCATCGTCATCACCGTCATGGACAAGGACAGGCTGAGCCGCAATGACGTCATTGGCAAGGTGGGTGACACGCCTGAGGGACATCCAGGTGGGAATCGGGGACAGCCGGGCCCCGGGCTGCCGGCGCCTGGTGCCGTCTCCAGCGCGGAGCGCGGCGCGAACCCCTCGTGCTGGGTGTCACGGCCACAGAGGGCTGGAGCTCTCCCAGAAAGGCGGGGATGGAGGGATGGAGCGCGGGGAGCCACATCAGGATGGATCCCACCCCTTGGGAGTGATGGAATTAGCCATGAAATCACCCAGCTCGTCAGCCCAAGGATGACAAACGAGCGCCATAATCTCCATCCGTGATCCCCAAACGCCGCGCTGGGGTCGGGGCAACTCAGCAGCTGGGATAAATCCATTAAATAAATCTCCGGATCAGCGCCGCGGGCTGCCGGGCAGGGCCGGAGGTGGCGGCATCCTCATCCAAAAGCCCGATTCCAGGGATGGACAGGCAGCGGCCATGATATCCCACTCTCCTTAAAACCCCGCCGTGGCCTGAGGCTCGCTAATCACTTTTGATCGCATAATTAGCGGCGAGCTCGGCTCCATCCCGGCTTTCCGGTGATGATCCGAAGAGCCGGAGCGGTGGCACCGGCTCCCCGAGGTGGCAGCAGCAGCAGCGAGAGCTGGCACACGCGCTTTTCCGCGGCACCATATGGAAAACTGAGGGATAAAAATAGCCCGGCCCCGTGCCGAGCCCGGAAAAGCGGGGCTGGAGCAGTTTGGGGGTGAAGGCGTCAGTGCCGGGCAGCGGGATGGGGATGGGGATGGGGATGGGGATGGGGATGGGGATGGAGATGGGGATGGGGATGGAGATGGGGATGGGGATGGGGAGGCCGCGGCGGCTCCAGGGATGCGTTTCCCACAGATTTACCTGTCCTGGAAGAGCGGTCCCGGCGAGGTGAAGCACTGGAAGGACATGATCGCCCGCCCGCGGCAGGCGGTGGCACAGTGGCACCAGCTGAAGGCCTGAGCGCCCCCGGACCGCGGGCTCGGGGTCCCCCTTCCCAGCTCCCAGCCCCTTCCCGCGGCGTTCCCGGCCAGGGACCGGCGGGACAGCGGCCTGGCTCGCGGGAACCCTGCGGGAGGACGGGGACGGAGCCCCCCCGAGCCCCCGGGCGGGTTCGCCTCTCCCCGGGGTGCCAGAAGCGATGTCCCCCCCTCCCCATCCCTATTCCCACCACCGGGCAGGACTTCTGCGAGTGCTTCCAGCCCTGCTCCCGGAGCCCCTCGGCCCCTCCCCGGCCTCGCCCCCCCCCATTTCAGGGGTCAGGCTGCGGGTGCAAGAGGGACCCTCCTCCCTCCCCTTTCAGCTCCATAGAACCTCTGGGAGCCGCCAGCGGAGCCACGGAGCCCCCCTGACCCACCCCCTCCCCCCGCACCCCCTCCAGTCTCCCGGGGCGGGCGGGGGACACCGAGGGGAGGGGACAGCCCCTTTTCCTGGGATCGGAAGCCATGACACAGTTCCTTATCCAAAGCGGGCTCCTCCGTGCACTGCCTTCAGCCGGGTTCGATGCTTTACCTCCGACTTGGGTTTCGGCGGGAGGGGGGGGGGTCCCTAAGCCGCCCTGGGGACCCCGGTCCTGCCCTCCCCCACCAGCCCGGGCTGGAAGGGGCCCCTCGGGGGAATGCAGAGCTCCACAGGGTCCTCTTCCAGCCGGGCTGCTCCGGGCGCCCCGTGCCCACCCCTGGGGATAAAGGGTGGAGCGAGTGCTGTTGTCCCCGTCGAGGGCAGGTGACATTCCCTGGGCTGGTGGCATTCCTTGGGACAGCCAGCCTGGCAGGATCAGTGCCAGCAGCAGCATCCCCACGGAGCCCTGGGATGCACACGCCAGACCCCCTCCCACTCCCTGGGACCCCCAAAAACAGGGACAGACCCACCTGGGAGCCCCGCAGGGGTGACAAGGGGGTCGGTGGTGGCTCTCCGTGGCAGACGCCAGATCATCCTCAGTCTTCCTGCTCCCCCCGTGGCAACCTTGGCTCCCAGCAGCTCCCACAGCCCCAATTTAGACGATTTTGGACAATCTGGAGAGAAGTCATAATACTGCTATTACAGTAATAACAACGCTTTTAGGGACATTTGTATTTTTGTCATATTCTCTCTTTTTTTAACATAAAAGAAGAGACTTACATGCCTGGGGAAGAGGTGGCAGGGCCAGGGCTGTGCCAAGCCGGGTGCCCCCCCACGGCCCCTTGGGCACCCCGCTTTTCCAGGCTGGATTCCTCGTCCGCGGTCGGGCTCCCCGGGGGTTTGTGTGTTCATTTTTAACTCTAGAGCTCGTAGCCGTGATCTTGTTCAGGTTCTCTCTTCTTCATGTGACGGTAACATCCAACTGGTGTGTAAAATAAAGAAAAAAAACAGGACAAAAAAAAAAAAAGATTAAAAAAAAAAAAAAAGAAAAAAATATATAAAAAATCCAATAAAGAGCCCGGCCCAGCCCGGCTGAGGAGCGGCTGGAGCGGGGGGTGCCCGGCTGGCGATGCCAAGGATGGGGCGCACGGGTTGGGGCGTCTCCTCTGAAGAATCCTATTTTTGGGGAGTGGGGCCCCTCGTTTTCTGGAGGCAGCCCCTGCTCTCGGTAATAAAGGACAGTCAGTAACTGCCAGCGTGAGTCATCTGTGGGGCTGGGGCAGCGCAGGGGGTGGATCCTGCCGTGGGAAGGGGGGCACCACACACGGGTGAGCGCCACACTCGAGTTGGGTGGCATCCCCCTGGCACTGAGCATCCCCCTCGCAGCTCCCAGCATCCCCCCCACAGTGTTATCCCATCCATCACTGAGTATCCCCCCCAAAACTCTGGGATCCTAGGGACTGGGATTCCCATGGGGGCTTCAGAAACAACAGTGACCCCCGCAGGCTGCTTGGAGCCAAGAGAGTTCCCATCCCATCCAGGTCTGGGCTGAGCTCCTTGGCATGGGCTAGGGACTGGAATGTGGCTCCAAGGGGAAGGAAGAGGCAGGCAACTATATCCTGTGTCCTGGTGCCATGGAAAAGGCACTGGTGGCTGTTAAATAATTCACGGAATGCTGGTCTTGAATAAATAAATGAAACTCCAAACGCAGGGATGGCAGGAGGGCCATCCGTGTCCTCACTGCACAGCATAAGATCCCTCCGGATCCACCCTTCGGGCCCCGGGATGCAGTGTTGGTGGTGACAGCAGGGGACAACACTGTCCCCTTGCCACCTGCGCTCCCGTCGAGGGGAGGTGGCTGCTGCCCACGCCCGCTCCACCTCCAGCTGAGCCAAACCTGGGAATTTTGGCATTCCCAAGCTGCCAACGGCATTGGTGCCACCGATCCTGGCTGTGCCTGGGCTCTTACACCAACGCCGGGCTCCTTTTATCCTCCCGAATCTCTGAAAGCGCAGCGATCCCGGTGCTCCTGTTGCACGGCTCCGCAGCGATTCCCAATCCCGCTGCCTTGTGCTGGCAGGCGGCGGGAGCAGATGGAAATAGCAGCGTGATCCCAGCTGCGGAGAGGCCACAAACCGTCGCACGCGGGGCCGGGAGAGGAGGCAGGGATATATATAGGGACAGACGTATGGATGATGCACTGCCGGCAGCGGGGACTCGCCGGTGCCAGCGGCACCAAAATGCTCGAGCGGAGCCGGAATCCGTCAGATTCCCTCCGGCTGCGGCAGCCCCTGGTCCCGGTGTCACCGCCACCGTCACTGGCACCTGGATCCCAACCCGGCTCCTTGGGAAAAGCTGGGCGGTGAGAAAAGGCTGCCGAGAGGGAGGACCCCTCTATCCCAGGTGTCAGAGCTCCTGGATCTGATCCCAGCCATGGGGACAGGCTGGTGGCATCCAGAGCCACCTGCATCCTAATTCCTGCCAAATGGGTGGGCTGGCAGGGATCTGCATGGAGCTGCTGGCATCAGATCCTGCCTACATCAGGGGCTTGGAATGCTGAGGGTCTCTGCCAGGGTCAGAACCCTCGGGACCATGGATAATTCCTTGCTAATTAGCAGCAGTGTCTTCCCAGATAAAGCAGCATCACCTTGGATGGGTGGCATGAAGGGCTGGGAGACACCCAGAATTCCAGGAGTGTGTTCCCGGGATGTCGTGGGATCCTGGGATGCTCTGCCCTACAGTGACGGGTACCTGGGTGGGAAAAGGGATCGACAGCCTGCACCTATTGGGAAGACCTGATTCAAAGCTCCTGCTAAGCCCCAGCTCCCTGAAATTACCCCGGAGGAGCTGGCACCGGCAGCTCCTGCACATCCCGCAGCCGAGGAAGTTCCACGTGTCCAAAATAGCCGCGGTTCCTGCTGTGGAATAGGAAGCGGAGGGAAAAGCCGGCAGCATCCGCCCTGCCAGTGCCGGAGCGGATGTGGCAGGGGCTCTGGCTGCCTCCCAGCCCCAACCCCAAATCCATGGCCATTAAAAGAGGATGTGTGGTTTGAAACCTCCAGCAAGCTGCAGACCTCGGCTCCCCGAGCTCTCCACCGCACCAGCTCAGCTCGGAGACGGGTGGAAGGAATCAGGATTCCTCGGATGTCCAAAAGAAGAGGAGCTGCTGGTTGCACACCAGGATATGTCACTCGGTTTTAGGGGGTCCCAAATAAACCCTTCCCTGAGGCTGGTCCCCACCACTTTTCTCTCACAACAAATTCATTGGCTTTGTGCTTTTTATTGCCTGCGTTTGGTCCAAGAGGCACTTGGAGAGAGGAAGAGGAAGGATAAGGTGTCAGTCCCTGTTTTGGGACAGACAGTGCCAGGGATGAGCCTCCTCTTCCCACAGAGGCAAAACCCTGTCCAGGTTTGAGACAGGCACTGCTTTGACCCAGGTGGAATTTCCATCGGCTCCTTCCCAAACCTCATGGCCAGGAGGAGCCGGGTGGAAAATGCTCTCCCCCAGCCCAATTCCCGCACCAGGATGGGGTTCTCAGGGTCTGTGCCTTTGTTCCCAGACCTCAGAGCTCTCCAGGATGACGGGATCCATGGAATGGATGCAACGAGCATCGCTTTTTCCTGTGCTGCCCATTGGGACAGGAGTAAAGGATTTTCAGAGGTGGAGGAGTGGAAATGTCCCCGTTCTCGTGGGGTGGCAGTGTGGGATCACCCCTCAGGGAAGGGGGCTGTATCCCAATCCAAGGCACCCTGGAGTAGGTGGGATGCTCTCAGGTGGGATAACCATTGGGATCCATGAGCCCTGCCAATCCAGGACACAACGCTGCTGTCCCAGCTGGATAAGGCTGATCCTCAGACCGTTGGTTTTCCTTTGTGGAGGCTGTGAACTTCCTCCTTTCCCAGCCCTAGCTGGGAATTCCTCGGGAGGCAGGTGGAGGCTCTGCACCCTTGCAGGGGGACAGCGGCTCACGTTTCCTCAGGAGATCCCGTCAGGGCTGCAAATTCCCCCTCTCCATCCTCCGGCCCATCCTCGGGGGATGCCGGGGCAGCCTCGGTGCCCTCCTCCTCCTCCTCCTGCTGGCGCTGCAGGCTCTGCAGCCGCTCCTGCCGCGCTTCCATGTATTCCTGCGCCCCATCCCCCACCAGCTGCACCTCATCCCCCACACAGGGCGGCTGCCGGACGGGATTGTGGTCGTAGGACAGGAGGCGCAGGGAAGCGAGGCCGCTGAGGTCCGGGAAGCTGGCGATGCGGTTGCGATCCAGGTCGAGGACGCGGATGTGATCCATGCGCAGCAGCACGGGCGGGAACTCCTGGAAGCGGTTCCCGTAGAGCCAGAGCCCCCGCAGGCCGGCCATGCGGGGCAGCGCCGCGGGCAGCCGGCACAGCCGGTTGTCCCCCAGCTGGAGGCTGCGCAGCTCCGGCAGCTGCAGGAGGGCGCGGGGGAAGTGCGCCAAGAAGTTTCCCTCGATCCAGAGGCAGCGCAGGCTCTGGAGCTGGGCGAAGGCGGGCGGCAGCCCCTGCAGCCCGTTGCGGCCCAGGTACAGGTGCGCCAGGTGGGGCAGGTCGCACACGGCCTCGGGCACCTCCATCAGCTCGTTGCCGTCCAGGGCGAGCGTCCGCAGGTGCTGCAGCTCCGCCAGCTCGTCCGGGACCTCCCGCAGCCCCGCGTCGCTCAGGTAGAGCTTCCGCAGCCCCTGCTGAGCCCACAGCTCGGCCGGGACCTGCCGGCCCCGCACCTCCAGCCGCTGCTCGACGCCGTCGGGGCCCTCGGCGGCCGCCAGCCGGGCCCCGCGCCCCGAGGAGCCGCCGCTGCCCATCGCTCCCCGGGAGCGGCACCGGGACCTGCGCCGGGACCGGCGGGGCGGCGGAGGGGGGGGCGCGGGCGACGCCGTGGCCATGGCAACGCGCCGCGGCCAATGGGAGCCCGAGCCGCCGGGGAGGAGGCCACGCCCCCGTCCCAGGCATGCCCCGCCCCGCCGTTCGCGCCCATTTAGGCCACGCCCACCGATTTCATTCATGCCCCGCCCCGCCGTTCCCACGCCCACCGAGCCCCATTCATGCCCCGCCCCGCCGTTCCCACGCCTGCCCGGCCCCATTCCCGTCCCACTTGTCCCGGCTCTGTCCCCAAAGCAGGCAGGACCCCCTCGCACCCCACCATTTCCAGCCCCTTTTCCAGCAGCCTGGCATCAGCGTTCTCGCCCTGAACTGGGTGCGGGGCCCTAAATTGAGTGTGGGGTCCCTGGGCTGGGTGGGAATCCCTAAACTGGCAGGAGGGGCTCCCTGAGCTGCGTGTGGATGCCTTAACTGGGTGGGGGTCCCTAAACTGGTGGGGAGTCCCTCTGTGATTCCTCACATCCCCTGGGACACTGCCGGGAGCCACTCCCTCGGGCACAGATCCCGTTCCCCATGGCCAGGGAAGATATGGATGAAGCACCTCCAAGCGCCCCCCCCCCGTGCTGTGGCTGCCCACCCTGCGGGCTCCTTCCTCCTCCTCATCCTCCTGCTTCCCACCACAGCCCTGCCCGGATTTTCCTGCCGCAAATCAGCTGTGTCATCCCAAAGGCGGCTCGGAGAGCCGGAAAGCCGGGCTCGTACAGCCCTCCAGCGGCAGCGGGCCGGGTGACACCCCCCCGACCACCCAAACCCCTCCTGCCAGCTTTTGGGATGCAGGAAACCCCCGAAACGAGGGAGCAATGCAATGGCATCGCGCAGGGCCTTTATTCCTCCTAGGGGGGTTTGGGAAAAGCCGAGGATGGGATTCCCTGGACGCAGCAGCACTCTTTGGGGGGGTCACGTCAGGGGGTCATCGACGCGCCACAGGTTGGTGGGGCGGTTGTTGGTGCTGAAGCCACTGGGACTCGGGATCTGGATGCCCTCCACAGATCTCGGGGCCCAGGTGATTGGGGTCTGTGCCCACCAGCCTGGAAAATCCGGGAGGGGTTGGTGAGGGGGTGTGCATTCCTCCTGGGGGCTGCAATCCCCCAATCCCCCCACGAACTCACCCGGGGCTATGGGGGCCAGCGGCGAGAGCTCGGTCAGGTACCGGTTGTGCACAGTGCAGTACGCCAGCGGCTTCTGAGGGATGCAGCGGGTTGGGAGCGTGGTTCCTTGGGAAAAGGGATGGGGACAGGGGACACGGCTGCACCCACCTTCACGGTAGTGACTCCCTTGGGTGCCACCTGGAGCTCCGGAGGGGCGAAGGGGGCAGGGTGGCCCATGGCAGGCTGGGGCTGTGTGGGGACACAGGGATGAGATCCTGCTCGTTCCCATGCCCAGGCAGCTCCTGCTGCCTCAGAGCCCACTGGGAGCACCGGGACGGGATGTCCCCTGCCCTTGCCACCCCGTCCCTTCGCTTACGGTGCTGCGTACGGCAGAAAAGGAATCCATCCGACCGTCACCGACGTCAAGCTGTGGGATAGGAAAAGTGTCCCCTGGGGTGCTGAGGGGTGGGGGGGACAGGGGACACAGCGGGGACAGGGCTCACGGGCTGCTCTGGCAGGGTGAGGTCACTCCTCGGGGCGATCCCGGTGCAGCCCGACAGCTCCATCGCCCTCGGTGGGACATCTGTGGGGAGCAGATGGAGCAGGGATGTCCCCAGGCCTGGCATTACCTGGATACACCTGTCCCACTGGGCCTGAGGGGGGCAGGGGGTCTCCAACACTCCCTGAGGTCTGACCTGGCTCCAAGGGACACTGACATCCCAAAATCCCTAGAGATGGATGTGGCTCTGAGATCATCAATAATCCCAAAACGTTCCGGATGTCAGAGCTGGGCCTGGAACCCCCAGGGCCTCAAATCCTCAAACCCTCCTCCTGGGTGGGAGGTTTCCTAGGAATCCTAACACCCCAAAATCCTCATAAGGACAGAGCTTTCCCTGGGATCACCAAGACCCCAGAATCTCCTGGGAACAGAGCTTTCCCTGGCATCTCAACACCCCAAAACCCTCCCACTAAGGCTGGAGCTTTCCCTGGGATTCCCAAGGCCCCAGAACGATACCTGGCTTGGCGGGACTGGCGCAGGGGCTCTGGATGCCATATTCCCCGGATGCTCCCGGGGCTCTCACCTCCCCGAATCGGAGGCGGGAAAAGGAGAAGCCAGCGGGATACGGACACTGCGGCTCATCCACGCACTCGGGCAAGATCCTTTGGTACTCTGGGCGCCCGAAGACCTTGAAGTCCTCGGAGGTGGTGGAAATGTCGGTGTCCTGGCTGTGGCGGGAACGGCTGTGATGGGAACGATCCCCAAAGGTGCCCCCCAGACTCCTGGAGCGGGGACCTACCGCTCCACATGCGGGGAGATCAGGGATCTGAGCGCCGAGTAGTTGTTGACGACGTATCCCGAGCCGGTGTGGACGCCGAGGAGGGGGCGGATGCTCCTGTCACCGGGGGGCTCAATCCCCAAAACGCGCCCTTCCTTGAACTTTTGGGGTGACCCCGTGGGCCTCTTCCCAAAGGCCGCCTCGTAGGTGGTGACGTAGGAGCCCAGGAGCTCGGAGGGGGGGCCCCTCACCATGGGGAACCCCGTCCCCAAGCCCGCGGCGGGCGAGTCCTGCGGCAGGGACGGCATCCCGGCTCCGGGAATGGGGCCCTGGCGCCGGGAACGGCCCGAGGTGGGGCCCTACGCCATGGCTGGAGGTGCGCCGCAGGTGCGCGGCCTGCTGGGAAGCTGCGGAATGTGCCCGTGGAACGCAGCTCTAGCTCCCGGTAACCGCGACAACGGGGACCTCCCGGGAGGCTGCCACCCGAGCGCGGGAGGTCGGACACCCTCCCTGAATGTCCCTGAATGTCCCGCTCCAGCTCCACCACAGCCCCCGCCCCGGGGTGGGGTCACCTCCTGGGGGTCCTGGGAAAAGGGGCAGGTGGGAACGGGGAATATCAGTGAGCGAGCTGGGAATGTCACCGAGGGCCCGACCCCGATGTCACAAAGCAGGAGAGGGGCAGGGCCGGCAGCCAGGCAAGGCCGGTAGCCAGGGCTTTATTCAGCATTCCACCAGTGTCCAAAGGCTGAAACGCCAGTCCGGAGCCCCATGTCCCCGCGCTAGTCCAGGGAATGGGGACGCAGGCGTCCCCTCCCTCAGCGTGGTGGCTCAAACAGATATTCCAGGTCCGGCTGCCGGAGCCTCTGCTCCCTGTTCCTGTTTTTGGCGAATTCCCTCAGCATGGCCATCACGTCGGTGTCGAATTCCGCCGGCGCGGGCTTGGCTTCTGAGGGGAACACAGGGAAAAGTGAGCTCCGCGCCGTGCCCAGGTGCCAGCCCGGTGTCCCAGGGCGCGGCCACACGTACCGGTGGCCCAGTAGTAAATGTCCCAGTCGTTACTGGGCTCGTTGATGAGGCGGTCGTAGCGGTTCAGCTGCTCCTCGCTCATGCGCGCCAGGTTCTCCTTGGCAAAGAGGCTGGAGAGGGATGGATCGGGATGAGCGGGACAGGAAGGAAGAGCTGGGGTACAGGAAGCAGCTCAATGTGACCCTGGGAAACACGGACCCCCAGCCCGCTCTCCCTCCGCTCAGCGGGCGGGGAAACACCTGCACAGCATTCCCAGAGAAGCTCTGGAATCTCCACCCCTGGAATCCCAGCCTGGTCTGGTGGAAGGCCTCCCTGCCCATGGCAGGGGGTGAAACTGGATGACCCTTTAGTCCCTTCCACCCCAAACCATTCCAGGATCCCATGAGCTCGGTCACATGAGATACTGGAAAGGGATTCTTTCCCGAGATGGTGCTGAGGCCCTGGAATGGACTTCCCAGAGAATCTGTGGCTGCCCCATCCCTGGACGTGTCCAAGCCAGGTTGGACAGGGCTTGGAGCAACCTGGGATAGTGAAAGGTATCCTTAAGGTTCTTTCCCACCCAAATCATTCCACAATTCCACAATTCCATGTCTCTAATCTCTCCTTCAATCCCAAAATCCAACCGGCCTTGTGTTCACATGTCCCAGGATTTACATACACCCTTCCCAAAGGATTTTGGCTCACTGAGCTCTCCCAGCTCTACTCCATCATTGCATCCTGGACCAGCAAGATCTTGGAGCAACTTATCCCAAGGATTTTTGCACTGCCTCAATGAACTCTTCCCTGCTAATGAAAGGACCTGGAATACTCCGAGCCAAGCCCACCTGAGCAGGATGCAGTTTTCCAGCATCCCCCTTTTCCTGCTCTCGTACAGCAGCCGGGCTCTCTTGGTGTCCAGTGGCTCGTCGGGACGCTCCTGCCAGGGGGGCAGCGGGATCTCCAGCACGTCCTTCCCAGAATCCGTGGGGGAATCCCCCCGGTAGCCGCGCTGCGGGATCAGCGGCCACAGGAGATGCCGGCGCAGGGAGCAGAGCTGCAGGGAACAGGGAAAGCACAGGGACATCAGGCCTGGGAGTACCTGCACACAGGGACCTCTCCAAATCCTACTGGACACGCTTCTCAATGCCAACCCCCCAAACCCCGCTGCCCAGACCCCATCAATCCCCCAGGCCTCCCTTTTCCCCCCAAAATCCCCTTCTGTCTGCTTAGGCTCTCCTCCTTTTTTCTTCTCTTTCCCCCTCAATACGCTAATTTTCCTCCCATCCCGCCTCTCCCCTAAACTCACCCCTGTCCCCTCCTTTTCCTTCTCCCCGTTTTCCCCTTTTTCCCTCTCCCCCCATTTTATCCCTTTCCCACCTTCCCCTTCTTTTCCCCTTTCCCCACTGTTTCTCCCTCTCCTTCCCCTTTTACCCCCTTCTTACCCTTTTCCTCCCGTTTTAACCTGTTTTTCCCTCCTTCCCTCCCCTCTCTCCCCTCTCCCGTCCCTTTGCCCTCCCAGTTTCCCCCCGTCCCCCCCCCCACCCTGGCCGCCGCCATCTTGCCGCGCGCCGCTCTGGCCACGCCCCCTCCCGGCTCGGCGGGGCGGGGCGTGCCGGAAGTGGGCGTGGCCCCGCCCGGAAGTGGGCGCGGCGGCGCTGGCGGTGAGCGCGGGCGGCGCGCGCGGGGCTGGGATCGGGGGAGGGGGGGGGGCCCGGGCTGGGGGGGGGGGGGGCGCGACCTATCGCGACATATCGCGACCCGCCGCCCCCTCCCCGCACATTCCCCCTGCCCACAAACCCCCCAGCCCGGGCCCCGCCGCTCCGCAGGGCCGCATATGGCGGGGACGGGGCGGCGCGGAAAACGGGGGGGGTGGGGGCAGTGGGGGGCACAGGGAATTTGGGGGGAAACAGGGATTTGGGGAGGGAGACAGGATATGGAGGGACAGAAGGATTTGAGGGGACACGGGATTTGGAGGGAAATGGGTTTTGGGGGGGCACAGGGATTTGGGGAGCAGAGGGGATTCAGGGGAACACAGGGATTTAGGGGGGACATGGGATTTGGGGGGACACAGGGATTTAGGGGGGAGTGGGGATTTGGGAGGCAGAGGGGATTTAGGGGCTAGAAGGGATTTAGGGGGGCACAGGGGAGGGAATAGGGTATTTAGGGGGACGCAGGGACTGGGGTGTAGGAAATGGGATTTGGGGCACGCAGGGATTTGGGGGGACGCCCTGACCCCCTGCCCCCCATTCCCAGAGCACCTTCCGTGTCCTGGCTCCGCCCGGTCCCAGCCCGGGCTCCCGCTCTTCCCGCCTCTGGAAATATGTCCGAGGGAGTGGATCTGATTGACATCTACGCCGACGAGGAGTTCACCCAGGTGAGGGCTGGGTTGGGGGTGCAGATCCCCCCCTTTTCTTTCGGGAAGAGATCCCGGTGTCCTGCAGCTCATCCCGGGGGAAGGTGCAACTGGTGTGGCTGGGAAAAGGGAAGGATCATTCCCGATCGTTCCCGAATCCCGGTGGCTGCCACCTCCAGCTGTGATTAAAGGGTTTCCCTGTGGGTTGTGACACGTGGCTGGCCACGGAATGTTTGGGATTTAAGAGCTTAGCTGTGTCCTGGTTGGAAAAATGAGAAATCCCGGCTGGAAGAGGCACTTCCAGGGAATTACACAGTGAGGGGATACCGGGAGCCAAATCCACGGGATCGCCCAGGCTGGGGATCTGTGCAGGAGCTCGCTGTTCCTGTGCTGCTTGTCCCATCCCAGGAATATCTGGGATTCACAGGAGGAAATGATGAAGGAAGGGGGTGTTGGAGAAGCAGATTTTAGGGAGTTCATGGATGTGGGAAAGCAAGTGCGAAGGCAGATGTTGGAAAATTCGAAACTGCCGTGGAAAGCTTGCGGAGAGGAGTTGGCAAGAGGAAAAGTCATGGAAACTGGAAAGCAAAGCACCCGGAGGAAGGAATCACCATGGAGAAAGGAATTCCTGTGAACTCCTGGAGTGATCAAGAGAAGCTTCTTCTGGTTACTGGCTGAGAATATGCCATGGAATCTCCTGGGAAGGCCGAGTGGATGGAGGATTCTCAAAGCTGGAATTGTGATCCAGGTCAATGACTCTGACACGTTCCTCCCTTTGGGATGTGTGGCAGGAGAGCACCTGGAATTAATCCATGCCAGGATCAAAGCAGTGCGGAGCTGCTGTGGCGTCCCTGTGGCACTCCAGGGATGCCAGTGTAATTCCAAATCCCACATTCCCACGTGGTGATTCCCTCTAACAGTGCCTGGCTTCATCCCTGTGCACCTCAACTCTGTGTGCATGGATGGGGAGCAGGAGAATCCCGAAAAGCTCCCAAGCTGAATCCCCTCAGTAGCAGAACTGAGGGATTCCAAGGGATTCCTCCTCTAGCCCCTCCTTCCTATTTTTGGTCTTGACTTTCTGAAACTTCCAGGCGGGAATCTTCCAGCCTTGGGCTGTGTCCAAAGACTCCTGGTGGAGGTGGGAGCGTGGGAGTTGGATTAACCAAACACTTGAGCTTTTTTTGGAAATCAACACAAAACTGCTGCTCCCTTCTCAAATCATTCTTTTATCAGCTCCGGGAAAAGAGCTGGATGCAAAAGTTCAGGGAGAGGGAAAACGGTTGGATTTTTGGATGCCCGGGTTTCCACAATCCTTGGAAAGCTGTGTGCTGAGCATCCTTCTCTGTCCCGCTCCCAAGAGGATGTTTGCAATTCCCTGACCCTCAGACTGTCTCCGGCAGGAAACATTGTCCAAACTGCCTGGAATTGAACATTTAGGAGCAGAACCTCTGGTTTTTATGGCACGCCAGCTCCCGTGGGATGGATCCTCGTGGAGTGATTTTGTGGGATGAAACACTCGGCACAATCTGAATGAGGAATTGGGATCCATAGTAAACACGGCACTTGCTGGACATTTCAAATTAAATATAGCCTGGGACAGAGTGGGAATCGGGAGGCAGATCTAGGACACGCTGGAATTCCCAGCTCTGGAGCTTCCTGAGCTTCTTCTGCCAAAGGGACAGATCCAATGTGTGGGAGCTCCCACCCTAAAAAGGGTTTTTTTTTCCCAAAAATGAGCAAGTTTGGGGTGCTGGGCACGGTTTGAGGGGGGTGTGGAATTCCCAAGGTGGATTTTTGGGAAGCATGTGTTGCCAAGGAGCAATAGGCTCATCCCTGGAGGACATTTGGTTTTCCACCACTGAATTCTTGCCCTCCACATTGGGAATTTCTTCCTGGTGGCAGCAACAGGGTCTTGACCTGTTGTCTGGGATCCAAGTGGGCTGATCCTTGGAATGTGCTGGAGCTTAGTGGGGGTTTAGATGAGATATTGGAATAATTTCTTCCCTGTGAGGATGGTGAGGCCCTGGAATGGATTTCCAGGGAAACTGTGGCTGCTCCATCCCTGGAAGTGTTCCAGGCCAGGTTGGACAGGGCTTGGAGCAACCTGGGATAGTGGAAGGTGTCCCATGGCAGGGGGTGGGATGGGATGATCCTTAAGGTCCTTATTCCAACCTCAACCATTTCATGATTCCATGAAATCAGAGCCCATCATCCTGTTTTTTGGGATTGCCCAGGCAAGGGGTGGCTGTAATTCCCAACTGTGCACAGATCCAAAACAAGTGATTTGGGTCTTAAACCTTTGGACTCGGCTTGGAAATTCCGCTTGGGAATTGGGACAGCAGGTTTGGAAACAGCAACGAAGGCTTCCCAAGCCCTTCCCAAGCCAGGATCTCATGACGTTTTCCCAGCAGGACCCGGAGTTCAGTAATGCTGACCAGATGGATCTCTACGACGACGTGTTAGCAGCCAGCTCCCAGCCCCAGGAAAAGCGTTCCAGTAGCTCGGAAGCGCCTCCGGAGATCCGTCAGGAGCCGTCTCCCAAGCCCAACAGCAAACCCCCGGCCATCCTGTACACCTACAGCGGGCTCCGCAACAAGCGGGCTGCCGTCTACGTCGGGAGCTTCTCCTGGGTGAGTTCATCTTCCTGGGAAATTCGCGATTCCTGGGGAACCTCTGAGGGGCTGCTGGGCTCTTCAGGGGAGTGGCAGGGATTTTGAGGGGCCTGCTCCTCCTCACTCCTGAGCTGGATTGTGAGCTGGGCTTGGCTTTCTGCTGGATTGTGAGCCGGGCTTGGCTTTGTGATCCTCAGGGAAAAGGGATTTGTATCCCTGAGGAGCTTCTGAGCTGGGGTATCTGCTGATGTCCCTTTGGGGTGCTGCTCCTG